>NW_022900949.1:51256299-51290547 GCF_012274545.1 Fukomys damarensis | reverse complement strand
TTTTTTTTTTTTTTTGTACCTGGGATTGAACTTGGGGCCTTGCGCTTACAAGGCAGGCCCCCGAACCGCTGAGCTAAACCCCCAGGCTCAAAAACACATCTTCTTTATCCATTCATTGGTTCACAGGCATTTGGGTTGTTTCCAAGATTTAGTTACTACAACCTGTGATGCTAAAATCATGGGTGTGCATGTATTGCTATGGCATGATGCTTTTAATTCTTTCAGGAAGATATTAAGGAGAAGAATAACTATGTCAAAAGAAACTTCTAGTTTTAGCTTTTTAAAGAATCTCTACACTGATTTCCATAGTAGTTGCACCAGCTTACACTTCCACCAACTGCAGAGAAGGGTTCCTTTTTCAGCAGAGCCTCGCCAGCATTGATTATTGGTTGGTTTCTTGATAATAGCCATTCTCTGTGGAGTGAGATAGAATCTCACTGTTGTTTTAATTTGCATCTCTTGAATGACCAGTGATATTGAACATTTTTTCATGTATTTATTTGCTGTTTCTATTTCTTCATCTAAGAAATGTCTATTCATTTCCAATCCATTTTTGGTATTTTTTTTTAAATTCTTCATATATTCTAGACATTAGTCCTTTGTCTGAGGAACTTTTTCCTACATATGGGTTGTATCTTCACTTTGTTGGTGTTTTTTTTTGCTGTGCAAAATCCTTTTAATAGTATGAGATCCAGTTGTTGATTTTTTGTGATAAGTTTCTGTGTGATCAGGGTTTTGTTCATAAAGTCTTTGCCTTCATCAGTATCTTCAAGAGTTCTGCCTATTCTATCTTCCAACAGATTTAGTATTTGTTCTATTTATATATTTGATCCATTTTGATTTTAGTTTAGTGCATGGAGAAAAATATAGGTCTAGTTTTAATCTAGTAACATTGTAGTATACTTTTCAGTCAGAGATTGTGGTGTTCCCTGCCTTGCCTTTGTTGCCCAGAATTACTTTTGCCAGTGTAGGTTTCTTCTGGTTTCAAATTAATTTTAGGATTGTTTTCTCTTATTCTGTAAGATATGCTATTGGCATTTTGATTGGGCTTGTTTTAAATCTGTATAACAATTTTGGAAATACAGCCATTTCACTATTTTAATTCTTTCTACCCAAGAACAAGGGATATCTTTCAATTTTCTGATATCCTCTTTGATCTCTCTCTGTCTTTTTTTTTTTTTTGGTACTGGGGTTTGAACTCGGGATCTTCCACTTGTGGTATAGGCGGCAGAATCACTAAGCTAAATCTCTGGCCCTGATCTCTTTTTTCATAGTACTGTAGTTTTCAATGTAAAGGTCTTCTGTTTCCTTCACTAGATTTATTTCTTTTTTTTCTTTTTTTCTTTTTTATTTTTTTCAGCTTTAATTGAGTTTATTGGTACATTTTAGGGATACAGTACAGTTACATTCATTGTTGGGATCTTGTACCTCCACATGACAAGTCTTGATTCTCATTTTTTCCCCTCACCCCTGCCCTCCCTTCACCCCCTCCTCCCCTCCCCATCTACAAATACTTTATTTCCATCTTTTCATTCTCTCACATTTTTTTCTTTTCCCTTATTACCCTTCCCCTACTCATCCCACCTTCCCTACACCTTTAGCTCCTTTCTTCCCTTTTCGAAATGTCAGTAATCTTATTAGGATCTTATGTATTATTGCAGATTATTCACACCAGAGAAACTATTTGGTATTTACACATGTGTGACTTTTTTATTTCACTAGATTTATTTCTAAATATTTCATTTTCATTTGGATGCTATTGTGAAAAATATTTGCCTAATTTCCCTCTCAATGACTTTATTTGTGTGCAGTAATGCTATTGATTTTTGAGCGTTGACTTTGTATCCAGCTATGCTGCTAAATTTGTTTATTAAATCTAGGAGTCTTGCCAGGCATGGTGGCACATGCCTGTAATCCCAGAACTCAGGAGGCTGAGGCAGGGGTTGAAATGAGTGTGGGTAGGCTACTGGATAGATGATAAATATACAAAAATGTATTTATATATACTAGCAATTAACAACTGGAAACTGAAATCAAATATGATACCATGAACATAGTATCAAAAATATGAACTAATATATATATATACATATATAAAACAACACTGAGATTCCATCTTTCCCTAGAAAGAATTGTTATTATCAATAAATCAAATTTAAAAAATGCAGGTGAGGCTTTAGGGAAAAAGGAGCCCTTCTACATTGTTGGTGGTAATGTAAACTAGTATAGCTACTAAAATTTCTATTTTCTATTTGCATAGCTATTCCTCTTCCAGGAATCTTCCTGAAAGAGTTAAAGATATCATATTATAGTGATATATGCTTACCTATGTTTATGCAGCACAATTTATAACAGCTAAACCTTGAAAGTGGCCTATATGTCCATTAATAGAGATAGAAAGAAAGAGTGGTATTTATTCACAATGGAGTACTCCTCTGCCATAAAGAAGGATAAACGTGAGTCATTTGTAGGAAAATAGACGCACTTCGAGACCATAATGTTAAGTGAAATAAATCAGACACACAAGCTTAAATACCACATGATATCTCTTATACGAGAAACTCATAAATAAAGAGCCAGATAATAAAAAACAAGGAGATAGAGCATTCTGAAATGGGAAGGGGACCAAGAGATGGAAAGAGGGAGAAAGGGGAGGGAAAGGGGATGTGAAAAGAAGTAAAACATATACAACTCTTCACAGCGGATGTAATTGTATACTACAGACAAGTACTAATAAAAATAAAAATTAAAAAATAGTATTACAACCCCACCCCCACAAAAAACAAGAAAACAAAAACATCCTCCTGCATCCCCAGCTACTATATCACCACCTGCCCCTCCTGGGTAGTCTTTCATTCCTTAATATCCACGCAGACTTCTGCTGACGGCATCCAGTTGTCCTTGATGGCCCTTATAAGCCAATTTATAAGAGAGTGGTTCTCCTCATATTACTGGAGGAGGTTATGAAATCTGTCTTGAGAGGGATAAATTGTTAACTTGATCACCTTTTCTGCCTCCATGATGCTTGAGTTAATCCCATCATCTCTGATATCCCAAAGCCTCATAAGCCAAGGAGTCAGAAACTCTTGCAGTGCTGGCTTGAAAGTTTTCCCTAACTTTAGTAGTTTGGAGGCAGAGTACTCCCTGATGAGCAGATTCTCCTGAATAAGGACTGTTATTAATGCCTCTGTCCACATGCTGAATCATGGACTTTCTCTTCCTTTGTGTTAACAGTCAGATTTGGGGAGTGTCATCCACAACTTTCACCCTCATTTCTTCCTCCTCATTATCTGTCTTTTCCCACAAATTCTAGATCTTTGGTTTCTGGGTTGGATTTGCTAGCACAGTGTGGACATGTGCTCTCTTTTTCTTTTGCCTTCCTACCCCCAGCCATAAGAAACAACAGTATAATAGAACTCCCATCTCATTCTCCCTTTTATCTAATTTCTTTGCCAATTCAGAGGCCAAAGCGGAGCACGCTACTGGCATATCATTTTCATGTTGGTGTTCCTCCTTCAAGCAAGTAATTTGCATTTGGGCAGCAATGCACCCTCAGTAGTATATCTTCCTGCCCACAACAGGGGCCATACTACAGCAGCTATCATTCTTTTTGCAATCCAGTCCCACACAAACTACACCTTCAGGGATTTCAGGATGCTCTCCAGTCCATTAGGCATTTTGGGGGCATCCTTGTACTCATGCAGTGGGTGCACCATCCTATACCACCCAGAAGTGGAGGAAGCCCACCACCCTGGAATTCTGCCTGCCAATACCTCAGACAGTCATCTTGGAATCTTTCAGGTCCCTGTTCAAACACCAGGTGTTGGATGGGTTTTTCTGTAAAGATATAAAAGAAATGTCTTCCTCTGAACTGAGAGGGAGCCAGCATTTCAAAGAACAACTCAGACAAATCCAGCCTGACAAGTGAATGAGTTTATTTAGGGATTACCTACTGAACAGCGGATGACTTGCAGACCGCAGCACCACCAAAGTGATACCCCCCACTTTCCCAAGGCTACTGGTTTTATGGCACACTAATTAGAAGAGAACATGGAGGATCAAAAGCAAGAAGGGTCCTTGGGAAAAGTTGTATGCACTCTGTTCCCATCCCATCCTTATCAAGAAATTTTTGGTCTCAGCAAGCATTATGTGGCTGTGGTGTTGGATCACCTTGTTGTGTACATAGCCTCACCATCCGGCTACCTGATGGGGGCCTACTGAACGGCTAAGTAGGGGATCAGCAAGTAAAAAGGATAATTACACCGGTGGAAGTAACTCACCTTGATCAGCAGAGAGGATATGGCTGCTTTTACATAATAGCAGCAGGAAGGAATATGTGTGGAACCTAGGAGATCCACTCTGATGCCTCTTGGTATGAAGATGCATGTGCAGCACCTCTGAACTTAGAAAGATGGGACTATCAAGCGTGGTACTTCAGGGTGGTGAGGTACACCCACACCTGAAGAGAGGACTTCTGAGGTATTGGGAGAGAGCTGCAGCCCTGAGATCAACTACTGTGACAAAGTCTGCAGTTCATCTCTCTGACCTTGTTAGTTTCCCCTCATGTAGAAAGGCTGATGAGACCCATAGAAGCATTGTCCTTAGACTGTGTACAAAAGTAGATCTGTGCAGCAAAAGGGTTCAGTGTGGCAACTATGAGAATGTGCCTACTACCCCAAGCCCCAGAGGCTGCCTGTGAAATACAGCTCTGAGTTGTTCAGAGGACACTCCTCACAGGGTGTTCCCTGACAGGGACTGTGTGGCAATTCCCAGAGTCCCAGGGCTTTTCTGATGGTTGCGTTTGGCTTGAGGACTCTCTCATGACTTGCTGAACCTTTCTTGGACAAAGGCAGCTGTGGATAAGGCAGCTCAGGATGCTTCCTGCCAAGGTTCTTTTACACTTGCATTGTGATCACTACTTGATACAACTCCTTTCCCATTTTTAAAAATCACATTTAGGGCTGGGGATTTAGCTTAGTGGCTTTGTGCCTGCCTCGCAAGTACAAGGTCCTAAGTTCAATCCAAGGTACTGAAAAAAAAATCACATTTCCTCCTAATAAAGACAGCGAACAGTTAATCTCATCGCGTTATCTGCTTCCCAGAGGACCTCAATTTACATAGCTTTTACATGAGGGAAGAAGAGACAGGAAAGTGAAGAATGATGGCCAAGTATGTTAGCAAATATCTGTAGTCCCAGCATTTGGTAGGTTTTAAGTTTTAAGTTTTAAGTTCTACTTAAACAACTTGGCCAGAGCTTCTCTCAAAATAATAATAATAATAAAAAGAGTGGAGCTGTATCTCAGTGGTAGTATACCCCTGGGTTTGATCCTCAGTACTGAAAAGAAAAAGCCTCATGGTTTCTGACTTGGGTGACTGGGTGCTTGGTAACATTTAGATAGAGCAGGGATCTCCACCTGAAGAAATGAGACATAAAAGGGCAGTGTATGCAGTAAGGCAAGTAGGGTGGGTGTGGAAGGAAGAAAAGGCAGAGAAACCTCACATAGGAGAGCAGTTCCACCTGTTATGTTGGCAAGCATTGGTTGCAGATAAAGTTGCCCCTTCCCTCTGAGGCCTGGTCTTGATTCTTAAGGATAGCTTCAATATCATCTATGACTTAGAGACAGATTCTTGTGGAAACGTATAAATTTACCATGGAATTTCTATCTTAGCTTAAGCTATTATAACAAAATAACAGACTGATTGGCTTAAACACCATCTATAGCAGTCTTCCAGTTTTGGAGATGCTGACAGATTCAGATTCTGATAAGATTCCGATTCTTTTCTGGGTTGTTGACAGTCACTTTTTTTTTTTTTTTTTTGGAACCAGGGATCAAACTCCGGATCTTGCTCTTGTGAGGCAGGTGGTGGAACCACTGAGCTAAATCCCCGGCCCCTGACAGTCACTTTCTTACTCTACATTCACATGTGCTTTCTTTGGTGCAAACACGGAGAAAGGAGAGAGAGAAAGAGGAGGATGGGGGAGAGAGAGGGAGAGAAGGCACTCTTCTTGTAAAGAAATCTATATCTAATCACCTTTCAAAGGCTGCACCTCCAAAACCATCCATTGAGGGTTGTTAGGGGATAGGGCTTCAACCTATGAATCTCAGGGGGACATAAATACGCAATCCATAGCAGTTTCATTCAGCCATAGTGAGATGCTCTCACTCTCACAGTCTTTATGATGTCCTGTGACGTGGGGTCACAGCATAGGTGGTTCTAAGATGTTTCCAGTTCTTTACAGGACGAAGGAACTAAACTGTGGCTTAAAGAATTTAACAGCAAAGTCCCTTGAAACAGTCCACTCTCAGAAAGAATCTTCTGTAGGCTTTTTGTAGGCCTTGTTTTTTCAGCCTTTCTAAGTGGATTCTGAGGCACAACTTGTTTGCTGAGAATAATTTTCCCTTATCTCTCTGCCTTTATCCCCCACCAACTCTTTTATCTTCAAGTACATTTTTAAAAGGGTGGGGTGATCATATGTGCGAATACAATAATTTGCAGAACAAACACAGAAACATATTCAAGGCAGTTAGGTAAGGTTTTGTAAACAGAGGCATGTTTAACTAGTATGGCCAAGTGAAGAACAAAATGCCAGAAATACAAAGCAAGGACCATTTTATTGGAGTCAGATGCACTACTATTGCGTCACGAGGTCCTAGGACTGTTTTATTGGAGATGTAAAAATATTTCCACTTGTTTTCCTAGTTAAAAATATTTCCATTAGACAAGGAGATTTTTTAATTCTGCCACTAAGTCATTGATTTTTTGGTAAATGTCTATTTTATTCTGGATGGAATGCTGAAAATGTCCCTCCTTGGTACGTATCCATTATTCTGTGTTTTTTGTATGGCTGCCCAATGCCATGCTATGGATTCTTTCTCACTCCACAGTGAAATGCCTGGTCTTGGCCTTTTCCCTTTATTTACATCTAACTCCCTCAGGTTTTGTTCCAGCCACTGGGAGGTGGAAGGGGAGGAATTGGCAATATTGATAAGATACCACTGTGTATTGTTTTTGCCCTTTTAATGACTGATGCTTTTACAAGCTTATGGATTCAATTTCCTTAACAAATATATTAAAAACCGGAACTGTGCTTCCAAAGCCTCCAAATCAAATAGGACAAGTATTGTGGGTTTGAACATTACCTACTTACCATACATAAATCTGAGTTGAAAGAAGCTACAGAATTATGAGCTGTGCTTTTCAGGTGCAATTCAATTCAACAAATATTTATTGTTGAAAATTCCTTTAACTTTCCCTACCAGATACAGTGGGCCCTTTATAGAGAGAAGGAGCTTATCCTTAAACACTTGGCTATTTGTACTTGAGGTTATCAAAAGGCCGAGGAGTTGGGAAAATCTCCTTTCCCATTCTGGAGCTTTTTTCCCTGATCTGCTTCTTTATGCTACCTCCAAACATCCAAGGAACAAAATTGTAAAACAGAAATAAGATTGGATTCAGAGATATTTTTCCTATCCTGTTTATTTATTTGGAGCTATACCAATCCAGATTTCCTAAGATCTTGTCAGTCAGCAGCAATTACTCAGGGTGCGTAGTATGTTGTATTGGCCAAATTTGGCTGTTAAAATGGAGAACTCTCTCACATAAAGCAGAAATTTATGGAAAGTAGACAATACCTGGATGCATAAGTGACTGTCACTCTCTGAGTGTTCAGACCCAGCTATTGCTCAAAGGCAAATAGCTCTTTGTATATCTGTAATCACATATCTACATTAGGTTCTTAGGAGTTTTTTGGCTGATTAGGAGTGTGGGATTATACAGTAAATGCATTTGAAGGAATTTTGAACAGTTAGTATAATAGATGGTCAGAGCAGTGACATTCCTTAGGGAAGGTGATTTGTAGAAGGAGATGTGTGTATTTGGCATCTAAGTTTAAGGTACTAAGGCAATATGTAGCCCCAAGGTTCCCTAAAGCTTATCCTTGCAGCCTCTAGGGATCTGATCTGTGGAATCTGAGTTAAGATCTGCTGCTGTGAGACCCACCAGAACCAATAGGAGATTGATGTGGCCCAAGCCACAGGCACAGCAGAAAGGATACCAGAAGGAAGGAAAGGCACCCCTCCTCTTCTTACCAGAGAGAAGGATAGAGGATGTGTCTGCAGGCCCTTGGACATTCTATGTGGAGTGGCTCAGATAAAAGGAGGCTTCTCAGAGAGACTTGGGAAGGCCATCAAGCGGTAAGTCTAAGCCTGTAAAAGCAGTGCCCAGGTAGCTACAACCAGGCTTCTGGACACATCACCAACTCTCACATAAGGTTGAAGAATTCTTTCTTACAAGTTCACTGGGAAATAGATTTCCTTCATCTGAAGAAATAAAATAATTTAATATTTTTATCAGGGAGTCCAGATACTATCTACATTCGTATTATTCCCTTTCTTTTCTTTTTTCCTTGGTGGAAAGTGAAAGTTGCTTCCTTGGGTTAGAGAGCACTTTCATCCTCACAAAGAGCCTGAGGTCAGTTATTTTCTGCACTTAGAAGGGGTCTGAGATTTTTCCTGGTGCCTTTAGCTTATGACAGATGAGGTGTAATTTACAAGTCCAGCAATATTTCCATTATTCCCTCTACTCGCTTCGACAGGACCAGCCTATTGTGCTAAGGATTTCATTGTATGCTCACATCATTTGGTCCTGACAAAGATGATTAACTTCTTCACTGCTTTCTTCCTTGACCACACATTCAGTGGCTTGAGTCCTTGGGCAACACGAAGGAAAGCACCAAGATGGGTGACTCACTTAAGAATGTGTCATTTCTACAAATGCATTTCTAGTTACTCCCTAACAGGGAGAAAGAGCACTGATGTCCTCTCTCCTTTGCAGGCCAGAAAAAGAAAATACTAAAGAACTTTGGAAAGGTGCCAAATCTCATTGAGCTCAGAATTGATGCGGTCCAGAGAAGGAGCTGAGCTCTAAAAAGAAGAGGCACGTGGACAGATGAGAGCTATTTCTGGGATCTCCAGGGAGAGTGAGAACTAGCATCATCACCCAGTGGGGCAGCTTTAACTCCTGTAAGGTAGGACCTGTTAAGTCTGGATTGACAGTCTGCTTAGGTGAGGTCTTCCCTATTTATCACAGAGGATCTCAGTGGATTGTGGATACCTGGTGATGGTTGAGAGAGGGCTCTGGAATGAGTACAGGTGGTTTCTCCAAGGCGAGGTTCATTCCAAAGAGAATTACTGAGTGCTCATTTCAGGGGCAATGGGAAAAAGACGATGGGAGAGTGAAAATACCTTGGGAAGTACGGGGATTGCCATATTACCTGAGGATAACAAAGCTGACTCTGTGAGAGTAGGAGGAGACTCATATCCTCAGGGGGGCCTCAGGGAGAGGATACTTCCTGTAGTCACTAAATGGACACTGGGAATCCATTCTCATTCTAGATCACCAGGCCTTTGGACTAGCGGTGTTTGTCTACTGCTTATTTGTGGTTATGGGCTTTCGTTTCTTTTAATCAAACCTGAAGTTTGCAAAGGAAGAGTTTGATCATAGGATTGTCGGGTGAATAAACTTTCCCAAATATCTGTCCATGACTCTAAGCTAAACTGACCAGGTGCAGGACTTGTTAGCTCCAGAGTTATGCTATGATACAGTTTCCTCTAGGTGAAGTGATCCCCTTAAACAAAATGATAGCTCCACAAACAGGGTGGGTTAGTGTGTGGGTCACCTGGAAAACCTTATGACTTCCCTGTTGTATCCAGGAGTTTGTTTTAGGGGGACTTAGTAAGGGAGGAGCTTCCTAGGAACTTGTTGAATTTAGCCTTAATCATCTACCAATGATTTACTTATCTCTGTACTGTTCAATTGGAAGAGTGGGTGGTGATTTATCAGAAAGTATACAGGAAAAACTTGTCCTTATTTGTAAGACCTCAAATACGACTGACTGCAAGCTTCTACCTTCAAGGTAAGCTCTGGTTTACAAGCTCTGTATTTTCTGAAAAAGTTACATGAAATGTGAAAACTAGACCTTCCAAGAATTGAAATCACTGTTCCGGAGTTAGCTCCAGTGATAACTAACATATATGGAGAGACAGTCATGGTCTTGGTGGTTCAGAGCCTGGGTTGGAATCATAACTCCACTAGTTGCAAACTATATGATCTTGGCAACTACTTAATTTTGTAAATTTTAGTTTGTTTCCATGGTTGATTTTCTTAGTTATATTAGTTTTTCAGTAAATAATTCTGGAATTCATAGGTGTGAAATATTATTTTCTGACACTGGTGATACTTTTGCCTTTTCTAATATTTGAATTCAAAGTAGAAATTTCTTTTTGTTTCATTGCATTGGTTAGAATTATAGGAATGATGTTGAATAGTAACAGTGACATCTATATGATATTTTTGATATTGAACTATGTTTAAAATACTTTATATTAAGTAAGATGATTACTATATGTTCTGGCAGACATCATTTATCAGATTAAATTGCTTTTGGTGGTTTTCCTTTGTCTGAAACGAGGATCGAACACAGTACCTTGTGCTTGTGAGGTAGGCACAGTGCCACTGAGCTGAATCTCCAGCCCCCCCCCTTTTTTGAGACAGGTTCTTTCTATATATGTAGTTCAGGCTGGCCTTGAACTCACTATGTAGGCAGACTGGCCTCTAACTCAGAGCAATCCTCCTGCCTCAGCCGCCTGAGTGCTGGGATTATAGGCGTGCATCACCAAGCCTGGCAAAAAGGTTTTCTTATACTTTAAAAAAACATCATGAATAGGTGTCAAATTTTATTCCATTTTTTTTGTATCTATTGAGCAAAAGTGATATAATTTTTCTTCTGTATTCTTCTAAGACAATTCATTCATTAGTAGTTTTTGTATTAATGAATTATTTTTCCTATATTGAAACATCCTTAAATCTAAGATAACCCTAATTAGTTATGATAAATTTTTGTTTTTAGTACTGTTGGACTTAATCATATTTCATTTAGGATTTCTCTCCTCAGTTCATAAGTAGTATTCTTACATTATTTTTTGTGTGCTATTTCTATCAAGCTCTGATTGTGAATTTTAATGAACTGTGTTGATTAAAGGAAACTTGGGAGACAGCAGTGGACATGTTGAAGGAACTCCAGTTATCTTTGTCTGTGGTCCTGCTACTGGCCTGTGGCTTCCTTTACCAGCTCACCTTGAGGTCCCACTGCCTCTTCTGCCTGCCTTTCTCCAAGTCCCAGCAGGGGCCAGATGCCCTCTTGAGCCAGGGACATAGCATTGTGTTTCTAGAGACTTCGGAGAGACTGGAGCCACCGCCACTGGTTTCCTGTGCTGTGGAGTCTGCGGCCAAGATTTATCCTGAGCAGCCCGTGATCTTCTTCATGAAAGGTCTCAAAAACTCCACACAGCTGCCCTCCAACTCCAGCTACCCAGCCTTCTCCCTCCTCTCAGCAATAGACAACGTTTTCTTCTTTCCTTTGGATATGAACAGGCTGTTTGAAAACACACCCTTGTTTTCATGGTACACTCACGTAAGTGTTCAGGGAAACTTAAGAGAACAGTGTTGGGAGGAACCAACAACAGACCCACAGAAAATTAGTCCAGCCTACTTCCTGTATAGATGGGAAAACTGGGGCTAAGGACTCAAGGCAGAGCTGGGACTAGCACCCAGGTCCTCTAACTCTTTCTACCTCCTTGAAGCCTTATTTAGGTGAACAAATGAGACTTAAATTATATTTGGGCTGGTGTCTTGCTTCTAGCTTTTAGGATTTAGCTTAATTTGGAGGCTATTCTTAAACTGGATGAATTTTTAAAATATCTTTTCCAGATGTGTGGGATAGTTATTTGTCATTGTAGTTTTAAACTCATGTATATTAAACTGTTTTTGTACCTTAGGCAGAAACCAGGCACTATTTAGCATGAAAATGATGTAAGTAGAAAATTCACAAAGGATCAGTGGAATGGTACTGTTGAGATTGGGGTGTATTAAAATATGACTGAGAAATTTCCAGAGCTCTTAGGAATTTTGTAATCCTCATCTTAGCAGCATAGCATAATAAGAAAATAATATTTCTCCCACTATCAAGTAATACTTAACTTATAATGCAGTCATTCAATGATTTCACTAAGTAGGTTTTATGATTCTTTATCTGACATTTTATGATGACTATAATAGGGGATGAAAACCCCCTACACATTAAAATGTCACTATAATGACTTTGACTTTAATAACTACTACCAACAACTTTTAGAAAGGTTTACAATTATAGTAAGTATTTGAGCATGATTGGATTAGAAATGAATTTAGTGATAAGAACATTAATTTTATAAAGTTATTTTTCAAATTAAAAAATAATTTAAGATTTAACATTAATACTATTTTCTTGCCACATATAGTCCTATCTAAATCCTCATCATAGGCTAAACCAAATGTTAGGGAACTTTTTTTCCTATAAAGGGTCAGCTAGTAAATATTTTAGTCTTTGTGGGCCAAGCAGCAAAGTATAAGGTTATTATTTAGGTTCTTGTGTTAATTTCTTAGGGCTTCCCTAACAACTTGGTGGCTTAAAACAACAGAAATTGGTGACATGAAACAACAGAAATTTCTCCTCTCAGTTCTGCAGGGCAGGAGCCCCACATTAGCTTCTCTGGGTTGATACCAAGCCATGGGCAAGACCATACTCCCTGCAGACCCTGGGGGTGGCTTGCTTCTTACAAGCTTTTGGTAGCCATGGACACTCCTGGACCTGTAGCCCATCCTTCCAGGCTCTGCCTCCATCTCCAAATCCTCCCTTTTATCTCTGTGTATAAAATATCCCCCACTTCTCTCTTTAAAGCACATTTATGATTTTTAAGGATGTATCAGGATGATCCAGGATAATCTCTGCATCTCAAGGTTTTTAATTTAATCACATCTGCAAAGATTCCTTCTCCGCACAAGTTAACATTACAGGTTCCAGGAACTGGGACCCAATATCATCTGGTGTCCATTTTTTTTTCCTCCTGTACAATTCATATAAAAAGAGAGAAAATTCCCTCATTACCCTGGGCTCTGGCTGTGCTCTCATGCAGGTCTGGGAATATCTGCACCCAGTTGCTGTCAGTCAGAGACATTTTCTGGACTAGATTGTGTACCTCAGGGTAGTGGTCTAGTGGGTCAAGCAGTTAGGGGTGGGGCTTAGGGCAGCCTCTGTGATTAATTTCACTCTGGATCCCAGTGGCTTTTAGATCCCAAAGTGCTCATCTGTTCTTCTGATGAGCCTGGAAATGTCAAATTGGGACTTGTTAGGAGACTGTGGAGCAGTTTCAGTGGATTGAATTTCTATTTGCTAGGTCTTGGCAGCTGCCAACAGCAGGGTTCTTGGCAAGTAGCTGACAGGCCAGGGAGGCAGGTTGTGGGAGTGGAGGGGACATAACCAGCTAGGTCTTCACAGCCTCCCTCCTTCAGGACTATACCAGTACTTTCCATACTTCAGTTAGACTAACACTATCTAAACAGTGTTTTGTTCCTTGGAAAAAGAAATCCCTAATCACATTATTTGGGAAGATGGTGCATATGACATCCTTTTCTCACAGACAATTCATGGCTCTTTATGGTTCTGAATGAAATAAACTTTAACTTGATTCAATTCATTACTTCCTAAACTTATTTGAGCATGGAACCTTCTTCCAGTGTGACACAAAAATAATTTATTGGAATTTAATGTTCCATGGAACACAGCTTGAGTTGCTCTGAGCTGCTCCTAAATTTTATAGGTCAGGCTTTAGGTGTAGGGTGGACCCTGAGATTCAGAGCCCCAAGTGCCTGTTCCATCTCAGCCTTTATGGTACTATACTAGGTTGTGTATCCACAGCATTCACACCATGATACCTTCAGTGCACTGGGCTATGGCATGTTCTGCCCCATTTAGGTTATCATTGAATAGCAAGGGGCACCTGTTAGGAAGATCAAAAGGGGCATCACTTGCTAATGACCACTGAGTTTGCCACACTGATCTGGGCAATTGTAGCCCCTGAAGATACCCAGGGATGAGTACTGTGGGCATTAGGTGGGGATGGGCAACTGTCCTCTGAGGAGATGGTACCCCAAACCTCTTTCTCATCTTCAATCCTATTGGAGCTCTGTGTTTCAGACTGATGTTTGTTCTAATGCTCCTCTGGGTCTGCGTGACTTTTAGAATCCTGACACGCATCTTGTTCATACTCTCTGCTCTGGAGGACAGAAGTCCCACACTAGTTTCATGAGCCAATACCAGTGTATCGAAAGGATCACATTCCCCACATTCCCAGCAGAGACTCCAGGCAAGAATCATTCCTTGCCTTCCCCTGAATGTCTATACTTCTAATTTTTCACTTGAAAAAATAAGAACAGTCATTAACCTATCTTTGAGAATTTATGTAAATTACAAAGAACTTGGGACCAAGTTATTGCTATTTATGAGGTCTTCAACAATTAAAAATAGTATGGTTTTTTAATAACTTGTGAAGATTTCTGGAGAGTTCTAGTTGACATACTCTCATTTGACTTTATAGCAGAACTTTAAAAGAATGCCTATTTTTTGTCAAAAGCCAAGGGTGATTGTATACTTCTTTAATCAACATTTAAATTAAAAAATATATTTTATTTTTTTGTACTTGAGATCTTAGCATTCTTTATAAGAACACTGATATTTATACTGATTTATTTTTATTCCTTTAAAGGCCATTTTGTTTTCCTTGCTTTTTATTTTATTTTTTTCTCTTTTTTGAGACAAGGTCTTGCTTTGTAGTGCGGGCTGGCCTTGAACTCACTATGTAGCCCTGCCTGACCTTGAACTCATGGCAGTCCTTCTGCCTTAGCCTCTTGAGTTCTGGCATTACTGTTTTGCTCACATTTCTTTCCCAACCCACACTGAATCCATCAGCAAAGACTGATCAGCTTTATTTGCTACATGTACCCAGAATCTGACCACTTCTTTCACCACATTGTCACCCCGGACCAAGTCATCACGAATCCTGCCTGGATTATTTCACAGCCTTCTTATTTGCTTCTTTGCCTCTGTCCTTGTCATCTCGCTCCTGCCCCAGATTCTTTCCCACGTAACAGCCAACGTGACCTTTGAAAACTAATTCATATTGCTCTTTTCTTCTAAACTTTTCACATCATTTTAAAGTTTCTCCTTCTTCATCCTTACCCTTCTCTGTTTTTATCATTTGCCTTTCTCCCTTCTCTATTCTGTGTCTGCCACACAGCCATTGTGCTTCTGCCTCAGGGCCCTTGCACTTGCTGTTTCTTCTACTAGATGAGATATGGCCACGGTTCTCCCACCCACTTCATTCAAGTTTCTGCTGGAACCTAATGTAATATTGTGCTCCATCCTGCCCCTTTATATATATCCTATCATGAAGCTTTAAAAAAAATCATAGCCTTTATCAACAAAGTATACATTTGTTCGTTGTCTGTTTCCTCCTTATAGGAATTTTTGCATATTTGTTTACTGCCATATTCTTAGCAGCTTTAACAAAGCTTGGCACATAATAAGTAGCTCCTCGAGGAATATTATTAAAGCAATTAATGAACAAATAAAGGCATGCATTACATGGATTTAAGATTTTCTTTTACCAATTCCTCAACTAGCACACATATTGATTTTTCCCCTAATTTCCTAGTTTATTTTTTATTTCAATTTTCAGCATTTTTGAGGACTTTCTTTGGTTCTTTATTCACTATTTCATATTTTTGGTTAATGTACACCCACAATGAAAAACGACTCATACAGTTCATTGTGCAATTCCTGCTGGATTTATTCTTTAACTTTCTACTAGTTTAATTAAAAAATTAATGAAATCTTTTTCAAAAGCTGCTAAAATCTTTCCACTGAAACTAATCCCTGAAACTTTTTAATTAAAGGAAAGTTGGAGGTTGGGATGGAGGTTAGTTGGGAAACTTTGTGAAATAGAACTTGTGGCCAAATAGGTTTTTGGAAAGCTGGGTTGCTTCACCCCTCCCCAGGTAGTCTGGGCCTGGCCTGCTGGCCCACTCCCCTGTCTCCTCACCGCTTGGGGCTGATTTGTACCTGCTTCCTCAGATCAACAGCAAGGTAGAGAGACACTGGCTCCATGTCAGCTCCGACGCATGTCGTCTGGCCATCATCTGGAAATACGGTGGCGTCTACATGGACACTGATATCATCTCCATCAGACCCATCCCCGAAGAAAACTTTTTGGCCGCACAGGCTTCTCAGGTCTCCAGTAATGGGGTGTTTGGGTTCTTACCCCGTCACCCCTTCTTGTGGGAATGTATGGAAAATTTTGTCGAACACTATAACTCACACATTTGGGGTAATCAAGGTCCCCGTTTGATAACGAGGATGTTGAGGGTGTGGTGTAAACTTGGAAACTTCCAAGAGCTCAGTGACCTCAGGTGTCAGAACATTTCCTTCCTACATCCTCACAGATTTTATCCCATTTCCTACTCAAAGTGGAGGCGCTACTATGAAGTTTGGGACCCAGAACCAAACTTCAATGACTCTTATGCCCTGCATCTATGGAATCACATGAACCAGGGGAGGAGGACTGTGATTAAAGGAAGCAACACCCTGGTGGAAAATCTCTATCGCAAGTACTGTCCAACAACTTACAGGCACCTGGTTCAAGGCCCAAAAGTGTCAGTGACCAGGTCCAGGTAACAAAAAGCCAACGCTGAGTTGCCGCTGCTATGTGAAACTTAGCTTCCTGGACTTCCATACTCTCACTGATCTTCACTGTCTCCAGAGGTTTGTGGCTTACCCTTAAGTCAGGATTAGCTTTCCCTATCTATAATAGAACCAGCCCAAATAATAGTGGCTGTGTGGCAGACACAGAATAGAGAAGGGAGAAAGGCAAATGATGAAAACAGAGAAGGGTGTTTATTTCTCTTTTATAAAAAAGAAGTCTGAAGGCAAGCAATTCAGGGCAGGTATGGTAATAGTGGTCCCCTGAGACCTAGGCTTATATCTTTCTACCTGTCAGTCTAAGTGCCCATAGCCCATGGCCCATGTATGTGCTGGACCACCAGCCCATTGTGTCTGCATTTCAGGCAGTAGGATGAAGAGAGGAAGAAGAGGATACCCTTTTTATTTTATAAAGACTTTTTGCAAGAACCAAATGCGTGCAAGTATTAATTGGTCTGCCATCTCCTGGGCCAGAATGTAGCTGCAAGAACGACTAGGTATGGGAATAATGCAGCTAACACTTTGGCTATATGTTCTAGTCAATACTGTAAGATTGTGTCTAGAACTTGTTAGAGCATGAGGAAAAAAAGAGACTTGATTTCCAGTCTTGTTTTTGACATTTGCATTAGTCCATTTTCTCTTGCTATAAAGAAAAACATGAAAATGGATAATTTATAGGGAAAAGAGGTTAATTTTACTTGTAGTTTTGGGACCTGGAAGTCAAACTTCAGGTGGCTCCATAGGTCTGGTCTCTGGCAAGGACTTCCTGGAGGATGGCATCACAGTAGCATGGGCACATGGTGAGACAGGAAACCAGAGTGGCTCAGAGACAGGCTTCCTCCTTTCATAACAATTCACTCCTGCAGGAACTAAGAGGGGACCTATGAGAATTACAGTTAATCTTAATTGCTAGACACTTGTCCCTAGGATGTTCCTTTCCCCACCTTAGTGCCATTCTTTATACTACCCCTTTCCAATACACAGATTTGCCATGGCTTATAAAGCAAATTACAAATATAAACTATTTAAAACTTCTACCCCTTTTTTTTAGAGTCATATAAAAATTTACCTCCTTTATTTTGAAACATTATGTTTTATACCCCCCCACATATATATTTAATTTTGTAATTAAAAAGTAAAAAATAATTTTCCTCCTTTTTCAAAAGGTATGGAATATTAATACTCATCAGCCAAGATTTTCTAGAACTTTCCTTTTGGTAGTTTGCTTTATGGGAAACAATTCAGATTTTTCTCCAAATATAAAAGTATGATGACTTATTAAAGTACACTTGACCAATTCCTTTTATTCTAAGATTTTTCACTTTGAGAATCATCTTTTTTATAGTTTTATTACAAGACATATCTCCTGCCACAGGCTTATTTATTGCTCTGGAATTTCTGACACCCAAGTCAGATTCTGAGGCCTCCCCCATACCCCATGACTGAGCTCTGGGTTGTGTCCCTGGAAGGTCTGCTGGTTCTCAGCTCTCCACAGGTGAAGCTTACTAGGGTTAGACTGCTCAGGCAAGTAGGGTCACAGATGCTGACTGCATTCAGGTAACATTCCAGACTGCTAGGGTTTAGAAGGGCCCGAGTAGAAATATTCACGTTTCAAAACATAATGAAGTGTCTTGTGATGAGACCAGATAGGTTAATCTATGTGTCATGTTTCCTATGCTGTACTGTGATTATATGAACTTACTGTGGCAATAATGATAACTTGATGTTTATAGGAACTTTACCGGGCAGTAAAATAAGTTTTTGATTAATAAAATGTGGGAAATAAATTAATAAACTATTATGTAATAAATCTAGCTTGTATTGTAGAAAATAATAATTCAAAAAATGGTAATGATATGGGGGAGAATTAGTCAACATAGTCTTCATGTTAATTTTGGTAAAGTTGAGTGTTTCACATCTGTAATTTGCAGTACATATTTTCTTATTCTATGAAATATCTTTTGTCCATTCTTCTGTTGTGTTTTCTGTTGTTTATTGATTTGTAACCACTCTGCATGTAAATAACACTAATATGTTATTTTTATATTACCTTTTTGTCTGTCCTTTGTTTTTCAATTTCACTTATTGGGCGTTCACCATATATGTTTTAAAACTTTATTTAATCCAATCTCTTATTTTTCGATTATGTCTTTTAGGTTTTACTCCATGCTTACATATTTGCCTACTGCCCTGCTTATATAACTACTAAACTAAGTGGCAAGGTTAATGTGCTTTTCTGGATGATACTGGAATAGGAATTCTTAGCCCATGGAGCATAACATTAATTTTTTTCACAAAGGCTAATAAATGTGGGTCTGAGAAATACTTATTAGAATATTTCTATTGATGAATTATTAATTTTGATTTTATGAGTTTTATTATATTAAAATTGTATGAGTTTTATTATATGGAAAAATTTATAAAAATAAAGTATTGAATTTTGAATATTGAATGTTTATTAAAAAGCATCAAATTTTCAACATTAACTGTTTTTTGGTGTAAAGGGTCTATAAAACAACAACACAAATAAATTCTTATATAAACTACAAGGAAAATACCAATAGCACTTTACAAAAAATAATCTTTACTTCAATTGTCACACCTAAGGCAGTCTGCACACATGGCAACAGAATGTTCCATACATGCATATTGCTTATACTGACAGCACATATGCTTTGCTTTCCTGGCCTTTTTGTAGAACATGACATCTCACTGTTCTTGCTGTTTTGTCAGAAGTTTCTTATTATATTATCCAGTGTGTAGTTAACAGGAACATAAAATATCAGTAAAATTAAGTTTTAAGTTCTTAATATGCATTGTGCATTTAGAATTGACATCAATGTTTTTACATTAGCTGTTTACCTGCTTACCACACCGAAAAGATAGCATGAGAAATAAAAACCTATGTGAACTACAATGTAAACACAAACAAAAGTCTACCACGGAAATAATCTTTGCTTCAACTGTCATACCCAAGGCAGTCTTCACACATGACATCTGCATGTTCCATGCACACATCTGACAGCACATCTCTCCTATGTGGCAGGCCATTCTTGTCACCTCTCTTCTCTTCCTGTTTTGTCAGGAGCTTCCTACTATATTTTGTAATATGCATTTAGCAGGGAAATAAGATATCAATAAAATAAAATATGTAATAAGTGCTTAGAATAGACATCAACATTTTCACATTAGCTGTTTACTTGCTTACAAAACCTAAAAGATAACATCAGAAACAAAAACCTATGTGAACTACAATGTGAACACAAACAAAAGTCTACCATAGAAGTAATCTTTTCTTGAACTGTCACTCCCAAGACAGTTTTCACACATGAAAACTGCATGTTCCATACACAAGTGTCACTTACTCTGATAGCACATCTGTTTTGTTTTCTTGTCCTTTCTTGAAGGGCATAGTTGACATCTTTTTTGTTTTCCTGATGTCATAGTAGTTCTTTGTGATGCTGTACCTGCCTGTTCACCTGTCAGCTCACCTGTGTTCTCCACAAATTTTTTTTTTGTGTGTGTGTGTAGGTCCCTGGGAAGAAACATCTTACTTTTTCTCTGCTGTAAATGATCTCTTATGACTACCAGTCCCAGTCATCTAAGAAAATTTATCCATGATATTTTAAACTTATTTTCTTTGTAAACTATCAAACTATTTATCCCATACATGTTTAGGATTGAGAAAAACACAACCATTGGCCAATACTTTGCATTGCAAGTGACATCATAGTTGCTGCATAACTCATCAACATCTACTCCACCTTTGATTTTGTTGTAGAAAGTTTCCATCTCAGGCTTCAATTTTGCCAAGGTTTCCTATCAATATTCCCATCATGGTGCAATATTGACATCAGCAGGACCGATTTGTTTCTTTGCCATATACTAGGCCAATGTTATATCTTTCTGAAATCCAAAGATTGTACTATTACAATTCTCTGTTTTGAAATAGCAGCATTTCATTTGGAATTTCTGCTTTTTCCTGAATATAGTTCCTGCACTGGTCAACTTGTACACTGTTATCAAATATCACATCAACTGGAAAGTGGTAAACCAGTTGTTGAATGTTACATTTCTATTAGTTTGGGAGATGAGAACAAGAAGTCTGTTCACAACATCATTTGACTTATTACTATACAAATAAGGACCTGGTGGCTGAGTTCCAGGACAGATGTCTAAATTGAAAGCATAATAAGTCTTTGCATCTATAAAAGCATAAGTTTTTGTGCCATATTTTGACTGTTAGCTTTTGCATAAGTCTTACATTCCTCCAATTTCCATGAGAAATTTTTGCTAAGTACACCAGACCTATGAATACTTTCAATTAAGCTAGTGAGATGTCTTAATAAATAACATTTTTGAATATGGCTGCTGGTGCATACAGAATATATTACTCGCATTTCAGCCTTTGTGTATTTCACAGTGTCTTGAAGTATTTCAAATATTTCATCTGCTACAATTTCCAAAATTGAATGGAAGTGTTGGCATTTTGTCCAATATATTTCACCTCTGCCAAGGCCCCAACTGTGTTTTCAGACATAGTTCTAACACTGGATTGTTCCATTTCGTTGCATGGCCATTTTGCAACATTTCAACTAGTCAAATATGTACTCACACTGCTGTTTTCTTTATCATTTGAATCAAGGAGGGCTGCATTCCCTGAGTCTATATTAGTCAATTATTGCTCCATTTCACAGTCACAAGAACTTTGGCTCACATGGCCAATGCCAAAATCATCCTCATCATCGTCGTCGTCATTGTCATCATCATCATCATCATCCATCCATCCACACCACTCTTCTGTTATGAAAGCATGTTTTATGTTTTGGTACTGGGGATTGAACTCTAGTCCTTGCACTTACAAGGCAGGTGGCAGAACCACTGAGCTAAATCCCCGGCCCATGAAAGCATGTATTTTAACATAATGGAGCATCTTCATCATTCACTCATGAGTAATCTGATGATTCTTTTTTTTTTTTTTGATGCCAGGGATCGAACTTGGGACCTTGTGCTTGTGAGGCAGGTGCCAGAGCCACTGAGAAAAATTCCTGGCCCTGATGATTCATTTTTCACCTCCTCCAAAATTTGCAAATCTGGTTTTTCATGTGCAATTGTACTGAATTGGGCTATTTCTAACAGAAAAGTCAAAAGAAAACTTAAAAAAAAAATTCTTGGAGTGGTGTGTGTCTATTGGACCCTCTGTGATGCTTGGGTAAACACATACCAGTTACACAGAGCATGATATGGATAAAAATCACATTTTGCCACTTTTGCACATAAGCACACATCTTGCTGTTTATCATACTAAGTGGGTAAGCACATAGACTGACTCCTGTATCCCTTAGGGAAAGGTTCTGACATGCACAACCAGCTACTATTATGCTAAAGTACAAATTTACATAGAAAAGTAAGGGAAGGGTCTGCTGGACCCAGTATCATGCTCATTAACTTGGTGGTTTGTGAATAGATTTTCGCAGCCTGTGAACTTATATCTTTTTTTTGGGGGGGGTACCGGGTATCAAACTCAGGTCCTTATGCTTGTGAGGCAGGCGCTGGAACCACTAAGCTAAATCCCCAGACCCAGTGAACTTATATCTTTATTTTTACTATTATTTAAAAGGTATTTCCTTCAGTTATGAATGTAGGCCACAAACCACAGTTATAGTACTGGTACATACGACTGTCATTGTTCATTGACCTGAGATGTTTATTACTGGTGCTTTCAGATCATATCACAGATACCTTGAAATATTACTTATGCTGTCATTGCTTTTAGATCAAATGCTAGACCTTGCCATTTAATGAATTCATAAACAAAAATATTGTTATATTACATAGGTGTTTTCTAATATTTTCATAGCTTTATTTCCAATGTATCTGCCAAAGGGGAATTACTAAAATGGCTAGAATCTCAGGCAGGAAGATGCTGGGGTAACTCATCACTGCCAGCCAATGAGTGTCTGGATCACAGCCAGCCAGACATGCCTTAGTTTGTTTCTTCATTCAGCAAGCAGGCCTGTTTAGGTTTATTCTGGCCCTGTAGAAGAGACCTTTTTCCTAAGAAAGGAAGCCTCTCCTGCAAGTGCCAACAGTCTTCCTTCAAAGTGATCTTTTCAGTGAATTGGCTTGGATGTGGGCTCCGCCTAAGGAAGAGATTCCCCCTCTGCTCCACTCATCTCTAGACTTGGAAGTATTCAGACATTTTGCTGCCAGATCCTCAGATTTTTCAAGAGAAATCAGCAAACAAGATTTTTATGTACCATCGCCCTCTGCCTTCTTGTCTATACAATAGCCCTGTGAAAACTCAACCACACATCTTTGACTTAAAATCACCTCAAATGCTCTGGATTTCCTTTTAGGAAAGTGGAATTTGAGCTGGCTTCTGAGGTGTGGTGGCAATAGCTGACAGCAGGTGACACTACTTTTGTGGATTCCCCAGGTGTGTCCCACTATTTCCTGCCATGTCCTAAGGTTTAGAAAGGGGACAAGTTATGAGCTGGGTCAGAGGTCAGTTTTCTAGTGCTGGGCTGAGGAGGAAGAATAAGGGGTAGAGAAAAAAGGAGAAACTGCAGATATTGAAAACCTAACCTCCTGTCCTCTCTTTCCACAGTGGCCCAGCTGCTTAAGGTGGCAGGAATATCTCCTGATGTAGGCAATTAGAGTCAGTCTCCATTGACTTATTCCTAGGTCATGAACTATTTGTAGTCCCCACTAGTGCTACCAAGTCGTGTGTGTGTGCTGTGGTATCAGAGGGTGACAGCTGCCCAGTACTAAGTGATCTAGCTCTTGGTATCCTTAGAACTAAAAACAGATTTTGGCACATAGTAGGCCCTCAAAACTTCACTGTACTGGGTTCTGAATCAAGGTCTAGGAAGGGTCTTGGTCAGCTTCAGATGGAGGCTTTGGCTTATGGGTAAAGTAGATCAGGGTGTTTGTCAACTCTGCTTGATTGCAACAACCTTAAGAAAAAGGACACTCCATTTATAACAGGAGAAAATTGAGGCTGATGGAAATAATACATGTAAGTATGTGCACAGGTACTCTCAGAAATACGTTATGGTTTGGTTGCAGAATGTCCATCAAAATCTCACGTTTTCAGAGGTGGGGCCTTCAGGTGGTGATTGGATCATGGGGGTGCTATACTTATCAGTGAATCAATCACTGATGAATCCATGGCTAAATGTGCTTTTAGGAGGCAGGACCTGGTTAGAAGAGGCGGTTCACTGTGGGCATGACTTAGAAGGGTATATCTCCCTCCGCATTCCTCCCTTCCCCATCTGCTTCCTGGGTGTCATGATATGACCAGCTTTTCTCTGCTATGCCCTTCAGACCTTGGGGCCAGGTCACTATGGACTGAAACCTCTGAGATCAAGGAGCCAAAATAAACATCTTGTTAAAGTTGTGGGTGTTAAATATTTTGTCCTAATGGTGAGAAACTGACTGAAACAGCTACTTTTTATAAGTTTCAGGGATTCAATGGAAAGCAAACGGGAAGCAAATACTCAAGTGACTTTATAGATATTGTGAAGTCTAAAGGGCGCATGACTGATTGCCCAGGCTTCAGCTGAGGCTGGAGATATTTTAGTTAATTTGATTCTTATAACACCTCTGCCAGGTAGACTTTATTTTTCCTTTTTGTGGTACTGAGAAATGAACGTAGGCCCTTTGCACTGAGCTGTGTCCCCAGCTTTTTCTTTTTTAAATTTTGAGAAGGGTGTCTCATTAAGTTGCTTTTTCTTTTTCGTTCCCGTGGTCCCACCAAGTTCCCTGGCTGGGCCAAGGCAAAAGAACTACAGCTCGGGAAGGTGGTTGATCTCTGATGAGACTGGAGCACACGCCGCGGACTTTCCTAACTTGGGTTCTAGTCAACACCCACGAGGTTCTCTCCACGCGAGGCAGGGGAAGAGCAGAAACAGTCCGTTTTCAGGCTGCCTGCGGCTCTATCCTCCGCAGGGTGCGCGCATCTGCGTGTGCCGGGGGTGGGGGCTGGGAGCAGGTCCAGCCTCCCTGAGCTTCGCCGGGACAGGCCTTTGGCTATTGGATTTTCTTAACGGATTAAACGTGGCATTCCCTCCTCCCATCCATTGAGGAACTAAAAATACAGTCCCAGGGGCGGTGGGAAGAGGCTCCGCCTCTCCGCGGAGAAGGGTGGGATGGCTGTTCCGGGAGGCGAGGCCCCCGAGGCACCGGAGACCCCAGGTCCCGGGCTGCTGCTCCGGTCCCATCCGGGCGGGCGCTGTCTCCGCCGCAGCATCAGCTGGCTGCGGGCGAGATCGAAAGAACGGCCTCCGGGGGCTGCGTGGGCGACGCAGTGAGTCGGGAGGCGGGCGGGACCGGGCGAGAGGGGGAGCCTCCTCGAGACCTCTAGTCTCTGCCCCCAGTTCCGGGTGACCCCAAGGTGAGCCGGCTGCAGGGGAAACTATGCCAGGAATTCTGCTTGGGAGGGAGAGGGAGGGCGGCGTCGGTGCCTTGGGCGGGATCTGGGTCAGCATCAGCTGGCTGCGGGCGAGATCGAAAGAACGGCCTCCGGGGGCTGCGTGGGCGACGCAGTGAGTCGGGAGGCGGGCGGGACCGGGCGAGAGGGGGAGCCTCCTCGAGACCTCTAGTCTCTGCCCCCAGTTCCGGGTGACCCCAAGGTGAGCCGGCTGCAGGGGAAACTATGCCAGGAATTCTGCTTGGGAGGGAGAGGGAGGGCGGCGTCGGTGCCTTGGGCGGGATCTGGGCCCTAGGCGGCGGTTAAACTTTAGCGGCTCCATCCCCGCGGAGAGCGCGCTCCCCCGGCGCCTGGCTCCCTCCGATGCGCCCGGCGGGAAACTAGCTAGGAGCAATGCAGCGGCAGAGCGGGATGACTGATTTCCACTAGACTGGTTTCCCGGGGAGGATGGCCTTGGGTTTTACTTTTTGAAAAGGTGATTTAGAGGGCTAAGTGATCTGAATTCTGTAGGCAAAAGGCGAGCTTTTAATAATAAGATTACTTTTCAACAAACCCGTTGGCATCTCTAGTTCCTCTGCGAGTCACTCCAGAGCTGGAGTTGAGCAAGAGGCCCGACAGTGTTTTCAATTTGAGGTGACTAGCTAAAAGTCCACAGAAAACTTGCTGAAGACAGGGCAAGGGCCTGTTCCTTGCCTATCTCCCGGAAGTCCGTTTCTAACAGGAATTTGGAGAGGCCTGGAGAGTGGACGGAGTTCAGACCTCCCTTCTCACGTGTTGTCTGCAGACACAGTAAGTGGACTTTCTTTGGTCCTGGTCCCTGACACCTCCCCACCCCTGTTGGAAGCTGAGGACTAATCTCTGAGAACCAGGCTGCTGAGAGACGGCTGGTCTTCAGGTCAACTGGCTGTCTGTCTTCATCTGGAAATATTTTGGGATACCATGTGGATGGATAAATGGTCCCATAAAGTTGTTTACCTCAGGTTGGAGACAGAAACTTTGCAGCACACCTGTAAGTTCTAACACAGAGCTGAAATTTAGTCAAAAGATTTAAAGCTCAACTCAGGCTAGAGCAGGGAAGGGGAAATAACGTGAGCCTCCCGACTCACTTTATCTTCTTGTGGACCCTTTGCAGGCAGGGTGGGTCCTGGCCAGCAAGGTGCACCACCTGCAATGCCACTTCTCATGCCCTGTGGCAACTCCAGTCGGGGCTTTGGCCCAGGCCTAAAGATGGAGAAACTACCAAGAAGCAAGTGATTCCTTCATGGAAAAGACATATTAATATTTCTAAGAAAGTTTTCTTTTGGGTGTGAAAAAAGTGTGTTCTTTGTTTTTGACAATTCTGCTGCTGGGAAGATAAATCATTTTCTTATCCAAAAATCTTCTGTAAAATATTCCCAAGGGCATCAGTCAAATTCTCACTGTAAAGAAGATCCTTACAACAGTCTTTTGACAAAAATGTGGATGCTGTCCTTTAAAATGATCTCCTCGGGTCTGGGAATACAGCTCAGTGGTAGAGCTCATGCTTAACATGTGCAAGGCTCTGGCTTTGACCCCTAGCACCACACACTCAGAAATAAATAAAAATAAAAGTATCTCCTTAGACTTGCTGAGATTTTACCTCTGTGCATGATGAAGTAGGTCTCTCTCCATGCTTGTAGATTCTGAGAATGGGTATAGCCCCTGTGAGAAAAAAGGAAGGACAGAGGAAGAGGGATTCCTGTCTTTGGAAAATAAAAGAATCCAAGATCAGGTCCAAAGGCTGTAACAGTACTGCTCCAGGACAGTCCCTGGTTCCTTCTCATCTCCGTTGGGGGCTCCAGTGTTTCCTTGCCTATGGTGTGTATGCAGCATGTTTGCAAACTGTGGGAAGGTTTCCTTGGCAGCCCCACAGTTAGCACTAATGACATGCCTGAGTTCCCTGGGGCAGGCACTGTGATGTGAGCTTGGAAAACAGGGCAGGTTGGTAAATGATTGTCTGGCAGGCACCTAAGAGCTTGGCACCTCCAAGTTCTCCTCTTGGCTGCATTCTTGAGGAAGAAAAGAGACAGTAAGGTGTTGTTGTCTAGCTATCAAATTTTAAAAATCAGGTCATTGGGTTAATTCTGTACAAGTTATCTTTGACAGATTTTAGGGAGGGAGGTTTCAGGAGAACCATAAAGTCTAGAACTGTTTCATAGTGGGATAGCTACATTGTGAGGTGCCGAACACTAATCACTGAGGGTGTGTAAAGCAAGGTCGTAGATGTTTCTCTTTCTTTTTTTATTGTAGGATTGCTATAGGCAGAAATCAAGTTTTCAGCAGTGAAGCAAGTTTTAACTGCCAGTGCTAATATTCTTTTGGGTCACTAATTTGTGTTATTGGACTAGGACTGGGAAGTTTCCTGGGACCCCATCAAAATGTGTAGAGGCAGGTAACACAGCTTCAGATTTCCTAATGACAGTGAGTCATCTCTACTTTGTGTCTCTATTCCCAGACGTAGGACAAGCAAGTCTGCTGATAATTCCGTCTGGAGAAAGCACGTGTCCTTGCCTCTGGGGTGTGTGGTTTCCAGGTAACCTGCAACACTAATTGGCTTTTTCTTCTGCCTGTCCTAACCAGGAAGCAAGCTATGGAAGTGAGTTGTGGCTAGCCAAACCCTGCTGAAGTTTTCCAGCACTGACCCTGTTGTGATTTGCTATAAACTCTTCAGTCTTTGCCCTAAGACATCTCAGGTACTGTTGTTTTTCAGAATGGTAAATAGTTTGGATATCATCATCATCATTATCATCATCTACCATTATCACCACCACCCCATCACCATAATTATTGGGAAATAGTTTTGCGTAATCTAAAAGCTTTGGCGTCAGACCTTGGTTCAAATCTCGGCTTCATTATTCACATAGTAACCAAGTGACTTGGGGCACATCCCTTAGCTTCTCTTACCTTCAGTTTCTCCATTTGTCAGATGAGGCAAATCATAACACCTTACAAAGCTATAAGTGGGCTAGAAATGGCATTTTTAAAGGTTGGTACAGTGCCTGGCACATAGATGCTTGATAAATGTTTGCTATCATCATGTCATCATCTTCAAACTTCCACAGTTTTGCTTTACCTTTTTTTTTTTAAAAAAATTGGTGCATCTTAATTATACAGACTAGTGCGTTTCGTTTTGGCACATTCATATATGCATGTCACCTAGTTTGATCATTCCCGCCCAGTTACCTTAGTCCCTTTCGGGATCCCTTCCTCTTCTCTAATAGTCTCCCTTCTAGCCTTCTTTCAAATCTTCTCTCTATTTTAAGAAAAGTTTTCTATTCTTTATGTGAGAGAAAACACATGGTATTTGGCTTTCTGTGTTTGGCTTATTTCATTTAACACAATGGTCTATCCATTTTCCTGCACATGACGTGATTTCTTCATTCTTTTTTATGGCTGCATAATGTTCCATTTTGTGTATATGTATCTCATTTTCTTTGTCTGTTCATCTGCTGATGGGCATGTAGGCTGTTCCATAGCTTTCTGCTCTCTCTTTTAATCCCAGGACCCTAGGATTTGTGAGAATTATCCTTGGTGTATAGTATATGTACTGCTGAAGTGAGCATTAATTACCCTTGGTGTACAGGAAGATCAAAGTAATACTTTCGGCATACAGGAAAACCTTGTGAACTGAGACCTGTATTTCAAACTTCTGTATTACTGGTGAGTGGGGCTTCTACCTTGTGTGATTATAGAGTGTGCTTAGAGTATGAGTGGGAAAGGAAGCAAGCTATAACACTGAGGCCATATCTTTTTTCTTTTCTTTCTTTCTTTCTCTCTCTCTTTTTTTTTTTTTTTTTGGTACCAGGGATCGAACTTGGGCCCTTAAGCTTGCAAGGCAGGTGGCGACACCACTGAGCTAAATCCTCAGACCCTGGAGGCCATATCTTAACAGTCATTGTGGTCAGTGGGGTGCCTCACTGATGTGTCTGAAACTACCCTCCAGGGACCCTGTATGCTAAGCTTTCATCAAATACAGTGGGATCAGTCTATGAATGCAGACAGCCAATAAACAAAGCATTTTATTGCATTTGAATATCATTTTCCTTCAAGAAGTCCAAACAAAGAACTCCTAGCTCCTTTTTTTTACTCTTTAATTCTTAAGGGTTCATAGATAGCCTCATTCTTTCAGCACTCCAAGAAAATAGAATTTTGAAGCAGACATTCTAACATTTTGACACTTTTGCTCAGTTCAATAATAATCTGAGCTCTAGGAGATGGGTCAGGAACTGGGATACAACAATATGAATAAGTTATGGTGTAACTGCGAGAAAATTCAGTGCTGGGGGAGGAGAGAGGAGGAAGGACTCAAATGTATTGGTAAACATGGCATGGTAATCCCACCATTCAGGAGGCTGAAGCAGGAGGATTGCTGTGAGTTTGAGACCAGCCTCAGGTAAACAGTGAGTTCAAGGCCATAACGAGACACTATAAAAAAAAAAGAGATATGTGTTGATATGTTGGCATGGGCTCTTCCTTAGTGCTCTCTTAGCACCTTCTCCTAGTTTGTGCCCTGGCACTTACCACTCTGTAGAATGACTTCTGGGTGTTTTTCTGTCTTTTTTGGAGAACAAACTCTGGTGCTAGGCATTTCCATTATGTGAGTGTGGGAGAGGCATTTCCCCTCTTTGTTCTCTCTCTACTTTTTCATTGTTATAGTGGGTTGTTATGAGAATCAAATGGGATAGTACATGTAAAACCTTAGAACCATGTGTGCAGTACAGTAGAATTCCAGAAATGTTAACTCTTTATTTTTTCATTTTATTTTAAAATTGAAAAAATTTTATTAGTAGGTTTTAGATATACCTAATGATAACACCCTAGGGTTACCTGTACATGATATATTTTGATTCTTCCCATTCCCTCCTCTCCCTTGAACCCTTCTCCCCCTCCTTATTTACAAAAGCTTTGTTTCCATTTTTTCCTTCTATTCTCTTTTCTTTTCCTTTCCTTACTTCCTTTTCCTCCCTCCCTAGTTCTTCTTCCTATTTGAACATTTTCTTCCTATTTCACAACATCTATTATACATCTTGGTCCTTATTTACACTTTTGGTTTCTCACAGAGAAACAATGCAGTACTTAAACATGTGTGTCTAATTTTTTTCACTTGAGTATGATTTTAAGGTGCACACATTTATCTAAAAATGTCTCAACTTTTTCCTCCTTTATGGCAGAGTAATACTCCATTGTATAAAAACCCTTATCTTCATCCATTCATTGGTTGATGGGGATTTTGGCTGTTTCCAAAATTTATCTATTACAAACTGTGGCTATAAACATGGATGTGTATATATTGCTGTAGTCTGATGCTTTTAATTCCAAGAAAGGGAATAGCTGTGTCAAATGGAATCTCTAGTTTTAGTTTTTTGAGGAATCTCCACACTGATTTCCACAGTAACTTTTTATTAACAGTGGCAGGAATTTTGTAGCCTGGTCAACTTGAGTGCCATCATGATACTTTTTTTTTTTTTAAGACCCACCCTGTATATTTTTATTTTATTTTATTTTTTTTCTTTTTATTGAGTTTGTTGGTACAATCTGGGTATACAATACAGTTACATTCATTATTGGGATCCTGTACCTTTACATAATAGGTCTTGATTCTCGTTTTTTCCCCTTGTCCCTGCCCTCCCTTCACCCCCTCCTCCCCTCCCCATTTACAAACACTTTATTTCCATTTTTTCAATTTCTCATATTAAAAGTACATAGTCCCAATTTTTTTTTTTTTGGTACAGCGATTGAACTCGGGTCCTTGAGCTTGCAAGGCAGGCCACCAAACCACTGAGCTAAATCCCCGGCCCTCATGATACTTCTCAAGAGTCTCAGGAATCACTTGTTGCTGGGAAGGATGAATGAATGGTACACTGCCACCCTAACACAGACCAGAGTATACGCTCTGTGCTCTGGGACCTGAGGGGAGGACCAGTGAATTCTGGCCTAGATGGGATTTATGGTGGTAGTCGTGATGAGCAGGGCTTTACAGCCTGTATTCCCCTTCAGTAGGAGCAGAGAAGGTAACAGAGGGCCACCTATGCCCAGAGAAAGCACTGGATAGAAGCAGAGAGCTCAGTCTGGTCTGGGGATGCCTGAGCTTGAATCTAGCCTCTGGACTTTGGGCATGTGTCTTTGCTACTTTGTGGCTTAGATAATAATAGAACTTCCTGATGGAGCTGTTCTGAGATTGCACTAGTATTCTCTGCGAAGCACTGAAAAACACTATCTATGAGTAAAATCAAGCACAGAGGTATTCTAGTGTGGACAGCTGTAAATTGCTAAGTGGGAATGCAGTCAGCACAGTAGCTTTTAAAGAGTTAATAGAGGCTTTTGGAACATCATTGTTTTTTTTTTTCTTTTGGTACTGGGGATCAAACTCAGGACCTTGTGCTTGCAAGGCAGGCAGCAGCACCACTGAGCTACATCCTGAGCCCATGAATATCATTCTTAATGAATTTGAAGTTAGCCTATGAGGAACACATAAAATCAATTTCCAGATGGTTGAAACTCAAGGGTAGCTGTCTCTTTAAAACAAGGCATAAATTCCACACTTTGCCACAACCCCATATTCTCCCCATCCCAAGATTTCTTACTCTATCCATTCTGAGCCAGTAAATGTGGGTTTCTGAGTTCTCAGGTGATGCTACTTGTCCAGGAAATATGCTGAGAACCACTGTCCTATTGTATCTTGTACACTAAGGTGGGGAACCAGTTGCCATTTACCAAGTTGGTGCTGAAGTCGCTCTCCTATGTGGCACATTTTGTGTGTTCAGTGTTACTTCCTTGGCCTTACAGAAACTTGGTTTTACAATTTATGGCATAGAAGGGTTGGGTCAAAATATCCAAGAGACCAAAGGGCCAGAGAAAAAGAGATTTGGGGATAGTGGGACTCAAGCTGTGACCTGAACCCCAGGAGAATATGCAGGGAGAAGTGGGTTGTGAGTGAACAGCAGAATGCCAGTGGATCCTGGCACCCCTGCTTTATTTGAAGGATGAAAATATAGTCACTGTTCAAGGAGGTGACTGGGAGGAGTATTCAAAGAGGTAGGAGGAGAGCAAAGGAGTTGGTGTTGGAGAATTCTTGGCTTTCTTTTTAGAGACTGGACTGATGGCAAACATCTGAGGCCAAAGCTTAAATAGTTAAACAGTGAAGTTCTCTTGTGAGCTGCTGGTCTGTGGGAGGAAAGAAGGCTGGTGTCCTATTACTCTTGCCCACAGCATGGTAACCTGCTGTTGCTCTGAGGCACATTTTGTTGTGAGCAGTTGTCTCTGAGGCTCCCATGGTGTGGTGGCAGCTTGGAGTTGAGCATGGTGAGTACTTGTCGGTTTTTCTTTCCATAACTGGGCACATTAGGTTGAGTACAAATGTGTTGGTGCATTGATTACTTTCCTGTTGCTGGGAAAAAAATACCTAAAACCCACAATTTAAGGAGAAGAGGTTTATTTTGGCTCATGATTTCAGAGGTTTCAGTCCATGGCTGGCTGTCTCCAAGGCAGAAATGGCATGGTAGAGAGGCATGGTGCAGGACAGCCACTTAACCGATGGCCGCCAGGAAGCAGAGAGGGTAGAGCAACAGATACACCCTCCAAAGGCATGCTTCCTTTAGCTGAGTCCCACCTTTTAACAGCACATTCAGCTGTGAATGCCAATGGATTGATCTCCCGGTGCATATAGCACCCCCATGAATTAATAGCCTTCCAAGACGCCCTGCCTCTGATCACATGAGACCTTTGGGGGACGTTTCAGAGCTGATCCGTTACCACTGGTCTTTTCATGGCCATGTGGGTGTGCTTATATCTGAATGGTTTTATATTTGGAGTACATGTTGAGGGAAGAGTGTCTAAGAAAGGAAGGATGTGAGCTGAACCGCAAAAGTGGGCCCATGGTGTCCTGTGAGCAGTCTTAAGAGCAGGCTAAGAGGTTTGTACTTTATACTGTGGTTATAAGGAGACCCATTGAACTCCAGAGTGAGGAGCAGTGTGTGGCTAATACAAGTGGGTGACCTTAATGCCTGGTGCCTCTCCGAGTCCAAGTAGGCATATTGTACTTATTTATTCATTTTAAAATTTTTAATTTTTTTTGGTTTCGGGATTGAACTCAGGACCTTGTGCCTGGGAGACAAGTGGCTGAACTATTGAGCTAAATCCCTGGCCCTAGGTGTACTTTAAATGAGGGGACAGTGAGTAAATGAATAAATTGAGACTTTGAGGGAAAGGTGTGATACTTTAATCAAAGTAGAGGTTTAAGAGGAATAGCCCCAAGCCTCAGTGTTGAGTAGTTCAAGGTCCACACGCCTTGGAGCCAGATGCTTGTATAACTGTACTTATAACTCTGGTCTCTGTAGCTGCAACCAACCACTTAACCCCTCTAAACACCAGTTTTCTTGTTTTTGAAATGGGAATAATAATACTGCATCTCCTGTAAGCTTGTACTTGGCATTTGCACGTAGCACTTCCTGAATGTGTCAGTATTTTTATTCTCCTCTCTGTTTCTTTTAGTGTCCCGAGAAGTAGGCAGGGCTGGCCTGTCACTTTGTCTTTCACAGAGGAAGACAGCTCAGTAAGGCCAGGGGCCTTCCCTGAGGGCTCTTCTCCTCTGACAGCTTAGCACTACCCCTTCCCTCAAGGCTTTTCTCCCTCATGAGGTCAATGACCTATCATCCCTGGCTTTTGATTGCACTTGAATATCTGAATCATGTAATCTAGAAAAACTTGACTAAATGTGGATATTATGTACTTCTTATTGTCTCAGTCACAGTCTCAGTTCCCTCAAGGGCAGAGACTTGTGTTTATTTCTTTTAAAACAAGTAATGGATGATGACGATGATGGGAAAAACTTTGCATAGTATAGAGGGGTGGCAAACGAGAAATAGAAGTCCTCTAGCTTCCTTTTCCATTTCCTAGAGGTGGGCATTGCTAGCAGCTCTTTTATCTCTCTTTCCAGAAATGGTTAATGCTTGTGAAATCATATATATAAATGAATCGTATGTAGGAATAACACATGAATATAATTTATGTAATCATAACAGATGCGAATCACCCATATTATCATTGATCTGTATGAGACCTATCTGGCCATCTGCCCATATTTCTTACATCTATTCATTTATTTATTTCCATTTCACACTCCCATTTCCCTCCTCTCTCATAGACAACCATTCTAATGTGATTA
>NW_022900949.1:51253227-51256270 GCF_012274545.1 Fukomys damarensis | reverse complement strand
ATATATGTATGATTTTTGTGAATTATTAAATGTGATTAAAAACCTCACACTGTCTCAATAATCGCCAGCCCAGTCCACCACCAGCTCCATCCATTGGAGTCTCCTGGAGCCCCCAGTGCTCATCTTACTTCAGCAGTCAGGCCAGGGAGAAAGTCCAGACTGTTTTATTCCCTTCTCTGCATTGTGGTCTGTCTCTTCAGCTTCTCTGTAACTTTTAATTTTCCTGTCAGTTCCCTTCCTGGGGATCTATTTCCATTTCTCTCTCTATCGAATTACCATTTTCCATTGTCTGGATTCTGAATCTTGGAGAGACTGAATTGCTGTTGCTCACCACTCTGTCATTTTTGTATATTTCATTTCTAAAACAGTTCTGAAAGTTTTCTTTTGTGAGTGTCTTTATGATGTGTGGTCAAAGACATGGTGAAGGCTGCTGCTGAGTACCATTCAATGGAAAGGCAGGCTTGTAAAAGCATTACAGTATGTCTTCAGCCTCCTGATTCACTGGATGTGGCACTGTGTGACTTCTGGCTCTTCCCCAAAGTCAAAACAACTATAAAAGGAACATCGAGGCAGCCATGACACACAACTATAAAGATACTCATGAAAGAAGATACTCTTAAAAGATACTCAGTCTAGTACTGCTTCAGAAAGTGGAAAGAATACTATAGTAATTAATTTTTTTTTTTTACTATACCAAAAAAAGAAAAAAATCTTTAAACGTTCATCACATTTTTGGTCACACCATGTAGTATTTCATTAACACAGAAATGAAAGTATATGTGTCTATATATACATATGAGATTATTATTCTCTACCAGTACATGCAAAGCTGCCTTATTCTTATCAGTAGCTATGTAGTATTTCACTATACCATTTGTACCCCCTATTGTACTTTGCTTTCTTATATATTTTTTATAAACAATACTACAATGACAATTTTTTACAAACACCTGTGCACATATGGGTTTCTTATAAGGTAATTGTACTTCTTTTTTATTTCAGAACTTATTTATTTATTTATTTCTGGTACCGGGGATCGAACTCTGGCCCTTGTGCTTGTGAGGCAGGCAGCGGCATCACTGAGCTAAATCCTCGGCCCTCAGAACTTATTTTAAAAAATTGATTAATTGATTGCAGTGCTTGAGCTCAAACCAGGGTCTTGCACATGCTGGGGAATTTCTCTGCCATTGAAACACATCCTCAACTGATAGTGTTCATTTTAAATTCCCTTGATAATTGTCAAATTACTATTCAAAGAGAGAGAAAAATTTCTGTGCTTTCCAAGAATGTGGTGAATAGAATTTAAGTCTTTTGGCAACAAAGTAGAACTCTTTTCGCTAGCTTGTTAGGCTTTGTTGTTGTTTTAAAGCCCATAGGAAGGGCGTATAGCTCAGTGGTAGAGTGCTAACCTAGCATATGTGGGTCCTGGGTTCCATCTCTAGCACATACACATACACAAAAGCCCATTGTGGACTGGGCACGTCTATGCAGAAACATGGCAGGTTGGCAGGTCTCTTAACCCCCCTCCCCCCAGCCCCATGGCAGGTGTAGACATCATTTCACTTACATTCCACCAGAGAGAACTTAGTCACATGGTTATACCTTATTGCAAGGGAAGCTGGGAAATGTAGTCCACCCATCATGTTCCATTAGAATTCTATAATTATAAGAGAAGGCATGGATAGGATAAACATTAGTTGGGCACACCCCACCTAATTGGCAAGTTGTTGGACTTCATCGTGAGGTAAATTTAGGGTTGCAGAAAGACTCATTTATACATTTGACAGCTCTCCTCACAAAATTCTCTGTGAGACACTCCTGCAGTGGGTCTGGAAGGATTCAATGAAGACCTATGATATGACTTGCTCTAGGCTGAGTGTGTCACCTGTCTCCTTCCTCACCGCAAGAATGAGTTCCCTGAACCCCATATAACAGACAGTTTAAAGGGAAGGGACTTAAGACAGAGGATTCAAATCCATGTCTGTGTGATTGCAAAGCCCTACCCTTCCTTTCCACAGCTCTGGCCATGGCAATGCATACTACAAACACTGCAAATACTGGCTAGGCACCTCACCTTGTCTTGTCTCTTTTAGCATGTACACTCCACACGGACACATGTACTTGGCCTAATTGGAGTCTCTTCTCATTTCCCAGGCCCTCTTTCAGCTCGTTGGCCAGCTGCCGTGGCCTTCATGGCACTCTACCCCAGCAGTCAGCCCAGGGCTTCTCTCACCCATGCAATCCCAAGCTACCACTGCTGAGGGCCTCTGCAGCCCACTCTTTGGGACCTATGCATTCCCCACCTTCAAGTTCCAGTCCCGCTGTGAGAGCATAGAGTGGAGACGTATTAGTGCTTTGGATGTGGATCGTGTGGCCCGGGAGCTAGATGTGGCCACTCTGCAGGAGAACATCGCTGGTGTTACCTTTTGCAACTTGAGCCAGGAGGTGTGCAGCCGTTGTGGGCAGCCCGTGGACCCAGCGCTGCTCAAGGTACTGCGCCTGGCACAGCTTATCATTGAGTACCTACTGCACTGCCAGGATTGCCTGAGTGCCAGTGTCACCCAGCTGGAGGCACGGCTGCAGGCCAGCCTGGACCAGCAGCAGCATGGCCAGCAGGAGCTGGGCCGCCAGGCTGATGAGCTCAAAGGTGTACGGGAGGAAAGCCGCCGGCGTCGAAAGATGATCAGCACCTTGCAGCAGCTGCTAATGCAGACAGGCGCCCACAGCTACCACGCGGTGAGCCATCTCTGTAGGGTGGGGAGAGTGGAGGGCCATGCACCGGGCTAGCAGACCACCTGGCTAGCACCACCCTGAGCCACCCACAAGGCTGCTGTGGGCCATTTTCGCGGGTTAGGAGATAGTTTTAGAGATGCTGTGTTTAGAAAGAGCCTGAGCAGTCTGATCAGGTCTCTCTCTCTCTCTCTCTCTCTCTCTTTCTCTCTCTCTCTCTCTCCCTTTCCCTCTCCCTCTCCCCCCCTTCTCTCTCTCTCCCTTTCCCTCCCCGCCCCGTGTGTGTGTGTGTGTGTGTGTGTGTGTGTGTGTG
>NW_022900949.1:51169616-51253153 GCF_012274545.1 Fukomys damarensis | reverse complement strand
CCGTGTGTGTGTGTGTGTGTGTGTGTGTGTGTGTGTGTGTGTGTGTGTGTGTGTGTATGTAGAATCAATGTATGGTAAGGCAATAATGGAGCCAAGCCCATTTTGGAAAAATGACTCCACTGTTCAAATAAGTGATATAAGTGATGGCTCATTATTCAGAGTAGCATTTGAGTGTTTGAGTCTATCTTCATAGAAAGTGTGGATTGGTGTTACGCTTTAGATCTAAAATGTCCCCCAAAAACCTCAAGCTCAGAGCTGGAGCTTTTGAAAGGTGGTTGGATTGTAGGGGTACTGAATGTACTGTTAGGGGCCTGACTGCAAGAGGTGGGTCACTGGGGATGTGACCTGGAAGGGTGTGTTTTTGTCTGGCTCCTCCCTTGTCTCTCTGCTTCTTGGCTGCTCTGGGTTGAGCAGTGTTTCTCTGCCATCCCTTTCCACCATGATATTTCCACCCTGGAGCGAGCCAACTATGAGCCAAAATAAACTTTTCCTCTTTTACATTGTGGGTGTCGAGTATTTTGCCCCAGCAATGAGAAGGTGACTAATAGAGTTGGGAATATTTGCCCTTAAATAAATTGTCATGGTTTCCAGACCTTGTGCCAGGCCCTGAGGAATCTGGCTTGCCCTAGGAATCAGATGAAGTCGCCAGAATCATGCCTCTCTTTGCTGTATCCACTTGGATTAGGATTGACTGTGAATGACAGAAAAACTCAGACCATTTGTTTATATCAGATTAAAGCGTATTTCTGTCATTCATTACCAAAGGGTGGATATAAGAAATTCAGGGCTGGCGTGTAATTTCACAGTCCTTAAGGACACAGTTCTTTATGTGTGACTTTTCTGGTCTCATCATGGACTTCTACTTCATTGCCTAAGATCATTGCCTGAGTTCCATCTCTCAGGGCCACCACTCATTAGGAGGAGAGGGAAAGAAAGGCATCACTCTTCATAAAATTCCTCTTTACTCTGAACAACTAGCAAAATTATCCTAAGCTGAATTCAGAAGTTTGACGGTAAAAGGATGATAGGATATATGAACTGCATCTGCAGTGCCTTAGGAGACAGAGGTAGAATTATAGACACTATTTATTTGCTGTCCTCTGCCTGTGGTGTTCTGAACCCTGGGGTGAGATCAAGACCTTTTTTTGGTGAGGGCAGTGCTGGGGGTAGAACCCAAAGTCTTGCACATGTTAGGCAGGTGTTCAGCCACTGAACTACATGCTTGGCCCTGAGATTGGTATTTTTAAATAAAAATTTTTAGAATGGAAACTGAAACATATTTTGAAGTACAGAGGGTAATATAGTGAGCCTTCACCTACACACTGCCTAGCCCAGCTGTTCTCAACTTGTAGCCAGTGCTGTGGCATCTGTTTCCGTGCCTACTCTCCCTACTCCTACATTGACTTGACTGGAAGCATATTTGTCATGCAATCGTGTCTGTAACATTTCAGTATGTAATTCTAAAAGGCAGGGCTTCCCTCTTTTAAATGTAAGCACAACACCATCATCATAACCTGAAAAGTCAACAGAAATTCCTTAGTATCATCAAATAGTCAGTGTTCATAGTTTCCCAGGTCAGTGGTAGTGTTTGGAATTGACATCACTGCCTTACCTCAGTAAACCATATTTTAATTTTTTTCTTTCTTCTTTTTTAGTGGTGCTAGAGATTGAATCTGAGGCCGTGCACATTCTAAGCACGTACTGTACCACTGAGCTACATCTCCAGCCCCTCAATTTCTTTATTTTTGAAGCAATCTAGGGGTTCAAAGGGAAGAGGAGTTTGGATAGAGGGGAAATACCAGGCTTCCCAAGAGGATCTAATCCCATACTCCCTATTGCTTCTTCTCTGTACAGTGCCACCTGTGTGACAAGTCATTCATGAATGCCACCTTTCTCCAAAGCCACATCCGGCGCAGGCACACAGGCATGGCAGAAGGTGGTGAGTCCAGGCAGCATCTGGGGACCCTGCTGGGACTGTAGAAAGGTCTGGGGCTTGGGCAGTGGGCAGGGGGCACTATACAAATGTGTACCCAAGCCTTCCCTCATCATCTAATTGAGGATGGAGCAAGCCCATCATGCACCAAGGGACAGGGGATCCCAGAAGGGGCTGGATAACTTTTGAACACTTGTGTGGGTAAGAGAACAGGTAGGTTCCAGTCTTAGCTTTGTCTGTTTCCATGCTTAGTGTTTTGTTTCTGAATTTCTGTGGCTTTTATTGTGAATGGGACAGTCAGATGGAGAGACTTTGAGGGGCCCGTACCTCCCACCCTTTTGTGAATCTGCAATTCTCTGCATGTAGCTATGGATAAGTTTAAATGGGGTAAATGAGCAGTCAGACCAGTTCTTTGGCTTTTCTATGTACCTGAACTTATCATAACTTAGTAAATTTGTTTAATCTTATCATTTCAAATTCTAGCACGAGTAGCAAGGTTGTATGTTGTTCCCACAAAGAGATTTTTATACTGGATATCTACATTTTGAGAGTCAACAGAAAAATCTGTAAAAAAAAAAAAGTATAAAAAGTTTAAACAAACCTTTTTTTTTTCTATTTTCCATTGTTTCAATTTCCTTTTCAAAAAAGAGTTTTGAAACAGTATCATTTATCTAGTTACTGTACATTTACTATATATCTAATTTTTGTTTATTCTGCACTCTGGAAGGTTAAGGCAGGAGGATCACAAGTTTAAGCCCAGCCTGGGCAACTTAGCCACTTACTGAGATTCTGACAGAGTAAAGAAAAGGGTTGGGGATGTAGTTTAGTACAAAGGCCCTGGATTCAAACCCTACCAAAAAAAATTTTTTTTAAAGATTAAAGTATACACCTAAAATAACTTTGGTTAGAATGTTTCTTCCATGTCCCTATTTTTTCATTTGAAACTTAACACTGTACATGTAAATCGTACCACATTATTTTGAAGAGTGACTTGAAAGGTACAACTATTTACATTACTTAAGTTCCTTTCACTTGCCGTGCTGTGAAAGTATGTTCTTTGCATTAATGGTTGGCATATACACACTTGTTTAGTATTCAGTTTCTATTACTCTAGAATTTTGCATTTCTCTGTGTCAGTACTGTCAAAATACTTATTTTAAATGACAGGACAATAATAGTTTACATTTATTGAGCTGTCATGCCAGGTGCTGTGCTGATCACTTTGTATTATCACATTTCATCCTCACAAAACCCCTCTGAGTTGGGTACTGTTATGATTTCCATTTTGCAGTTTTGGGAAGAAGGAACAGGGAGGTAAGTCCTTTACCCAACGTCACCAGACTGCATGGCGAGGCTGGTCTCAGACTGAGGTGTGACTGCAGAAACGAGAAAGAAACTACACTCCATTGATTTTCTCTCTCTCTCTTGCCACTGCCCCCAGGAAAGCAGAAGCAGCAGGAACAGCCATCTGAGGAGCTACTGGAGGAGCTGAGAGCCAAGCTGAAGTGGACCCAAGGGGAGCTGGAAGCCCAGAGGGAGGCCGAGAGGCGGCATCAGCTGCAGGTGGGTGTGGACAACATACTTCTGTGGCACTGCAAACAAGAGGAACTTAAATAATGAAAATATCAGAGAGACTCAGGGCCACCTAGATCTCCCAAGCACATGGATCCCACAGGGCTTGAATTCTAGCTAGTTTCCCAGAGCTGGGAGCCGGGGCCAGAATGCCACCTTCTTGGATGTAGCAAATGATTTTAGGGAGTCTGGAAGGAAAATAAATACCAGACCAATGTGACCAAAAATGGAGCAGAGGAGTGCAGCTTCCTGTGTAAGTCAGCTCTTGCTGAAGGGATTTGAATTTGAATTCAACTTCTTGTACTGCATATTTGGTTGGCTTTTTGAGGACAGAGAATGGGTGTCATTCTGAAAGCTCCAGAACCCAGCCTGGAGGAAATGTCCAGTAAACGTTTGTAGGAGGAAAATACATGAATTTGCTCTTTCCCTCATCTATCCACCATTCTTCATCTCAGCATGCGTCTGTGAGCATCAGCTGTGCCAGGCATGGTGAGGAATAAGGAAAGAGAAGACAAGGGACTGTAAGATTTAGATAAGTGGACCACTCAGAAGCCAAGCAATTGGGACTGTGGGGTAAATGTTTTTTAGTCTCCATAGTGACATGCACAACAGGGGGCCATAACAGATTTTTCAGCAAATATTTACTATAATGTGGAATTAATAATTCTATTGTTCTTGCCTTTTTTTTTTTAAGGAAGCTGAGATTACTCGTCAGAGGGAAATAGAAGTGAAGAAAGAATTTGATGAATGGAAAGAAAAAGAGCGGACCAAGCTTTATGGAGAGATAGATAAGCTTAAGCAATTACTTTGGGATGAATTTAAAACTGTTGCCAACCAGAACTCTACACTAGCAGAGGTGCTCAATATAAAAAGCATTTCAAAGTTTTTCTTTCTGTTGAAAATCTGCTTCTTATTTGTTCTCTTTTTCATTTTCTTTTTTCTGGTACTGGGAATTGAACTCATGACCTTGAGCTTTCCAGGCAGGCGCGGTGCCACTGAACTAAATCCCTGACCCTTTATTTGTTCTCAAAATTCATTTATTAGTCTGCACTAGTTATATTTCATCTGTCATTGGAGCTAAGACACCGTGAAGTCAGATACCAGAGGCCAGAGCCAGAGGGAGGCTCACAGTGCTCTCTTGTTTCGTGGCTTTGAGACCTTGGGTGAGCTGCTTAACCTTCTTGTGCCTCAGTTTCTTTCCTGTAAGATGGGCTGCTGGAAGATTTAATTAGCACATATACAGCATTTAACATTATCATGTATATAGTAAGAACACCTGAGATATTAACTTTATTTTGCCCAGAGTTTCATTATTGCACAAGAAATGAGGCAAAATTTTAATGAATGCATTTTTCCTGAATATATGAATATTCACATTCTCTGAAAACTGTGTATCTGAAAGCTGTGTGTCCAATTTTCTGTTGAGGTCCATGGGGGTCTCTGGAGGTCACATATAATAGCTAACATTTGCTATTTTCCAGCTTCTTTATAATAAGTTTTAATCTTATAATAAGCAAACAGCCATAACATTCTGGGAGCAGGTGCATCAATTTATTACTTTCCTTTTAATTAAAAAAAAATATCTATTACATCCTTTCTTTATAGTTGATGAAATTGAGACCACATAATTTGCTAGTAAGAGCTGGCATTTGAACCTAGCTCTTCAAATTCTAAAGCCCAGATTTTCTACCAAATTTATGTAGGGAGATTTTATTAAAGTTATCTTTGGATTATATCTTCCCTTGTAAGCCTTATCAAGAGAAAAGTTTTGAGGAAAAGTATATTCTTAAAATGTATGTATCTTTTGCTGGTCTTCCTAACATCAAGGGGAGTCTTGGCTTTGCAATTAACTGTCCAGTGGTGTTTCTTACAATCAAGCCATGTTTTGCCTAAAGAAACATAGAGACACCTTTTCAAAATGGGATTATAATAGGATATTCCTGGAAGCAGAGAGGAGCTGGAGAGGGAGGTAAACCCTTCAAGTCAGGACCCCAGTGACCTGCTTCTTCCAATTGGACTCCTCCTTCTCACAGTAAGTCAGCTGTAAGCCCTATAATTAAGTCAACTTCCAAAAGCCCTAAGAGCACAGGAGACTTTTGGGCAACATCTAGATATCAGTGATAGCATAATCCACACCATCCCAACCTAAATTCTCCCCCACGGATCAGGGATGACCTGTGGAAGACAAGCTGTTGCTCCATCGTATGGATGTCAGTGCCTGACACCTAACTACACACTGTCATTCGCAGGTTCATCCAGAAGTCACCTAGTTCCCTACATGTCCCCTGACATGATGCTGGCTGAGTAGATATTTGAAAAATCAGTACTGATTGGAATTTGAAGTTAGGGTTCTTTTGGGGATCTACTGGGGATTGAACTTGGGACCTTATGCTTGCAAGGCAGGTGGTGGAACCACTGGCTGGAATTTGAAGTTATTGTTGAAAAACCACCTTATCAAGAGTCAAAGAGTGACTTTTGGTTAGAAGATGCTGAGGTTTGGTAAATGAGGACATACTCTTTACCAGTCATGGTTTCCTTTCCTAAACTGGAGCATTTGATTCTTTTATTATTAATTTTTTGGGATTTCTCCTACAGGATTGCTTAGGTTGTGGTTTTTGTGTTTCACACCTGCCTCCTCTTAACATTTTATTATTTTACTTTTATCAAAGTAAAGAAACAAAATTGGGTACAAAATCATCAGTGTCATTTAGTTACATAATTTTGTTAATTCATTTAAAAAAATTTTGGGGTGGGGAAGACAGGTAGGATTCCATTTAGAACAATTATGAAAAGTACTGTAAGAGAGTCCATCTTCAAAACTTAGGAAAATATTCTCCTTGATTTTAGGAGAGCCAATGAGGATGAAATACATTTTGGAAATATTTATCCTCAGAACTTTCCACCTGATACAGAAGTGTGAGACCTTACTTTGGTGAAGTAGCTTGACTGAAGAGAGAACTTTATATTAGATAGGGGTAAACTGAGCTTCCAAAGGAGTCTAATTGAAATGCAAATACCTTGAAAGTTTGTAATCCCGAGAAAACCAGCTCTGTGTTGTGTCATAGCAGTGTAGAAACCAGAAGTGGCAGACACATTAGAAACCCTGAGTTGTGTATATGTTTGGTAAAGCATTTGATTATGAAAATATTTAAAGAGTTTAGAAGTGAATAACATTGGCAGTATCACTTAAGTGTGACTGAGAAGAGTTAGCAAAACTAATGCCAACTCAAACTCAGGGGCGTGTAGTTTCTCTTTCCTGTATTGGGGGTTGGACCTGGGTCTTCACACTGAGCTATACCCCCAGCTCTTTTTTTTTTTTTTGAGACAGGGCTTTAGTAAGCCATTAAGTTGCCTAGGCTGAGCTTGAGCTTGCAGTTTCCTGCTTCAGCCTCCCAGATTGCTGGAATTACATGTGTGTGTTACCATACCGGGGTGCAGTTTCTTCAAGTTGTAATAGGGCTTATGAATTTTATGTAGTGATAATGATTTTATATAGTAAATTTTGTATAATAAATTTTATATAATAATGGGTATGGGTATATATTGTTTTTGTTACTGCAATAGTGACACACACACACACACACACACACACACACATATATGCACACACACACACACACACACATACCATAGAAAGGTGGAAAGGCATCTACTCTTTGGTCTTTTTTTTTTCTTTTTTGGTACCAGGATTTGGACTCAGGTCCTTGGGCTTGTGAGGCAGGCAGCAGAACCACTGAGCTAAATACCCAGACCTCTTTGGTCTATTTTTTTTGTGTCTTTCCTTCTTTTGTGTCTTTCCTTCAGGTCACATACTGCTAATAGCTCAGGAATTATCAAGAATTATGTTGTAGGTCTGAGCTGTGCAAAGCCAGTCCTTACTGGTGACAGCCAGGATATTTTTGTGAGAAAGGGGCAGGAGTCCTCAGGGAGTGGGCTCATGTGCCTTAGGGTCTCTAAGCATCTGGTTCTCTACAGCTTATTCTGGACTGAGGAAGACATGAGGCAGCAGTTGGAGGAATTTGGCGTTTTGAGCATAGCAGAATTTAAATGGAATTGAAAGGACAGTCTTATTCTGTTGTTTTGTGGCAAGTTGTTTCACTTTTGCAAGAGCTGAACCCTCAGGAGAACCCTGGGAATGTTGGTTTGTGTGATTATTTGCAAGTGCATAGGTTTAGCAAGAATAAGTAGGGGGTTGTGGTTGAGGTAAGGTGTGCTCCTCTGAGGCTGTTTTCAGGTAAGGTATCAAAGTCAACATCAGGCCTAGATCTTCATCTAAATAAAAAGATGCCTGGCCTTTTCAGAAACTGCAGGCTCTGCAGTCCCACAGTGTGGTGGAATCCCACCTCGGATCACTGCAGGATGAGGAGTCTGAGGAGCGACTCAGGCAGGCACAAGAGCTCCAGTCCCTGAAAGAGAAGATGGAGATTCAGGTGAGTGGATGCTCCATGATATTCTTCCCAGAGCAAGCCAAGGACCTTGTTATCCCCGGCAAGGCCTGTCATTTTTGCTCTGTGGATTTAGTAAAGTTGAAAGACATCGAAACTCTACATTTGCAGACTTTTGTGCCCCATGAAAGCATAGAATAAGATTCTCAGGTGAGGCTGGTGTAAAATATCCAATTTTCCTGAGATATTTTCTAAAATATATACAAACACATTAATTTTTTTTTTTTTTTTTTTTTTTTTTTTTTTTTTTTTTTTTTTTTTTTTGTACCAGGGATCCAACTCAGGCCCTTGTGAGGCAGACAGCCGAACCACTGAGCCAAATCCCCAGCCCCACATACTAATTTTTTTTATATGACACTTTTGTACCCATTTCATTCTAACCCAGTTGGAAACCATTCAGGAAGTGTGACAGTGTCCTGGGGTTGAAGATATTTGGGATGGGTTCAGAGGTAAACGTTTGTTTAGTAATCAGCTCTGGGAGCCAACAAGCTCTGATTTGTAGCATGTTCTGGTTTCTGTGCTGTAAATACTTCCACGTGGCACTTTCTGTGCCATCAGTGTGAGGTCACTGGATGAAGCTGGGAAAACTTGTGCACAGTATGCTTTCATGGGGTTTGCCCTTGTTTTCTGTGAAAGCTTTTTACAATCTTGGCCTCTTATTCCATTATTTATGTTTTCCCTCCCAGTTTATGAGTTTGTATAATGGTATCCTCAGTTTCTTATTGGTCCTTCAATTTTGATTATTGTGATTTGGCCATAAAAAGCAATGTTTATGTGCTCAAGATGATCAAATTATCAGTCTTTTATGTGTGTCTGTGTGTGTGTGTGTGTGTGTGTGTGTGTGTGTGTGTGTGTGTGTGTGTGGTGCTGGGAATCAAACCCAGGGCCTTCTGCATGCTGGGGAAGTGCTGTATTGCTGAGTTGCATTCCCAGTCTCCTCACCCTTTTTTATAAATGGCTTTTCTCCAAGATTTAAGGAACTATATATTTGTGCGTTTTCTTTTGGTGCTTTTATGTCCTTACTTTTCATGCTTAAGTCTTTGACCCACCTAGAATTTACTTTGGTTTAAGATAGGAGGTGAGGGGGCCCGGGATTTAGCTTAGTGGTGCCGCCACCTGCCTCCTAAGTGTAAGGTACTGAGTTTGATCCCTGGTACTCCCCCACAAAAAAGATAAGAGGTAAGGATCCAGTTCATACTTTTTTGTAGGCAGCTGGCTACTTGTTCAAACACCTTTAGTCAGTCATCTGTCTCCATTCCCTCAGTTGAATTTCCATCTTCTTCCATCCTTGCCTGGGCTTTCTATTCTGTCCCAGTAGTCTGTCTGCCCAATCACGAGCCATTACTTCTTAATTTCTGTAGCTTTATAATACATATTAATATCTAGAGGGGTCCACTTAAAGCTCTTAATCTTTTTCAGAAAACAGAGTGGAAGAGAAAATTGAAGGAGCTGCAGGAAGAGCGTGTGACAGAGAGGAGAGAGGTAGCTCTACTATGATTCCTGTCTCTTCTATCCTTGCTAGACATGATTGTCAAATATTTTGTTGCTGATCCTGTGCCTGGATGCTGGCCCCCATCAGTGCACAGGAGGGAACAGCTTTCTGACCAGCAGTTTCGTTGGCCAGAAGCAGGGCCCTCCAGCCTTGTCTCTTGAACCCAAAACACCTTTTATTCAGTGCTGCCTCCTTCAGGCCCACTTGTGCTTTAAGCCTCAGATGAGTCATCTGGTGGTTTCATGTTTGAGCTCTTTGAAAACTCACTCCAGAAAGTGCCAGGTGGCATGGACCTCACTGATGTCCCAGGGAGCAGCAAGCACCTGGCAAAGAAAACTCTTCCATACAAATGCCCCTGATGAGGAGACAAGTTGAGGAGAAAACCAGGTACAAGAGCTCCTTGACCTGCCTGTGAAAGCTCAGAAGATGACAAGAGCTTGACACATGGCGATACTTGTTCCCTGTTCTGTTATCCTGATGCACAATTCCCAAGTGATGGCTTTATTTCATTTGAAACATGGGAAATACATTCAAATTTGTTCCAAAAGTGGAGGAAATGTAATAAGGTGCACTGAGTCAAGTCACCCCCGCCCGGCCCTACTCCCACCTGTCTTACCACTTCCCATACAGGCGATGACGTGTGTTCCCTTCTCGTGTATTCTTCTAGAGTTTTTTAATGCAAATGTTAAAAAACAGCCTTATTTTATATCTGCTCTTATATCAGAGGTAGCATGTGAACACATTTTCTTTTCGTTTTTACCCTAAGACATACATCTGTTAAGTTTTGAATGATCTCAGCCTACCTCGGTGGGTAGCCACGTTTGGCAAAGCCTTTTCTCTCCAGATCGTAGGGGCCTGATTCTATCCTTACTTCTTCTCAGGCCCAATTCAAAAATCTTCCCAAATAGGAAAGCAGTTAGTCTTGTTAGAAAGCTTGCTGCCCAGGCCTAGAAACCCCCTACTCTGCCCCAAGTGGAACCCTGCAGAGGTCTGGCAGACTTGCCTGACTGCTGTCCCATGCCCACCAGCTACAGGAGGAGAACGAGAGACTCCAGGCCTCCCTGTCTCAGGATCAGAGGAAGGCAGCCACCCAGTACCAGCACCAGATCGATGCCCTCCGTGCTCAACTGCGGGAGCAAGCCAGGCTCATTGCCTCCCAGGAGGAGAAGGTAGGTCTCTCCTCTGACCAGCCAGCTACTACTGCCTGAAGGACTCTTCTCTGTGAGGATCGCTTTGGATTCTTGTGGGCCCAGTGGTCCTAGTTTCATTAGGCTCTGAAAGGGAGGGAAGAGTCCTCAGCCGGAGGGACACAAAGTGAGGAAGGTGTAGATGTCTCCTTCTGGAAGAAGTGCTGTTTTCCTTAGGGGCAGCTGAGAGGTTCACTCTAAAGACAGAGACCATGTAAGAGGTCTGGCCTCTGGTTGATACTTTGTTCATTAGCTCATTTAAGCCTCACTCCTGTCCTTTGGTGTAGCCAATGCTTTTCCTTATCTTCATTTGATGGGATAATGAACAAGCTGGAGAAATTCAGTGCATCTGCACTCGGGTAGTAACAAAACCGAACATGATACCAGTGACAGAGGTGAGATTCAATCCAAGCCAATGGACAGTTTGTGCTCTTTATACTGTGTTCTCAGACTTGATTTCTTAACTGACCTCTTTTGCATAAATGAATAGCCTGAGGTGAGGTTGTTAGATAAACCAGCATGGTGAAAAGTTGCTTACTCAATGAATACCTCCCTCCTAGAATTGGCCCCTGTGACTCCTCATTTATTCTTGATTATTCTCATCCCATCCTCAGCTCAGCAGTTCCTTGCCCCACCGCATGAGCTTTTACAGGTTTGTGGGAAAGCTCTTCCCCTTCTGGGGCCTCCTGGGGCCTTGCCATTATTCTAACACTACCAGTGGGCCAGCCTCCACACTGCTCCTCTGGTCTGCAGAGTCATTGTCTACTTCAGTCTTCCTGACCCTGCACTCCTTGATAGTTGTGCTTTTCTGTTCTGCCATCCTGATTCGCTCAGTCAAGTATATCCACTGCCTCTACCCACTTCTCCCTTTCCCCTCCGGAACATGTAGCTTTACACTGCTATGGCCACTTCAGGTCTAGTCTGGAGGATTCCTTCTTACATTTCTTCAAACTCTTTTCTGCAATTGTTTCAGTTAGGAACCCATGGGCTAAAGACAACAAAATAAATTAATACCAGGAAAAGAGGTGACAGTTGCTAACTGTGGTTAGCACCAAAATTAGGCCCCTGGGATCCAGACTCTGTTGATTTTTGTTCTGATGCTCAACTGTCACAGTTACAAGATAGCGTCCATGACCCAACCTTCACAATCATATTTGATGGAAGAAATTAATGAAACGGGCCCTTTCTAAGACTTCTGCCAATAAATTATTGGTCAAATCTCTGCCAGTTGGGAAGCTATAACTTCAAGGAAGACTAGGAAAGTGAAAATTGACTATACTCTCTAGAACAGAGGTAGGCAAGGGAGAAAACCTTTTGGAATGGATGTTGGATGGGTCATACATCAGTATATGATACAGTGGGTAATAACAAAACCCGACTCTAGCTGAAGCAGAAGAGGGAAAATGCTGTAACATAAGACAGAACATCTCACAGAGCTCAAGGCTAGGGATGCAACTGAATCTGGGCATAAACTGGGACCAGAAACATGAGCAAGGTAAGTTTTCCTCTTTGGTGTGTCTCTGTTCCTTTCTCTATATCCGCTTCAGTTTTATTCCGAAGATCAGCTCCTGCTTCTTACTGGTTTCATGTGGCAAAACAAACAAACCAAGAAAACCAAAAACCACTGGCTTCCAGCAGCTCCTGACTCATTATCAGTCTACAGCTCTGCACTCAAACCTGGACAGTCAGCTATGGCTGTGGTGTGAGGTCACATGGGTCAGAAGTGGTTGCCCAGTCTTCAGCCATGTGGAAGGAGGGAGGAAGGGGAGCTTCTTTGATGCCTACATCACGCCTCCTACCATGTAGCTGGTCTACTCAGCTCAGGTGCCACATCATGGAGGTAGCCTCTACCTTGCTCTGGCTGTTTTCTGTCAACCAGACCAATAATACTAACTGTGTGCTGTCCCCCTTTGCTTCCCTGGGGCTCCTGCCGCAAAGCTATGGGCCTTCTTTGAAGAGAGGTCATTCTTGTCTCATTTGGGGAAAGGGAGCAGACTGCCATCCTGGATTGTAGCTATTCCAATGTGGCTCCATCTCATTTCGCATATAGACTTTAGGAGATGTTTGAGGGGCTGAGATGGTGTAGCCCAGCTCTTTCCAGTTCCTAATGGTGGCATGGCAACAGTGGCCATCCCTTCTTCACCGTGCTGGGCAGACCTACTGCTCAGAACAGAATACTGCAATGTTCTCTGCTGGCTGTAACCTGCTCTGTTCCACCTCTTGCAGATCCAGACCCTGTCTCTCAGGAAGGCAGAACGTAAGTCCATCGTGGGTGGCAGTCTTGGCTGTTGTCTTGGGCTGTTTTCTCTCCCCTATCCCAGTCAGTTTATAAGTGGAGGATTGGTAACGGCAGCCCATGGGATATGTGGTGTTGGGTGAGGGAGGGAGGTGCTGGGACAGCATTTGTGCCGACGGCTGGCCAACAGCCGGCAGGGGTTCTTGCCTGGTTTACGCTTATTTTCATAGGATAGGAGTTGGGGGAGGTGTGAGGATTTTGAGGGTGTCGATGGATGGAATAGGGTTCATGAACAGGCTTTCTAAATCACCGTGCCTGCTGCAGGCCTCAGGGTTGACTGGAACAGTACCACTAGTAACACTGTGTTCCATGCACTTTGTCAGATTTCTTGGCTTATTATATTACCCCCACTATTTAGTGTGGAATGTACATTGTTATCTCATTTTCTGGAAGAGGAAACAGGCTTAGAGAGATCTGAGGAGTTACCATTTCAGGCAGAGCTGGTGAGGGCAGAGCTGACTTGAGTTGTGAGAACAGATCTTTCTGCCTCCAGTGCCTGTGGTTGTGGCCACTGCTCCATCCTGCCTCCCTGAAAAAGATGAACCTATCAGAGCACAACCTTTTCCTGGTCAATATTGACCTGGGGTCCTGCACATTTCTCTAAGTCAAGGACGGAGTTCAGGGTAGTGTCTCCACTAACTGTTTCTGATCTTTTCAGGGATCCAAGAGATGCCAAATTCTGTGGACACAGAGGAGGACTCTCCTGAGGAAGGTGAACTTTTTTTTTCCCCCTGGGTGCCCAGTATAGAAAAGAGATTTGCTGCTGTCTTCATGGGTTAGTTGGTCCTTACTTAATGGTATCCAGACCTCTGAAGCTGGGGTGGAGGGAGCTAAGGATATGAAATAAGTATTTCTTAAGTTCCTGTATGTGCCAGGTTTGCTACATGCAGGTATTAACATGCAGTCTTCTGGTTCACTGGTAGAGAAACTTAGGCTCAGAGAGGGTCAGTAAGTTGCCCAGAGTCACAAAGCTGGCAGATGGCAAAGCTAAGACCTGATTGAAGCCCTGCCCTTCGTATCTGCCCTGTTGCCTCTCACCAATACAGTCCGAAGCAGAGGAGAACTTGCTACACTGACCAAAGTGGCCTTTTTGTTTCTTTCCACATCATGAGTGTGCTTCAGACAGATCACGCAGGATGTAACTAAGGTGCAGGAGTCTGCCATGGCTCGTCAGAGCAATGAGTACCTGTTGTCTTCATTCACCTGATGAAATGAATTCTGATTTGCAGAGTTCTCAGCCAGCTCTCGGAGGTGATACAGAAGACAAATACAAAAGATAGACATCTCCCTGACCTTTAGGAGCTCCCAGCATAATGAGAGAGAGAGGAAGCTCCCAAGAGAGATGAGGGAATGCTCTCCTGACCAGGGTCTGCTAACTCCAGGAAGGCTGTGATAGGACAATCCCCAAGTTATCTGTCACCAGAGAGGTCATCATGGGTTATTTTAGCTTTTGAGCTGTTTTTGTTGTTGTTGTTGTTTTGTTTTTTAGTACTGGGGATCAAACTCTGGTCCTTGCGCTTGTGAGGCAGGTGCCAGAGCCACTGAGCTAAATCCCTGTCTGTTTTAGCTTTTGATATACTGTTTTCTTTATTTTTTAATTTTTGGGATGGTAATGCCTATGTATTTGGCAAAGACAATAAGAAAGAAAGGAAAGAAGAAGTAGTACCAAAGGATGTCTAATGAGAAGTAACTTTCCCTGCTGCCTGGCTAACCAGTTTCCTTGCCAGAGCTTCTGTTGTGAATGGTTTCTCATGTAACCTTCCAGGAATACTGTGAAAATACAAGCATATAAGTGTATCCAGTGTCTTCCTTTTTCCCAAATAGAAATACAGATGTAAATTGCTTTGCAGATGCTTATATTCTTAACAACTTCCTTGGGGAAACATTCCATGTTTCTTTGTGTAGAATTGCTTTCTCCTCCTCCTCATCATCATTTGTACTGAAGATAGAGCCCAGAGCCTTCACATTAAGCTACATCCCTAGCCCTTCTAAAATTTTAAAATTTTGAGTCAGTGTCTTGCTAAGTTACCCAGTCTGGGCTTGAACTTGTGATCCTCCTTCCTCAGCCTCGCAGAGGGCTGGGCTTGTAGACACGTGCCACTGTGCCTAGCTTGCTTCATTACTTTTTCAGGGCTTTGCAGTATTCCATTGGATGATTGGATGGATGAACCAAAATTTATTTCACCACTTTTCCTCCCTTCACTCAGTGCATTTAACCATGAGATACAGTCATAAAAATTCAAATTATACAACAGCTTTGGGAAAAGTTAGGCCTTCAAATGGGAAGAAGCAAATCCTCAAAGTTGTAGGGAAGAGTAAGCTGAGATGGATGAGTCTGAGAGGGCTGTTTCACTTGCTCATCACAGCATGCTGTGTTTCTTCTGATGCTTGTCTGTGCCTTCCTGTCCCACACCAACAGGCAGCAGCATGACTTGGGAGCTTGTTAGAGATGCAGATTTGCAAATCCTCAGGCCCCATCCCGGATAAATAGTGTTTAAGGGCAGGACTCATCAGTCTATGTTTTTATACCTTCCAAGGCATTCTGATCCTTGCTTAGGTTTAAAAACCACAGTGGCTCTTTACAACTGCTTGCATGTCAAGAATCACTCAGGAAGCTTGTAACTAGCTAGAGGACCATGCTACACCCCTGCACTACCTGAAACAGGGCATGCAGGCCAGGGGGCGGTTTCCAGGAATCAGTAGCAGCTACAGCTCCCAAAGTGGTGGCAGTGCTCTGGTTGAGTGCATGCCACAGTGCAGTACAAACTTTACTGAGCAGAATCACCTGGGAGGGGTAGGGTGTGGGAGGTGTGGGGGCTTCTTCCAACGTAGATTGATGGCCCCACTGGAATGGGAGCTGCTTATCCGCATATCTCACAAGATACTGCATGACGTTTGTTAGCTTGTCCAGGGAGTTTTTACAACAAAATATCAAGGGTTGGAACCCACCCTCAGAAAATCTTATGTAATTAGAGTTTGGGGTCATTTCAGTGTGCAGTCAGGGTTAATTTACCACCCCAGTTGTGAGCTTTCTGGGGGAAGAGAATTCCATTTCTTCTGTATCTCCAGCATCTAGCTCTGGCCTGTTCACACTTGTGCTTCCTGCTCAGTAACTGACTGTTGAGTGAATGAAAGGACTTGGTTCAGCCTGACCACAGGTCTTCCACATACACTGAGGAGAACTCCTGAGACACTTCCCTGACTCAGTCTGGGCTGTCCCTTTATAGCAGTTGGCACGTTTTACCGTAATTGCTCATTTTGTTACCTGGTAGGTTGATATTTCTTAAACTGTGGTCTGTGGTTCATTTTCATTAGAATCATCTGGGCATGTGAAAAGGCATATTCTAGGGCCTGTCCCCAGACCTGTAGGAGCAGACACTGGGGGAGGGCAGGGCATCAGGTGGAGGCTAGGATTAGGCTGGAGGGCCTGGAATCTGGGACCAGAATGGGATCCAGGGAACAAGCTGTTTTCAGGGCTCAAATGCAAGCCCCTATACTGCAAGTTAACCTATGGCAGGACTGACTGAGCTCAGATCTGAATGGTCCAGATGGCAGGGGTGGGACTGCTGAAGGCGAGTGGATGGTGAGCCAGTGATTCCCAGGAGCAGAAATCCAGGAGTGGACACTTGGGAGAAGCCAGTGTCCCGGGCTCATAGGCCGAAGCCTGAGATCATTGGCAGAGTAAGGGCCCAGCCGGAGGGACAGGGCTCTGGGAGTGGAGATCTCAAGCGAGCGTGCTGATCTGTGATTGTCTTGTGTGGCAGAGCTGGAGGACTCCCAAGATGAACAGCAGCAGGTGCTGGCTGCCCTGAGGGGAAACCTTCCGTTGCTGAAGCAGTTCCGGCCCATCCTGGAGGACACCCTGGAAGAGAAGCTGGAAAGCATGGGGATAAAGAGGGTGAGTTCCAGCGCTACTGCTTCAAGGGTCAAGAACTAGAACTGAGACATGAAGTGTTCTCAAACTGACCGACCATCGATTGTTCTTCACCTTGTGGACGGATTTGCTGGACCTGGGCTCCTCTGTTATCTGGGAAGAGAGAACCCCTTCTTCACCTCTTAGTAGCAGTGTGGTTTCCTCTCTGTCTCCTCCAATGGCTTCTTGTGTTGGCTTGCGATGCCACTCCGTGTCCTGACCCCGTAGAGTTTTCTACTCACTGGCTATTGCCTTTTGAATCTCTAAATTTTCTAATGGAGGGAATTGAATTGGCTCATTCTGACCTAGGAACAGGTCTGTCTTGGATAAATGTCCACCTCCAAGTCCATTGCCTGTGGCGCATGTGACCATGCCCACTCTGGGTGGCTGTGTGTGGAGCAGGCATGAAAGCTATGTCTGGAAGCAATTAGCACTTGATTGCCACTGTGTTTAGCCAGAGCATGCACATTATCATTTAAAGGCATCAATTATTAAATAAAAACACATCATTTCAATGAGTAAGATTAGGAATGAATAGATACCCAAATTTAATGGTTAGTAAGGATGCTCACTCAATTTTGACTGTTTTCAACTGCTGCTTAATTTAGTCTTGGTCCCATATTCAGTCTTGATTTAAATGTTTCTAACCTTGAATAAATCCTCATCTAGGATCCAGATGTCTTCTAGGAAGCCTCTCTGAAGCTCTGGGTGGATGCCAGAGCAGCTTATAATAGTTGATTTTTTTAAAATTTAGCTTTTCAAGTGTTCTTAGCCAAGGACATGATGTCTAGCACAACCACACTGCTTGGGAGTGCAAAAAGGAACATACCATGGCCAAATAGTGGAAAAATATGTCCTAAGTCTCTGTGCCAGGGTGAGAATGGACTTATGATGTAGCCTTTACATTGTGTTGCTGTGCAAGTTTTTGTGAGGCTCCAAACCCTAAGCCATCACATTTTCAACAGTGGGTGAAGTCACTGTTCACCCTACTGTGATCCTCATTTTGTTCCCTCCCTATCTACCACCCCAAACCTCTCAGTACCCGTCACAGTGACTCTCAGGTCAGCTGCAGTAGGTGAGAAAAACTTAGGAAAGGAGCCTCTGTCTACAAAGGTAAGCTTCTGTCTCCTCCAGGACGCAAAGGGAATCACTGTGCAGACTCTCAAACACCTGGATACTGTGCTGAAAGCCCAGCGGGAGCAGAAGGCCAGGAAGTTTTCTGAATTTCTGAGTCTGAGGAAAAAGCTCATAAAAGAAGCCACCAGCAGAGTGAAGGAGAGACAGAGTGGGAATATGGTATCCCTGCCCGATGGCCAGCCTCCAGGTTTGCTGGGGACAGGGCTTGCTTGGGGACTGTGACCTGGGAGGATTCCCTTTTTGCTAAGACTTGTCTGCCCAGAAGAGGGTGTAATCCCTGCCTCCCACCAGGGGCATTGCCCCGAGGGGCGAATGAGTGCCAGAGTCCTCTGTTGGGAGGAGAGAGTCCAGGGTGGGCCTGAGGGGTGCTTGTCAGGGTCACCTGGGGGAAGTTGGAGGAGAGCCAGAGCAAGAGCTTGTGGTCTGCCTAAGTTTTCCCTGCTCAGACACAGTACTTCTCTTGCAGCTTTAGACTGCCCTCCTTGGTTTGCTGCAACCACAAGCTGCACTTCCCTCCAACAGAGTGCAGCCATTCAGTATCTGGTTCTGCACACCAAGAAAGTCAGTGAGGGAGACAGACTCAAGGCCTGGGAGAATTGAGGTCACAGGGGAGAAAATATCAATGAAATGAAAACTCCCCATACCTCTGAGCAGTGACACTGCCTGAGAGGCTAAGCTGGTTCTGCCTTTAGACAAATCCTCAGAGCACAGAACTGGCCCCTGGGCCAGGTCAGAGCTGTTGCTTTGCCAATTGTTCTTGAACCTGGAGGTGAAGACAAGGGAAGGAGTTCTGTTCTGGAGGAGGATTAAAGTACAGGGACCAGGGTCCTTGAGTCTTTGTCCTCAAAGACTTTATGGATTAGGGGAGTTTTCCTTCCTAGGTTCAAGAGACTCACTTTTTAGAGGATTCCTCGGCCTACTGGGCTGCTGACTTGGAGGTTCTGTGCAAGGCTTTTGTGCTTCTGCAGGGTAGTGCCCAGTGCCCTTCACATCACCTCCCCAGGCAAGGACATGTGCTGAGAAGGAGGCCAATTCTGGATCTAATGTAGGGACAGACTCAGTGTGAGCTCATTAGGCTGAGAGACTTTGCAAAGTGTGATCTGCATATCTCTGGGGATGTGAGAGATGATTTGAGTCATGCGTGCACCAATCATTTTTACATTTAATCTTTATTTTTAAAGTGAATTAGAAAAATATTCCTAACACAGCAATCCTGTGAGCTCATGGAAATTTATTACTTGGAGAATTATAAGGCAGTTATTTTATATTTAAAAGTGCTGTCATTTTACATAAAAATGTTAAGTAGCTAACAGGACAGTTGCTATGAGACTAGTTCTGGGAACTGGTTCTGTCCTATTTAGTTTAAAGTTCTGTTGCAAAATTTCCAAGGAAAGGGGCGTTCTTACCACTACACAGATATTTGTGGCAGAGGGATATTTGTTTGTCCTGATTGCTCTCTTGCCTTTCATGCTTGGATTTAAGCTTTCAAGCTTGGATTTGCCCAGATGTCCATTTGCTAACCCATCTGCCCATGCCTTTACTCTGCAGTATTAGATGAGGTAGGCTTTGTGCTTGGGCCTCCTCCTCACCTGGGAAGCCAGCCAGGTCTACGTGAGGTGATAGAGCCAGGCACAGTGGTAAGGCAGGGGAGCTCAGGGGCGGGAGGGGACAGGGACTTGGGAGGGTGAATGGAGGTACTCTTGGAATGCTGTTTTCCAAGAGAAAGGAAAGGTGTCTTGCTTCTAGGTGTCACTCTCCCCAGTAGCCCCCACTGGTGTCATTGGAAAGCCAGGAGAGCATCCCCTCGTTTTCTGTCTCTTTCCCAGGCCTGGGCTCCAGGTCTCTGAGGTGTGAGCAGAGACCACTCTTTCCATGTTGTTGGTAGACCTCTCCTTGCAACTCCGAGCCCATCTTTTCCCAGGTCCCACGAGTGCTGTGCTAGTGCTCATCTCCTGTCCCTGCTCAGACCACGCCTCTTCTCTTGTGAACCAGCCTGTGGGCTGCAGTGAAGGCAGTGGCAAGAACCCAAGGTTTAGCGCAGACCGATGTCCAGGTTCACATCAGTCATTTTCTTCCATTAAACTGTGGGCAAGTTCCTCCGTCTCTCAAAGCCCCTGTAAAATAGGAGAGCAGTACCGTTGATAGGGGCCCTGGGGGCCACATGGTGTAGACAGTAATTGTAAGCTCTTATTTTCCTGGAGCAAGTTTGCCTTCCCCCTCTCTTCAGTTATTTCTTTCCTAGGTCTACTTCTGAGTAGATGCATTCTCTGAGAGGAGAGCATTTCAAATGTTTTTGACCTTGAGCTATTGTGGTAAAAAACACATTTTATATTGTGACTCATTCCACATATGTAAGTTTCAGCAACTTACTCTGACTCCCTGTGCTGCATTTTCTTTTCCAATCTCTTTCCATTATGCATTGATGGGCCCCTTTCCCCATAGGGTTCTGATGCAATTTGCAAAAACAGAGGGACGGTGACTGTTTGCCATCCTGGTGTGGGCACCACCTTGAACCAGCCTGCTTGTGGGGGGGAGGCTGCATGTGGCTCTGGCTGGATCATGTAGTCCTGTGGCGACCTCTGGTGGCAGCATGTTCTTCCTGCAAGGCTACCTGCACTTTGGTGGGAGAGTAGGGGGAAGGTGGCTTTAGGGCTGTGCAGTGAGTGTTCTCAGCCCTTCTGGCTTCTGCTCGTCTTCTGTAATGACAACATGGCTTTGGGTCATTTGGCTGCTCTCTTGGCCTCTGGTGTCCCAGTAGAAGGACTCCTGGGTGGTGCAACTGTCATCACAGCACACTGAGTGACTCATCCACCTTCAGTGCATTTGACCCTCTTTCTACAGTGTCTCAGGCTTGAGAGCTCAGAATGGCTCTCGGTTTTCTGAAAGTCATTCCTTTCTGTGTTTCTAGTCAAAAGTCAGCAGAGCACACTGCTCACCAGAGAGGCCCGGCCAAAGACCAGGACCCTGAATGTGGCAGTGCCATCCAAGCCGGCAGAGCCATTCACACCAGCTCCTCAGAGCTGCAGCAGTCATGGCCCTGGCCCAACCCAGGCGTCCACCCCAACACCACGCTCCAGGGTGCACGGACTCTCCAGTACCCCCGAGTCTCACAGGCTGGGGCTGAGGTGAGCCCTGGCCTCTGACCTCTTACTGGACCTGAGGCGGTGGCCCCTGCTTTGCCAGTCCTTTCCCGGGCCTCTTATGCAGGCAAGGGAGGGGCTGAGATGGATGTGAACAGGAGGTGGGTCTGGTGGAGGCCAACCTGGGTTCTCAAGAAGAGACTAGGGGTCCTTTGCTCCCAGCCAAGAGAGACCCACCCCCGTCCTCCCCAGTCCCAGCTGTCCCCTGCAAGGGCGCAGTTCAGGCCTCTTCCGAGGGGAAAGCTGGCGTGGCTGCCCCACTCTGGGAAGAGTCTGAGCCCCAGGGAGGGATCGGGGCCTGCTCTGGGCAGACCTAAGGGGTCTTCTCAGGGGTGGTCTGACGCTTTCTTTCCAGCCCACAGACTTCTCCTTTCCCCTCTGTGCAGCAGCACGCCCCCGTTCAGTTCCGAGGAGGATTCCGAGGGAACAGCCGTGCGTCGCATATCTCTTCAAACTCCTCAAGTTTCTTCCAAGACGGTGCCCCAGCAGGAGAATGACTGGGACTGGTCTGACACGGAGTCCTCAGAAGGGAATGCCTATCCCCCTGGCAGGGGCTCGGGTGGGCCGGCTTCCTCTGGTGAGTGGGACCCCCACCCCGCATTTCTCAAGGCCCGGAAACTCCCGGCTGCTTACTTTGAGCTTTCTTATTTGGTTTCTCTTTCTCTACTTGCCTCAGAGAACATGATCTTCCTTCTTCTCAGATATTTTCTGGGATAGCAGAGATAACAGGAGAAAGCTAGAATGTGATGAAGTAATTTTGTGTGTGTGTGTGTGTGTGTGTGTGTGTGTGTGTGTGTGTGTGAGTGTGTGGTACCGGGGATCAAACTTGGTCCCTTGAGCTTGCAGGCGGTGAAACCACTGAGCTCAATCCCCATCCCCAAGTGAGTTAATGTTGTCACTAGTTTCGTCATTGAGTTGTTTTACTGTTGGAGGTTGGGAGCTGTCACTCACCCCTTTACTTCCCACATCCTTACCAGTAGCAAATAAACACTGTGGTCATTCTATTAAGGGTGACAGGGCCCAGGATTATTCAGGGTATAGCTTCCTGTTGGGGCTGGATTGGCAAAACATCTAGAACTTGAGGCAAAAGTGGAGGTCCTTCCTTGCTCCCCAAATCCAGATCTGGACTGCATTTGTGTATACAGGTCTGGGTCCATAGAGCTGACCTTGAGGAGGCAGGATCTTAAACAGGCAGCTGTGGGAACATCCCTGCTGGCCCTGTGACCCTTGTCACAGGTGCAGGGAGAAGGCCAGCATGACAAAGGGCCAAGGCATGTTGCCCATCTACCTCTCTCCTTGCTGCTTTTGTGTGTGGCACAGGACAGGGTGGCGAGGGAAGAAACTGGGTGGGTATTCCAGTTTTGCTATCCTCATCGGGGAGCAGAAGTTCTTTCTTCCATTGAAAGCTCCTGGAAAGAGAGAGAAGCACTCCCCCATCTGCCTTGTCCTTGCTGGGTGCAAAACATGTGCTCAGCTCTGTGCCGACCTCTGTATAAATCCCTCCTTGACTTTCCACGGTGTAGACTGGGGAAGGCTGTGCTAGAGACTGCTTGACTGTGCTTACCACTGCTCAACTTAGGAGGTTGATTTTACGATGGCATGAAAGCAATGCACATTAAGTAGATATCATGTTTTGCTCTCTATCTGGGCTAGCAATGTGTAGTGTAATACTCTCTTGAGCAATGGGCGACAGAAACAACTGAGCTCCACAATGTACTGGGTTGTTAAGCTAGGATGTTCAGTAAGTTAGGTGTACTAAACACATTTTTGATTTATATTTTCAGTTTATAATGGGGATTGGGGGAATCTAACCCCATCATAAATCAAATAACGAGGCTGAGGCAGGAAAACTGCAGATTTGAGCCCTGCTTGAGCAACTAGCAGCTTAGTCTCAAAATTAAAAAAACAAAAAGGGGGGAGGGGTGCTGGGGATGTAGCTCAGTGTGAAAACCCTGGGTTCAATCCCTAGTGCTGCAAAAGAAAAACAAAAACAAAACAAACAAACAAAGAAACCCCCAGAAAGTGAAGGAGCATTTGTTTATATATGGTTACAGATGTTGAAATAGCCTCTGAGATGTTGTGACTAGTTTAAGATCATCTATTCTGCATCATACTTTTGAAGTTACTATTTTGGAGCCATTGCTTGCTTGCTTGCTTATTTATTTATTATAAGATAAATTTTTCCTACGAAGAACTTAGCTGTGCCCTTAGCTGTGCCCCGAAGCTGAAGCACCATCTGCTCAGTATTTTACACTGCCTGAGCTCATGAGTACCACATCAAGGTTTTGTGGTTTCACAGGTAACCATCACTGTGGCAAAAATAGCCTCCAGGACAAACCTTGGTTACAAGTTTAAGGGAGGACAGTTGACTTCAATATGCGCTTTGAGGATATCATTTCTTAGAATATTTGTAGTTTAACATTTTTTTGAAGTGCTAGGTGTTAAACCCAAGGTCTCATACCTATTAGGAAAGTGCTCTACCACTGAGCTACGTCCATAGCCTGAACATAATTTTGTAAATTATAAAAAGAATAATAAAGACCTGCTTCCTACTAGCCTTAGGGAGATGGGCTGGGGCTGGGAAGATAGCAGGAAACCTTTCTGCAGACTGCCTCACATCTCTGCCTACAGCCTTTGGGTCACACAGACTATTTGTCCTACCAAAGGGTTTTTTGCCCCTTTTCTGCAAAGCTATAGACAGGGATTCAATTTGTTGATGAAAAAGACATGATAGATACTTAAGCTAAACTTTATGATAACTAGAATGCAAATATTCCTTAAACTTTTTAGTTTTTATCTAACAGGACTTGTTGAGAAGTTTTCTTGTGAGAATGGCTATGCCTATCTCATTCTTGCAAGATTTTCTTTTAAAAAACTGCCAATGGAGGCCTATAGTTTTAGTCACATTTCCTAGCCAAACTAAGTTAAAGAATATGGAACTTAGAGCTCTGTCTTTCGAAAGCCAGCCAAAGAAGCTCTGGGATTTATGCCTAGGTTTATAATTTGCAAGTCCCTCCTCTTACTTGACCTGATAGTACTTTGTCCTGTATTCGGCATAATCCAAGCCTGTTAGCCCATCAGAATTCCCCAGAACCAGATCTCTTGGATTACTTTGGATCCCTTACCAGACAGGGCAGTAAGCTGGCGAGATCCTGGAACTGACAGGAATCTTCAGAGATGGTTCAGTCTGTGTCACTGATCACCTGTTTGTCTTTGTGCCCAGGTCTTGGTTCCTTTGTTGTGAAATGAGGTATTTGCATAAATGATTAATAAAGAGGTTGACAAACACAGTGCTTGCTATATAGTAGGACCCTAACAAGCATTTCTTGAATGAATCAGTGAGCCAAGAGCTGTTTTAGCCGTAGAAGTCTGCTCAGGTCCCGGGCACTTGTGTCCCAGGAGGCTGTACTTGTATGCAATTAGTTCCCCATTTTTAGCCATTCCTGAGGTCCAGCCATTGTCTTGCTTCACCATGCACCAGAGGTCCGTAGGTCATCTGTGTCACTGCCTAGCTCCTGCTTCCTGTACAGAGCTCGCAGAAAGCCATTCTCCTCTGAGCAAATTGATATTTGATCTTTCTTCTTGGCTGGGTGAAGGTGTTGAAGAAGGACCTGTCTGCACGTTAGTCATGCAGTTCATGAACCAAAATGAGCGGAGGGCCTATTTCTGCCTCTCCTTAGTGGGAGACGTATTTTAAGCTTCCATCAACCCATGTCATTATGTTTGCATAATCTCATTTTTGTAATAACCTAAGGTCCTGTTAGCCTGGCCTTCTCTGCCTCCATAGCCCTCCTCTTTGAGCTTTCTCTGGCTTCCTTTTCTCCATTTCCTTCTTCCACACTGGAGCCTGGATAAGACCCACCAGGATGAAGCATTCATTCTCCAGGCTTTTTTGAAAGACAAGCTGCTTGTTCTCCCTTCCAGGGACACTGGTGCAGTTGATGGTGAAAAATCTCGAGAAGCAGCTTGAGGCTCCAGCAAAGAAGCCTGCTGGAGGAGTCAGTGTGTTCTTAAGGCCCAACACCGGGCCGCCGAGGGCTGCCATGCCAGGAAGGAAGCCTCAGGTAGGGTGTAGGCATCTTGAGGATGATACTACCATTCCCAGTAGAGTCAACCCCAAGTCTGAGGGGCCCAGGGTGAGGGTTGGGGCTGCATTCAGGAAGTGTCATCTTGGACCTTAGTGGGACATTGCCGGTGTCATTGTCCAGCTCTGCCCCTACACATGTAGAGAGATCACCATTTTGGGTCACTGTAGCAGCAACTGATCAGCAAGTGTAGTTCTCAGCTTTGTGCTCCTTCTCTTCCACTGTCAGCCCCTCCCAGTCTTCAATGCACTTTGTGGAGGATCCCAGCCTGTATTAGTCAGTGCTTACTAGAGTCAGATGTGCAAAAGTGCAGGAGTTCTGGCCACATGCTGGAGATATGAGGAATCTTGCCTAGGGCCAGGATACATGGCATTGTACCTTACAAATATGGCCAAAGGCCTAGAGCCCCTAGCAATGTCCTGTGCAAGTCCGCATCAGAAGGCTGGGAACCCACAATGGAAGACTGAAGAATCTGTGCAGGAAAGTCCTAGGGCCTGCGCTGGTAGGCTGAAAGGCTGATGCTGGAAGCTGAAAACTCAGCTCTGAGAACCAGGAAATGAAGCTCAAGGAGAAGGCCAAGAGCAGGGCTCCCAGCTGAAGTGTTTTTGCCAGAGGCCAGAAGATGATGCTTAAGGTGAGGGTGAAGATGGAATAACAGTTATTCTTGGCGAAGGTGGAGCTCAGCAGAAGAGAACAGCCAAAGCTTCTCCATGGGAAATCATCATAAAACCCTCCCCTCCTTTTCTCCTTTTATACCATTCCCCAGAACTAGGATAACTCAGTTCAAGTGGGCGTTTCCCACTCAAGCTGACCATTTAATCATCACATAGCTTAAGGCCATGTGTTGAGCAGAGTCCCCTGCTGGGAGGCTTGGCAGGGCACCACACAGCACTTCAGAGAACAGTGTAAACTAGGATTATTTAGATGCTTTTGTTCTGAATATTCAAAGCCATGCTTTGTCACTGAGTGCCTCTCTCAGGCCGTAGCTGTGGTCAGATTCTCAGACTTTGAGTTCAAATGTGGTACTTTCCCAACATTACTAGACTCTGCTCACGGCCCTCCCTTCGCCCATCAGGGGAAACTTCCACTCTCCCGTTATTTTCTTAGAAAGATTTAGAGCTCTCCTCACCTCACATTTCTTTCTCCCCTTTTCAATCAGAAGTTGCGTCTTGAGATGATCCATGGTATCGCCCTCCTATTCTGAAGTAGCAGCCAATCATTCTTTGATTTGTTTTTTGTTTTTTTTTGCTGTGAACTTGGAGCCTTCTGCATGCTAGCCAAGTGCTTTACCACTGAGCTCCTCATTTTTTGTTTTCAAAAGATTGTCCTCTAATCCCTCACCTTTTTACTATACAGTGTAGTTGGTTTATACTGGGTTTATGTGAAAGAACCACAGCCTGTCCCCTTTCCCTATGGTGCAAGAATACCCAGTGCCATACGGAGGCACTGCCCTGAGCTCTGCTGCTGCCCTAGGCCTGGTGGTTTCTAATTGGTTGGCCTTATATGCCAGGAGGAGGTGCATAAAATGTCTTATGTAAAAGCCCACACGACTGGCAGGGGCACTGAAACCTCTGGGGGGAAATGCCCGGCCTAGGCTGTTACTGTGGTCTTCGAGTAGCCTAGTCTCTTGCCAGGCTCTGAGTTCTGCCATTGGCTGCAGCCCAGACCCCTCCCAGGCTGAAGGTTCCCCCTGTTCACTGAAGGGTCCAGATACTCCGAACCTTCCCTCGTGCTCCTTCAGTCAGTGTTTACCAGGTCTCCCCGACTTAGTCTGACAGTAAGTGGCTACTTTCGCCCATGATGCATCTAGCTCAAGAACTTGCAAAGGTTAAGGCTATGGGGTTCTAGCCTTATCAATGTGGGGAGTTAAAAATCTACACAGTTTAGAGCTGGGGATTTAGCTCAGTGGTTCTGCTGCCTGCCGTGCAAGGGCAAGGACCCAAGTTGGATCCCCGGAAATCTACACAGTTTAAATGAAAACAAGAGCACTGAATTCCATGGGTATTTGAAATCACTCTGGCCCCAGGTCCCGGAGCAGATTCTCAAAGGCAGGGAGACTTGAGAAGGCAAGAGGAGTAGCAGCTCCCTATTGCTTTCTTCCAAATCTATATTTGTCCCCACTTCCATCCTGCAAGGTTGGTGCTTAGCTCTCTGCTCTTCTGTATTTATCAAAATTCATTTTATTCTCCCCTGTGTTTCTGCAGCTTTCTGAAGATGAGAGCGACTTGGAGATCTCTTCCTTGGAAGATCTCTCTCAGAACCTGGACCAGAGAGAGAAACCAAAGCCCTTGTTTCACTCAAAGCTCCCAGAGAAGACTGATGCTGGTGCTTGGAATTCCAGCCGTCCCCGGGTCCCTGGCTGGTGACTCTGTCCAGGCCTTGCTTGCCAAAGGGCCAGGCTTGTTACCTGGCTGGGGCCAGCTTGGGGCACACCCCATCAGGAGAGACTGCTGGGCCTCTTGGTTTCACCATCAACACTTGGAGAAAAGCTGAGTAGGGGTCAAATATGATCTCTCCCTTCCCTGCCTTCATCAGAGGGTGAGGGGTACCTAAGTTCCCAAGGCTTGAGAAATAGTTCTAACAGGAAACATGTAGTTTCCATCCTCTATTTCCATGCCCACTCCAAGCTGAAAAGAGTCACTCAGCCACTCTTCCCGAGCCTATTATAAATCTATAGGGTCACTATAAGGGGTTCTAATGCCTGTCAGTAATTGATCCAAAGTCAATTATTGAGTACATACTCTGTGCTGGCTTCTCCAGTCTCTCATTACTGATTTGGGTTATAGGCGGAGATGGGTAGGGTAGAGTGTTTACATCCAGGGCCAGTAGGTACTAACTAGTGATAGAGATTGGAGTGTTTCGGGAGCATAGGAGAGGCCCAAGTGATCTTGGAGATCTTCCCAGAGTTGTGATGTCTGTAGGGCTTGTTCACAGATGATAGGAAGAAAAGAGAATCACTTGGCTGAGGCTTTATGTCTCCAGAGGACCACAGATATAATTTTTAATATTATTTCCCAAATCAAGTCATGTACATAACCATTGTATATTTTTAGTGAAAAAGTTAATTTATTATGTGCAAGCATTTAAATATAGTATGGTGCACATAACTGTCTGTGATTTTTTAAAGCTCTGCAGGGGCTGAGGGTGGTGAAGAGGGGAGGAAGCAACCTGCACTTTCATTGTGTTGGTTTAGGTCCTTTGGAATGCCATTACCAAGGTGGAGTCAGGAGGTTAAGAGTTTTACTGAGGAGCCACATCTTGGAAAGTGGAAGGTGCCAGAAGTGAGATCAGGCAGAGAAAGGCTGTAGAGTACAATGCAGAATGGAAAGAGAGGAAGAGGAGAAAGGAGGCAGAAGAGTACCAGGCTGCACTGTAGGATCAACAGGGTCGCTATCAGCCCAACGGGGAGCCCCACAGCAACAGGTGCTTAGGAGAGCCCATTGGGTAGGACTCCCAGGCCCTGCTGCTCAGTTCTTGGCTATGGGTTGGGAAAGCCGAGGGAACCCATTCAGCGAACTTCATCCTTCAGTGTTGAACAGCTATTTTTTCCTAAAGGAAGGCCCAGTCATGTACCTTCATGTCTCCTACAGAAAGATGTGTTTTACATTTTTTTATTTATGGGAAACGTCAAACATATGTTTGAGTAGAGGGGATAGCATGGCAAGCCCATGTCTTCATCACGGCCTCAGCCATTATCAAGTCATGGCCAGTCTTGTTTCACTCATCTCCAGCCCTTACCCTGTCCGGGGTTCTTTCGACCTCTGAGTGTTGACACATGGGATAGGCCTCAAAGTTCTCGTAGGAGGAACCAGAGGAGGGGTGATGAGGGAAAGATTGCTGACAGCAGAAGGTGTCTGGAGATGGGAAGAGGTAGGGTTGGGGAATGGTGTATGAAGGAAGCTGTTCAGTGAGGCTGGAGTATGGCTTATGAGGTAGGATTCTTATGTGGGCATTGTAGCCAGCTCAATCCTGGGTGATTGGTTGGTAATTCCCTTTGTGCCTCTCATATTGAACAGATGAGAATGTTTATGATGGACAGTCCCAATGACTGTGAGGAGGAAGATGGAACCGTGAGTGGGGAGTGGTGATAGGGTTCATTCTTCCTCAGGATTCTACCAGCAAAGTCACATTTTCCTATTTATTGGGTTTGGGTAAGATACGCTTATGCTGCCTGGCCTGGTCTTCCCATCTCATCCTGAGGCCTCCCAGCTCTAAGTATGCTTCCACAGCCAGCCTCCCATGTCACACAACTGCCCCAGAGTCTCTGTTTTGGCCTCAGAGTTATCTCTGACCTGTAGACAGTGGCGTGGTCTACTTGCAGGTTCAGCCTGATCATGTGGGAGAGCTGATGCTCCAGGACAGCTCATGACCACAGTGGAATGGATGTTGATGAATAATTGCTCCAGGCTTTCCCTGCATCTATGGGACACCTATGCAGGCTGAGAAGTCCTGTGATAGGTTCACCTGAAAGCCTATGATCCAGGGAAGACAACAGAGTGGCCAGTTCTGAAAGCATGAAAACCAGGGGGAGCCTGTGGTACAACTGTCAGCGGAAGGCAGAGCTCTGAGAGCCAAAAGCCAAAAAACATGGAGTTCTGACATCCAAGGACAAGAAGAAATATATCAGTGGGGTTGGCGGGGGGAAAAAGAGACAGAGTCAGAGAGAGTCTAGATCCTTTATCTATTTTTTTGTTCTACCTGAGTCATCAACCATTAGATGATGCCAACACTGGGTGAGGATGGATCTTCCTTACTCAGTTTACTGATTCAAGTACCAATTTCTGCTGGAAGCACTCACAGACATACCTAGAAATATTGCTTTGCCAGCTATCTGGGTATGTCTCAATCCCTTAAAATTGGTAGCTAAGATTAAATATTGCAGCAATATTTGTAAGAACAGAGGAACATATGTAACAGATTATTTTAAAATTATACAATCAGATTTATGTAGAAAAATTAGAAACTACAGATAATGAAAAAGAAAATAAATTGGAATAATCCACAAATCAGGATTAACTACTGTTATCAGCTAGTTGTATATGCACCAATAAAAAAAAAATCCTCCTTTCTATGTCTCTAACTTGATTTTCCTTCTGGAAAAGAGATTATAAATGTCCTTAGATTAATACATGCACATCAGCATAATTACATTTAACAGTCACGTAGATAAAGATTACAAAAATTTATTTAACTAGTCATTTCCACTTGTTGCCTTTTATAAATCATGAAGTGATTTAAAAATGTGTGTGTGTATTGTTTGTTTTGTTTTTGGTGCTGGGGATCGAACCTGGGACCTTGCCCTTTCAAGGCAGGTGGCAGAACCACTGAGCTAAATCCCCTGCCCTATGTATATATCTTTGTGAACTTAATTAAAATTTCCTTATAATAAAGTGACATTGCTGGACCAATATAATGAAAGAAAGACATCACTCCAGGATGTGGTCTGAGTTCCCCAGGAAATTAACTGATTTAACCTCTCGGTAACCTTTTGAGCTAGGTCCTCTATTACATGCATTTTATAGACTAGGAATTGAGACACTCTGTCTTGAGCTTGCTTTGAATCCTGTCACAAGCGGTGCAATGGGCTGTGACAGTCACTTGGCAGCCTGGCCCCCAGCCCCATGTACTTTAGTTACCTACTGCCAAATGTTCTCCAGAAGACTTGAGCCAGTTTAGTGCTTGCAAGTGCATGAGAGAGCTCATTTTTATATTTTCTTGCTACCATGGGTATCATTCATCTTTCAGTGTTTGGTGATATGATACCTGAAAATATGAAAACTTTAAAAATTTGCACATTTTGGATTTCTTCTAAAGTGGAATTCTTTTTTCATTTTGATTATTTCTATTTCTTCTTTATGAGTTGCCTAATTATATTCTTAGCCCCTACTTTTCCCCTTGTTAGTTGATTAACTTTTTTCTTTGTTGCTGTAGAAAATGTCAAGTATATGTAAAAATAGAGAGTTTTTTTAAATAATGATCTCTATGTCCCTACTGCTCAACTGTAATAATCTTGTTTCTTGTATTCTTCTCCCAACTTCCAGATAATCATCATTACATCTATGTCTCTATAAAAGATATTACCCTTTCAAAAATAACCATTGTACCACATCACACCCAAAAGAAGCCAGTAAGGTTTTCTAAATATTATCAGGTATTTCTAATTCTAATATATAATTTCTCTATTTTTCTATACATTTGTCTCTTAGAATCTAGAGTCCATTTCTATTTCTCTCTTTCCTTCCCTCTTATTTTTCCTACATTTTTGTTGTTGGGGAAGAAATAAGATTGTTTGTCTCTCCCACATCTGGAGTTTGCTGGTGGATTCCTATGCTGGTGTTTAATGTATGTATTCTTCTTTCCTCTGAACTATCTGTAAATTTGTTGTTAGATCTAAATATTTGATCAGATTCAGCTTTCTTTAACAAGACTACAAGGGGTGGTGGGGATTTCTATCAGGAGTAGACATCTGGCTGGACATCTCTTCTAAGGATTTTGAGGATGGTGTTGATGACAGACAATGCTGAACATTGCTAAATATGTCTACTTATTAGAAATTTCAAAAATTATATTCTTAATCTGTCATTCCCTTGATCTTTACAAGCTGAAAATCTACAGTTCATAAAGGTAAGGCAGTTAAGGGCTTGATTCTTTTTTCTTTTCTCTCAAAATAACAAGTTGGTTTCCTAATATCCTCAGTATGACCTCATATATTTAAATGTATTTGTTTGTTTAAATCCCTTATAGTTAGGACAGATTGTCCAGTATTGACCAGTAGGCATCTTTTCCAAATGCTTCCTGGATTAGTATGGAATTTCTTCCCAACTCATCTCTACATTTCTTGCCTTAAACCTGAAATTAGTAATTTATTGAGGGGATCCTGGTTCCTTTTAGAACAAAATTATATTTATAGGTACATCTAGGTGTACAGGATATTCACTGATATTGAGCTTATTGTTTCTAAGCCCTTCTAGTACAAAGATATAGGAAATACCATTAAAAATACATTACGCATCTCTATGCATTCATATTTTGCATTCAAAATCATGAATCTAGAATTATTTTACCTCATTGATCTAATATCTTTATTTTTTATTATGTCTTTTCTTCCATGCCAAAAATCCTGGCTCTTTATATCAAAATAACAGAAAGGGTCAGGGATTTAGTTTAGTGGCTCTGCGTTTGCCTTGCAAGCACAAGGTCCTGAGTTCAATCCCTGGTATCGGGGTGGGGGGGTTGGGGGGTGGGGAACCAAAACAATGTTAGAATAACAATACCAACTCTACTGCCCATAGTATAACACACTTTCAAATTTATTATTTTTGGGGCTTTTTCTTATCCTTATGGTCTATCCCACAAAGCATGACCAGTTAAATTGTTATATTTTAATGTCACTTAAAATAGTCCCTATCATTAGGCTACTGAAGGCTTTATTTTACTTTTTAAGATTACATTGTTATTAGTTATGTCTTATTGCTTTTTTTAGTACCGGGGATTGAACTCGGGACATTGTGCTTGTGAGACAGGCAACAGAACCACTGAGCTAAATCCCCAGCCCTCTTATTGCTTTATATAAATATTAATCATTTGCCACATGTGTTGCCTTTTCTCTCTTTTGGTTGGTCAGTTGTCTTTAATTTCATTCATGGCATTCTTTGCTACAGAGAGACCTTACCTTTTAGGGGTCTAGTAAACCTATGTTTTACTTTATAATGTGTGCTCTTGGTGTCTTATTAGAAAGGTATTCTCAATTTCAAGAAATACAGATTAAAATTTGCATATTTAATATATTCAGATTTTTGGAGGGAAGATGTTAGCTGCAAGGTAGTGATCAATTTTATATTTATAGTCAGTAGTCATTTCAACAACATATGTCCATCTATCTTTTTTCATTTAAAAAAATGTTTCTTTGTCAATTATAGCACATACTATATTTCTGGAATTTCTGTTTTTTCATTAAGATGATTAAGTTGGCACTAGCATTGTACTGTTTTTATTTTAGGTTTCTCATTTTTATTATATTAGAATATATATAATATTGAAATAATCATTTTAACCATCTTAAGTATATGGTTCTGTGATACTGAGTATACTCACATTGTTTAATCAGCACTATCCATATCTGGAATTTTAAAAATCATTCTAAACTGAAACTCTGTACTTATTAAGCAGTGACACCTCACACCCTACACTCCTCAGCCCAGGAAACTACCCTTCTATTTTCTATGCCTGTGAGTATGACTACTTAAAGAACTATGTGTAAATGAAATTGTGCCATATTTGTCCTCCCATGACTAGCTTGTTTCACTTAGATGATGTTCTCAAGGTCCATTTACATTGGACCATAGGAAAAAATTTCCCTTTTTAGGATTATGTCTATATCTATATATATCTATCTATGTATCACATTTTTTATCCATTCACTGGTAATGAAACAAAGGAATGATAAAAATTGAGGTAATGGAAATGCTAATTACTCTCATTTCATTATTACCTTTTATATCCATGTATTGAAATATCACCCTGCATTTCATAAATATGTATAATTATTATGTCAATTAAAATAGAAAAATAATACACTAAAAATTAAAAATAGAATTCCAGCAAGATAACTAGTAATTCCATTTCTGGTGATGTAGTCAAAGAATTGAAAGGAGGGATTCAAACAGATATTTGTACACCCATGTTCACAGCGCCATTAGTCACAATAGCCAAAGGAGGGAAACAATCCAAATATGCATTATTTTTAAAAAATGTAATTTTAAGCTGGGCATGGTGGCAAACACCTGTAATACCAACATTTGGGAGGCTGAGGCAGGAGGATTGCCAAGAGTTCAAGGCCAGCCTGGGCTACATAGTGTGACTCTCTCAAAAAATGAAACAAAAACAAAATACAATTTTATTTCTAATTGTAGTAAACCCTCACACAAAACTTACAAATGTTTCCAAGTGTACTGTTCAGTAGTGTTAAGTATATTAACATTGTTGTGCAACCAGTCTCAATAATCTCCAGAACATTTTCATTTTCTTCAGCTGAAACTATCTGTACCCATTAAACAACCCCTCACTCCTTCCCACTTATCCTATGGTAACTATCCTTGTACTTTCTGTCTCTATGAATGTGAATATGTTTGGTACATCATGGAAGTGGAATTATAAAGTATTTTTCCTTTGTGATTGGCTCATTTAGCATTATGTCCTTAAGTTTCACTCACGTTGTAGCGTAATTTTCTTCCTTGATAAGGCTATATATATATAGAGAGAGAGAGAGAGAGACATACCGCATTTTCTTCATTCATTCATTCATCTGTCACAGATGTTGTGAAATGCTGTTATAAACATGGGTGTGAATATCTCCTTGAGATTCTGCTGTCAATATATATTCAGAATTGGAATTGCTGGATAATATGGCAATATATATATATTGGGAGGGGGCCGGGGATTTAGCTCAGTGGTTCCACTGCCTGCCTTGAAAGCACAAGGTTCAGATTATATATACACACACACATATGTATATTGGGAGGGACTGTTGTAGTGTTTTCTGTAGTTCCTATGCCATTTTACATTCTCACCATCAGTGCACAGGGTTCCTGTTTCTCCGTGTCTGTGTTGACACTGGCCTGATAGCTGATGACTGGGGTCCACTGAGCTCTCAGATCAGTTGGGCACAATGACCTTAAGGAGGGAGTGCTCTGTGCTCCCTGACCAGTGGTGATAGGTTGGCTTGATCACCACTACCACTTCAGTTGTACCTTATGCAAAGACCAGTGGACAGGTGCCATCCACATGGTGGCACTGTGGGCCGCAAAGTTACACAAGCACTTTCTGGTGACATATGGACTTCAAAGCAAGAGATGAGTTCTGTTTTTCCACCCTACACCACAATCTGTGGTCGAGCAGGATGCATAAATCATCTTATTCAGTCAGATAATTCTCTTGTGATAAAAAACAAAACAAAACAAAAAATCTCCCCAAACCTTTAAAACTAGGGGAGAAAGCAGGTCAGACTGTGGCCAGCTTTGCTGTCCTACTCACTCACACGTTGCCAAGGGCTAGCTGAGGAACTTGCACAGAAAAGACAATCAACAAAAGTTAGGACTAGGGGTGCTGCTCAGCGGTAGTGTGCTTGTCTAGCATATGCAAGGCCCTGGTTCAATCCTCAGCAATGGAAAACAAACAAACAAAAACAACTGTTGATAGGTTTTACAACCTGTACCTGTAATCAAGGAGCCTCCCTATGGGACCTTTTCCCTGGCCTGGAAATGTCCCACAGTAAAAGATCCACATGACCCCGTAGTCTTCTCAACTGCTGTACTGTTTCTCTCATTTTCTTTCATTTAGTTTATAGATAGATCCAACTGACTTGTCTAGACCTGCAGCACCCTCCCCCACATTCTAACAACTGCTTAGATTGCATCCAGCCCTAACTGAATCTCAGCTTTGGATGAGATGCCTTTGAGCTGTCCTTGAACTACCCACCTATTCTCCAAATTCCCAGTAGACATACACACACACTACCACCATTTCCATCTCCACACCACCACCTACCTCTACCTCCACCACTACCACTTGTACTACCTCCACAGCTTCCACTGTTACCACCGCCTCATCACTACCACTACCAGCACAGTATAAGTCAGCTTTCCACTCCCATAATGAAACACTCATTACAGGCTGCCTTGTAAAGCAAAGAGGTTTATTTAGCTTATAGTTTTGGAGGCTGGGAGTCCAAATAGTATGAGATAACCTCTGGAGAAGGATCTCCCTTGGCTGCGTCAGCCCATGGCAGATTGCAGTGTTAGAAAAAACAATCACATTGCCAGACAGGAAGTCAGAGAATGACTGAGGTAGGTCCTATAATCCCTTTTGAGGGTCTGAAGACCTCCAAGCACGCCCCACGTCTTGAAGGTCTACCACCTCAACACTGCCACACGAGCACAGAGCTCCTAATACTATCAAACTAAGCCCAAGTCATAATGACCACCATTGTCACAACCTCCACAGACACCAAGTAATCTGAAGATTGCTGCCTCCTGGTGAAAGTAGCTCATACTCTAATGACAGGGTCTGAGGAGGTCCCCAAAGCAGAGATGGGGAAACTGGACAAGCCCAATCTGTGAGACAGATTATAGGTTTGCTGACTTTCATTGTAGAAAAAGAAAAAAATTCAGGACGTGTCAGTAAGAGCATAATAGGGTAGAATTTTAAAAGTACACAGTCAAAGAAATAGAGTGCTGACCCTGGAAAGACACATATCATTTCTGGGCACTGCGAACATTACTGTTGATCTCTGGGGGGTGGAAACCTATGGAAAAGATGTCTCCCCCATAACTACCTATCTTATGGGTGAAAGATTGTATTTTTAGATGTATAATTTAAGCATTCTTTGACTTTTCCCTATTGCCCCTTTGTGCTGGGGGTATTGCGCTGTAGATCGCTATGGCCAGGCCTAACTCTCCTCCTCCCGCGGATGAGGCAGGGCCCTGTGGGAGGAGAGCAGTCGAAGAGAGAGCATGGTGGAGCAAGGCCTGGCAGGACTGTCTTCTTCCCCGCCCATTGGCTAGAAAACCTAGCATGAGGTCCTGCAGACCTTAGCCACCCTCCTGCTCCCGTTACAGGCCAGCCCCTCTTACTTCCCCCTGCACTTCCTCTATCTCTACCACTATAAATAAACGTGTGTGGCCATTTACTTGGTGGTCTTGCCCCCACATCAGGAGTTAGAGCCCCACCGGCTCCACCTACACCTCAATATATCTCTTTGTCTGTCTTTCTCAATCTCTAACCCCTCATTTCTCCCTCCATGAACCCTTCAGCCACTTGGGTCGTGGCACCTTTATTTTAAGAATCAAGTTCCCACTATTTTCTGAACTAAGCTAATTTATGGATTTAAGGAATTTGGGGTGCCATGGGTCTGAAGGGAAAGAAGCAGGAATTAACCCAGAGAATGTTGGATATGGATAGCTGTGGGTAACTTTGATGGTGTCCTGGAAATTGCAGTTTTCTTAAAAGTACCATTTAAAAATTTACTGTGTTTTGGGTCATCTTTCTACCTATGTTTATTTCTTTTATCCTGCCTCAGAAGAAGGGCATCGGGAGTCCAGATTGGGATCCCGGCGCCACACTTTTCTTATGATATCGGGAAAGTCACAGAACCTTTTGTTTTCACATTTGGGAAATGAGGAAGTTAACAGAGATGGTCTCCTAGGCTTAAAGTATTCTACCGTTACATGAATGCCACAGGCTTTAGAAATTCATTTTTACCTTTAAAAAGGGTAGTCAATTTACTAATTATAACCTGAAAGTTCTTTTGATGTTTAAAAAATTCTCTTGCTGTTTCTTTGTTCTTTGAAAATTTAGCGCTGACTTATTTCATAATGCCTGGAGCCCGTATTTATAATCAGCATCTATTTCATGGTCCTGAGCCACTTTCACATAATTGCCTTTTTTATTTTGCTTTAGAATTAGTCTTTTGTGGTTAATGTCTAGCAGAAACAAAATGCTCTTCGGAAAAGCCTTTTAAGAATTATGGGGTTCATGGGGCTAGGTATTTAGCTCAGTGGTTCAGCCGCCTGCCTCGCAAGCAGAAGGTCCCGAGTTCGATCCCTAGTACCACCCCCCCACCTTTCTCATAAGAATTATGGGGTTCATAGCTGTATCACTGGTGCCCGTATGACTCTGTGACAGAACTGGGTCTCAGAAGGGGAAGGCAGCTCTACTCTGGAGAGACAGACTAGAGCAACTGAGGCGAAAGGCAGGTTGTGGCAGATTTACAACGGTGTAGATGGTGGTTTATGGCGGACTGGAAGAAACCAGAGGTTGGTAGTCTAGACTCAAGAAAGGAGGTGGGTAAGATGTGTCTAGAGGCTGGAGGGGACAGCGGGTCACAGAACACAGGTGCCAGCTCTGTTTATATGTGGAGCTCTCTGAGTACTCCAGAAGTAACAGGTCTTACCCAGGAATCAGGCTGAGGGTATAATTCTGTGGTACAGAATTATAGGTATAGAATTACAGGTACACTTGCCTAGCATGCACAAAATCTTGGGTTCCATCCTCAGAACCAAAATATAAATTATCTAGGAGCCAGAGATTGGTATTTTTGGTACATTTGGTTTTCAGGTGTAATGCTGCTTACAGTGTTGCATCCCGTGTCATGCTGCTCATGAGCAATGGCTTCCAAAGAGTATCTCAAATGTTGTCAGTAAGCACACACATAAATTTGACCCAGTGTATAAATGTGAATGGCCATTTTCTGGTCTTGTTATATTTACCTTTTGTAACTTCCTTTTGTAAATGTAGAACAACACTTCTACCAACCAGGTTTTCCTTTGACGTTTCTAGACTATGATTACTGCATTCCTTGAGTATGATCTTTCACTGTTGACACATCCCTGCCTCCCACACACAGCCATGCACAGGGAGGGCAGAGGAGGAGCTTATGGGCGCGGTGAGAAGAGTGGGATATGTCCATTATGCAAGGTGTGTGCACACTTCACCATGGCTCACATCAGGACTGGACAAAGAGATGACCTTGGTTGGAATACAGAAACGGTTTCAAAAGCCCTCAGAGGACCTAGGTGAGATGACCCCAGGGGTCTGTTGAATATGTGGCATGGAGCCTGTGAGAGGTGAGGGGACTGCCCTGGTGCCAGCAGTGGGGTCACAAAGGGTAACTGATGTGGTGTGAAAAGCTGTAATGGTGCATGAGATCTTAATGGTATAATTGAAATGTGAAATAGGAGGAAAAGGGCTAAAGGTGTAGGGGAAGTGGGAAGGGTAGGGGAAAGGAAAGAAGGGAAAAGAAAAAAATGTGAGAAAATGAAAAAATGGAAATAAAGTTTTTATAAATAGGGAAGGGAGGAGGGAGTGAAGAGAGGGCAGGGGTATGGGGAAAAAATGAGAACCAAGACCTGTCATGTAAAGGTACAAGATCCCAATGAGGAATGTAACTGTACTGTATATCTAAAATGTACCAATAAACTCAATGAGAAAATAAAACAAACAAACGAACAAACAAAAAACAAAGGGTAACTGATCCTGAAGCCACTGGTGTGTAGACCTGAGGTGTCACTGTAGACAGAACATGGAGGAAGGTGAGAGTTGATGCATGGGCCCCACATGGGCAATGGGCTTTTCTGTGGAATCTGAGTGAAAACTACCCTAAATCAGTATGATACCGTCTTCCTACAGGGCCATGCCCTTTGATTCCACTCCCGCAGTCCTGGCTTTCCTACATGTTTCTCAGGATGCAGGCTTCTCCCAACCTCTCAGAAACTCAGGCCCCTCTTCCTGGGGCATCAGTTTCATTTGAACATCTTGGTGGACAAAGTCAAGCATTTGAACTGATAAATACCTTTAACCTTTAAAAATTGCAACAAGCAAACAAACAACAAAAAACCCCCCAAAACCAAAACCATAGAGCTATATTATGAGTAAACTGCAGCAGTACAAGAGTTTATACCTAGAATTGGGCCCTGCAGGTCTCCTGTGAACATAGGCAGAGCTTCCCTTGTGGCTTAAATATGTTTACTATTATCAGTAAACTATATTCGTAGAATGTGATTTCACTGCTTTAAAGTATAGGATTCAGTGGTTTCAGTATCTTTACAATCCATTTAACCATTTCCACTGTTCCCCTGTTTTTAAGGAGTGTTTTCATGAGAAAGTTGCAGAAGTGCTGCCTCTCTGTGCCATTCTTCCTCCAGGGCAGGCTCTGTGGCATCAGTGAAGAAAGAAGGCAAGGAGAAACTTTGTTTTTGGTGGGTGGGTTACAGTTATGACACCGTGTCCTATCCAACCCTTCTGCTTAGGCAATGTTTCTTCTTTCTATCTGGGAGGTGAACTGTTGCTCTGTGTGAGAGCTTGAATATTCCTGCTGTTCTGTGTGGATTATCACTGGAAGAATCCCTGGAAGAAACAAGGATAGAGTCTTCCTGCCATAGAATTCATTGAATCACAAAGAACTAAAGGGCTTCAAACTATGATGTCTCCTGAGAAAATAGAAGGGGCTGGCCTTGCTTTTAATCAGGCTTCAATGTACAGACAGGTGTCCTGTCAATTCTCTTATTCAGAGACACATTTGTTGTGGCATTTACAAACAAAGTCAGCAGTCCCCAGGGACTAACAAGGCCAATCCCGTGTGAGTTTGTGCCTTTCTGAGAAGATTTGCAGTGGGATTCCAGACAGTTTATATAATGGCCCTCCATTCACTGCACATACCATAGCTATTCCAGGGAGTCAGATTTGTGGTTATGTTGTTTATCACTTTTCATGCAAATTTGCAAGCAGCCTCAAACAAAGGCAAGTGCTCTTGTCATTTGTAGCCAGTAGCTCAGCTGAATGAGGATTTGGAAGTAGGAAAGCAAATCACTGAACTTGCCTTTGCTTTGGGATCTTCTTTTGTAGACTCTCCTGAGATTTTTGAGACAACCATATGTCTTCTCAAAACTATCAAACAGAATCTTGTTGGCTTAGATCCTAGATTTCATAACTCATACTCACACTGCAAATTCAGGGAATGGTTCCTGTCTCTGAGAAATGGTAGTTTACATAACTCCGAAATAACAAAAGCCATTCTTCATGGATCATGGATTATGTGGGAGGAGCTTTACACATTCTATCTTTAATCTTTACAACAACTTTGGAATGTAGGTATCAGTCCAGTTGACTGGTGACTGGGCTGCTGAGGCTGAGACAAGTTAGCTACTCCTTTGCTTTTTTATTGCTTGCTGGGAAGGGCTGGGACCCCAAATCTCCTAAGACTCTCTCCCTTGTGAACCATACTTTTTCTTGGTCTTGTGTCATGGTGAACTGAAAAATCATGGGCTTTGAGTCAAGTAGACATGATTCTGATACAGGAGATGAAATATAAAAAAAATTATATTTCCCATCCTGCTAGATGTCTGATATGCTGAATTCATGTTCTCTAAAATAGAAGAATAATTCTAGGAACAATGGAGGTTAAGAGTAGGAAAATATTTAAGGAGAGGATAGCTCCTGAGAGGCAGGAGGGAACCCAAATGAGTATCCAGAGATCCCACTTTACAGGGAAGTTTTATATAGCAAAACCTATGTAGGTACAAGGTGGGTTAAAGCTATGATTAACCAATGAGGGTACAAGTATAGTCACTTAGGAAAAAGCGATCCGATAGTGATCCAGTATATAGAAAGAACAAATATTTTTTTCTATGAAATGATGGGTCGAGAGGTCTTTCTCCCTTACTGAGATGATTGATATCTAGACTTCATTAGGCTGGGTGTTTGTCTTTTGAGGAAGTATGTAGGCCTGGTTATTTTGTCTTTATCTGGAGGCCCGGTCTCCAACAGATGTGTCTTCAGTGATGGTTGTGATGTGTTTCACCTTTGTCCTGAAACTCGAGGACTAAGCCCTATCTGATGGCCTATAATATTTCTACCTAACTTAGCTGTCTATAAAAATTCAAATCCCAGTTCCATTAATCACTTAGGTGAGTGACTAGGCAAATCATGTAACTGCCACGAGCCTTAGTTTCCTCATTTCTAATTGTGGTAATGATGCTTTGAATGGTTCTTATGGAAATCGAATGAGTTTAGCACTTAAAAGTACCCAGCACTGTACTGGCACATTGCATAGCACACTGGAATCCCAACAAATGATACTTCGCCTTGTTTCCTTATTCTTTGTACCTGTTGTGACATCTGGCACAAAATAGGTACTCAAAAATATTTGTGGAAGTAAATTCAAAGGATTCTCCATGGCCTTGTTTCATAAGGACATTGTGAAGTTGGACCCTCTCCAAAAGCTCCCTGGAAGAACAAAAGAAGCTTTGAAACATGTCAAAGCTACTCATGGTTATAATCTTTAGGATGAAGCTGAGAGACAAGCATACTGCTAAAAATAACAATGGCACTAAAATTCTGAAGTAAAATTCACTTGATGGAGTGCTGTTGCTCTTCAGGAAGCAGCAGTTGTTGAAGGTTTTCAAGTGTCCTGAAGCACAGGGACAATGAATGTGACAGGAACAGCTCCTGGGTTTGGTGCATTGTTCAACAATGACTGCGTTGGTTAGAGACAGTGCACTTTGTAAGTATATTCTTTCTTAACAACCGAGAAAAAAATAAAAGGATTTTTGAATGTGCAACAGGGGTGTGAGAGGGCGTGCATCTTCACTGTGAGGCATAGATGGTTGACTGAGGCCTGTCTAGGCGGGGATTCAGGAGTGTGCACACACACAAGTGTATATATGTGGCATGAGTGTATGTGTAGCATGTGCATTGTTGGCCCGCAGCCAATTCTCTGACAGATGTTGCCAACTAACCATGACATTCTTTCAGGCCTGGTCCTTAACATAGTCAGTTACGGTCAGTCTGAGTTGGCTTTTAATATCTACTTGTCCCTAGGTTCAAAGAAAAGATCACTTTGTGTCATTAGTACCCAAGATCCAAAGTCTCCCTCCCTCTTCATGCAGCTTTACTTAGATTTCCTGACATGGCTAAGTCATGGCATCAGTGATACTAGCTTATTTTTGTATGCCATGGAGATTTTAGTATAGCAGTCACAAGTGATTTGACTTCTTTTTGGAATGGAATGACTTGGAATAAAAACTAACTGTGCACACTAGATTAGAGGACAAAATGGTGATTATCCTATCACATCCAGGATCATTCATACTCACCCTCAAAGTAAATTTGTTCTTTTTCATTTTTTTTCCTTTGAGATGGGACTTCCTAAGACTTTCTTCATTCTGTATGTTCTTCAAGTCCACTAAATCCACTTGGCACAATGTCTATTTTTGCTGGACCCATACCTGTCTCTGGTATCTGATGATTCGCTGGTGTCCTTGTATGATTCGGATGCACTGGCTTTAAATAATAGTAAATCCCAACTGAAATATTCTTAAGCAACATCAAAATTACTGCAGACAGAAGAACTGGAGGGCAGTTTCTCTGCACTCCATACCCTTTAATAGCTGATGTGGAGTAAAGCTGCCACTGTAGAAGCCCCAGTAGTTCCCTTGGGAGATCTGACCTAAAGACTGCTGCCTTAGAGAGGTATTTTCTTCCACATTCAGAACAGTTGCCTAAAAGGAGAGGACAGTTAAAGCACTTGTCACCAATGACCACAACTAAGACTAGTTCATACTTTGTAATCTTTTGTAAGACAGTTTGGAGGTGACTAAAAGAATAGAGTGGAGTTAGATTCATTAGTTTAAACCTTATCTCTCTACAACTTCTCCTATTACCACTCTAATGTGGAAAAGGTTAACAGATATTTTCAGCCAATCAGCTCAATGTACTAGGCATAGAGTTGTATTTTTCTGCTGTTATTCTTCCAGGAATCAAGAAATCTCCCATTCTTTACTACATTCTGAGAACTAAAGATTATAGAATCAGTTGTATGTGTGTTTGGTTTTTCTTGTGCTTTATTTATTTATTTTATTTTATTTTTTTGGTACCAGGGATTGAACTTGGGTCCTTGCACTTGCAAGGCAGGCAGCGGAACCACTGAGCTAAATCTCCGGCCCTGTGCTTTAAAATATATATTTGTGTTAAAGGTGTATAAGACTTACTTTGTTGGACTTATGGATGAATCCAATTTATGAATGGTCCCCTGGAAAGGAACTCATTCATAAGTCTGGGACTTACTGTACAATTGTCCCTTGGTATCCTTGGGGGATTGATTCTAGGACCCATGCAGCTACTAAAATGTGTGGGTCCGCCACCTGCCTTGCAAGCACAAGGATCTGAGTCTGATCCCCAGTACCAAAAAAAAAATGTGTGGGTACTCAAATCCCATATATAAAATGGTGTAGTGCTTGCATATAACCTATATAATTTTGATATAAGGACCTCCAATTATATAGGAGAAATAATATAACTCCCAACATGCTATACGTCAGAAATGCTGAGTTTTGTGTTCTCCAAAATTGAAGAATGAATTTTAAGGAACAGCAGAGGTTAAGAGTAGAAAATGTTGCAGAAGCCCACCTGGACAACATGGCACAGGTGCGAAGGCCCCAGCCAGAAGCCTGTCAGGACAACAGCTATGCAGAGGCATAGGCCCCAGCCAGAGGCTCACCCAGATAGCATTATTAAGTGTGGAGAGGCCTCAACCAGAAGCCTGCCCAGACAATGGCCCAATGTGGGGATCCAGAAAGCTATCATTTTGAACCCAGGAATTGGCACAGCAGTAAGCAGTAGAGAGAAGGCCTCTCTGAGGATTGTTGAGAATTGAATCCCACTGGAAGAGCAAAGAGTCACCTCAACAAAGGAGCAGCAGGACCTGAGCCACATGAGCCACCAGCAAGACTGGCCTCTGGCCTCCAATACCTGGATTAACACCACAGAGGTGCAGGGGGGTCATACAGCCCATTGTTCTGAACTCCAGAAGATACAGCAGAAGTGAACAACAGAGAGAGTGCCTCTCTGAGGCTCCTTAATGAAAATTAAAGCCCACTGGAAAAGTGAAGCAAATCTCTGCAATAAAGGCACACCAGACCACTGTAGTTGGTAAGTTGGAGGGATCACCACCTATCACTGGAACCTGGACTATCTTCAGGGTTAGGGAAGCTGGAATCTTCTGTAGAACCTTGTAGAGTTCAATCCAGCTGGAGGTCAGGGAGCTCAACTTGGGCCTGGCAGCCAGAAATCATCCTGAATCTCAGTAGACTGCTGATGGCTTGTTGAGACTAAGTGACTTAGATCTGCACACTGCTGCCCATGTTGTCTTCTATTGTGATGGCAAAGACACACCCTGAAGGAGGCTTTTTATTTTTTATTTTTTCAAAATTATTTTTTCTCTTATTTTCAATCTTAATTTTAAATTTTTTCAAATTTTTTTTCTTCTTTTTTCCTCTCTCCTTCCCCCTACCACCTTGTTCTTCATCTCTCTCCCTTTTTGTTCCTTTTCCTATCCTAGTTCAGATTTCTTTTTTCTTTTCTTTTCTTTTATTTCTTCTCTTGATTGTCATTAGTTTTATAGGAAAGTGAATACAGTTTCTGTCTTCCCAACTGTTGTTAGTTTGTTTTGTTCTCATCTTTGTTCTTTTGTTCTGTCTTTGCCTTTTCTCTTCAGCAGTTTCCCAAAGTTTGCATGCTCTTCCTGTGTCCTCTGGCCTAATTTCTAACCTTTTCCTCTCCTTCTACCTATCTATCACTCCTTCTCCTTCTAAGTCTTTATCCCAAAAGGTAAAGTTGCTATGTTGAAGAGTTTATTCACTATAAACATACTTTGCATTGGTCCTTGATTTTGATTTAATTCACATGGTTAAAGATGATAGATTAATAGCTACCACAAATTGTCATTTTCTAAGCTGTGCTTCATGCTGTTATTGCTGACTGTATCACTTGTGCTAAGGTATTGTGACTGATCTAATCAGTTATCCTTCCTGGTATACTGAAAACAAGATTGCCTAAGAGTCATTAGAGACTCAAAACCTAAAGACCAGCTATATTTGGAAGACAACTCTGAGAAGCAATCATTCCATAGGATTCTAAATACAATCAACAAAGATACTTACAATGAGCAACATTGAAGTATCAACCCCGTAGTTAAACCAAAAACAGCACCAAAAACAAAAATAGAAATGAGAAGACACCTAAGCAAGGCACAAACTAGACCTCCAGCTCACCAAAGGCAAATTCTGGGGAAAACAAAGAGGAAAATCTGATAACCAATCACCTGGACACCCTGAACTGATAACACAGGGAGTAACAAAACAGATGAATGGGGCTCTAGAAAAATTCAAAACAGAAATAATTTCACAGATAACCACAGAGACTGTGAGCAGAATGAATGACATGATTAGAGACTCTAGAACAGAAACAGATAAGAAATTAGATGAACTCAGGACCATGATAGAATCCATGAATGGCCAGCATAGGACAGAAATAGGAACCATGAATGCCCAACATAGGAAAGAAATTGAATCCATGAAACAGATTCATACAGATATCCAGGAGATTAAAAACTATTGAAAGTATTCACAGCAGAATGTGAAGACAGAATATGACATATAGAAGATAGGATTTTGGTTAGTGACCATGAAAAGAGAAATCTCTTAAAAATAGTAAGGGACCATAAGAAATTGATCCAGCATCTCCTAGATGACACAAAGGAGAATAACATAAGATTGATAGGAGTCCACAAAAAAGTCAGGAGAAAGTACAGATGACATCAAAAACTGGTCACAGAATTAATGACAGAAAACTTCCCAAACAGAGCAAAAGAATTTGACATACAGATAAGTGAGGCATGTAGAACTCCAACTAGCCATGATAAAAAAAAAATCACACCTAGGCATGTAATAGTGAAGATCCCAGAAACCCAACAGCAGAAAAATACTGCAAGCAGTTAAAGAAACAAATCACAAACCCTTAAGTCAAGCAGAGTGAGGTATTTTAAGCCCTAAAAGGAAACAACCTCTAGCCTACATTGATGTATCCTGCAAAACCATCTTTCAAAATTGATGGGGAGGGGCCAGGAATTTAGCTCAGTGGTTCTGCCACCTGCCTCACAAGCTCAAGGACCTGAGTTAAATCCCCAGTACCCCCCAAAAATTGATGGGTAAATAAGATACTTCCATGACAAAGAATACCTGAGAAATTCATGAATACCAAACCAGCACTCCAAACAATTCTAAGTAATATTCTAGAAAAAGACAATGAAGGTCACTACTCCATGACAGCCACAGAGCAAAGTCATCAGGCAAGGCAATAAATTAAAGGGAGAGGGCAGAAAATAAAAGAGCCAACAACAGGAAAATAACATAACAAGGATAAGTCAATAACTATCAATGTTAATGGCCTCAATTCACCAATCAAAAGAAGTAGACCAGCAGAATGGGTGAAGAAGCAAGATCCAACAATATGCTGCATACAAGAAACACACTTAATTAAAATAGAAACTCATACACTGAAAGTTAAAGGGTGGGAAAAAATTGAAATGGATCAAAGATCTGAACTTTAAAACAGAAACACTAAACTGGGTGGAAGAGAGGTTAGGTAGAACTCTTGAAGACATTGACATAAGAAAAGATTTCATGAACAAAACCAATCCCCAGCCCTCTATTGATCTATCTTCAAGTGAACTAATGTGTTCTTCTGTTGTATTTATTTTGCTTTTAAATTCATACAATACATTAAAAATGTAGGTGTGCAAAACACTTCTAGACTTAATTGACAGATTCAGTAAAGTATCTGGATACAAGGTGAATACCCAAAAATCAATAGCCTTTCTATACACAAATAACAGACAGACAGAAAGAGAAATAAGGGAAAAAATTCCTTTTACAATAGCATCCAAAAAAATGAAGTATCTAGGAATCAATCTAACAAAAGAAACAAAAGATCTCTACACTGAAAACTACAGCACTCTGAAAAAAGAAATCGAAGAGGATATAAAAAAATGGAAAGATATCCCCTGCTCCTGGGTAGGAAGAATCAACATAGTGAAAATGGCCATACTACCGAAACTGCTATATACATTCAATGCAATGCCAATTGAAATTCCAACACTATATTTCACAGAACTAGAAAAAAGAATCCAAAAATTCATTTGGAACCACAAGAGACCTAGAATAGCAAAAGCCATTATAGGCAACAGTCACATGGCACCAGGTGTAACAATTCCCAATTTGAAACTATACTACAAAGCCACTGTGATAAAATCAGCATGGTACTGGCAAAGAAATAGGCCTGAGGATCAATGGAACAGACTGGAAGACACAAAAACAAATGCAGATGTACTCAGCTACCTCATCTTCGACAAAGGAGCTCACCATCCTCAGTGGAGGAAAGATAGCCTCTTTAATAAATGGTGTTGGAAAAACTGGATATCAACCTGTCACAGATTAAAATTAGACCCTTATCTTTCGCCATGCACTAAATTAAAATCCAAATGGATTAAAGATCTAAATATTAAAACAGAAACATTAAACTTGCTGGAAAGTAAGTTAGGCAGAACTCTGGAAGACATTGGTATAGGAAAAGACTTTATGAACAAATCCTCAGTAGCACGGGAACTAGCAGAAAGAATCAACAACTGGGATCTCATCTTACTAAAAAGCTTCTGTACTTCAAAAGAAACCATTAGCAGAACTAAGAGACAATCTACAATGTGGGAAAAAATTTTTACCAGCTGTACCTCAGACAAAGGACTATTATCAAGGATATATAAAGAACTCAAAACAATCAGTCCCCCCAAATATAAAGACCCGATCCAAAAATGGGCATCCGAAATGAACAGACATTTCTCATACAAAGAAGTGAAAGCAGCAAGAAAATATATGAAAAAATGTTCCACATCACTGGTCATTCGAGAGATGCAGATGAAAACAACACTGAGATTCCACCTCACCCCACAAAGAATGGCTGCTATCAAGAAATCACACAATAACAAATGTTGGCGGGGTTGTGGGGAGAAAGGAACCCTCCTCCATTGTTGGTGGGAGTGCAGACTAGTGCAACCACTATGGAAATCAATATGGAGATACCTCAAAGAGCTTGGACTGGAGGTTCCATTTGACCCAGCCATCCCTCTGTTGGGTATCTTTCCAAGAGAACTAAAAGAATCATATCACAGAGAAGTATGTGCACCCATGTTTATAGCGGCACAGTTTGTAATAGCTAAATCTTGGAAACAACCTATTTGCCCATCCGTTGGAAACTGGATAAAGAAGATGTGGTTTTTCTATAAAATGGAATATTACTCAGCCATAAAGAGCGAGAGAATAGATTCATTCATAGGAAAATGGATACATATTGAAGATATACTCCTAAGTGAAATAAATAAGTCCCACATGTGTAAATACCAAATAGTTTCCCTGGTGTGAATATTCTGCAACAATGCATAAGATTCTAATAAGATTACTGACATTTAGAAATGGGAGGAAAGGAGCTAAAGGTGTAGGGAAGGTGTGATGCGTAGGGGAAGAACAAAAAGGGAAAAGAAAAAAATGTGAGAGAATGAAAAGATGAAAATAAAGTGTTTGTAGATGGGGAGGGGAGGAGGGGGTGAAGGGAGGGCAGAGAAAAAAAAATGTAGGTGTGTAGTTTCAGTTGTAGTTTTTTTTTCCTTTTTTATTTTCAGTGACAGATCAAACCTTGGACCTTATGCATTTTAGGCAAATATTCTATCGCTGAATTACACCCCTGGCCCCTAGAATTCATGTTTGAAAGAATAGATTCTACTTCTGTGCTGATTTCTATCTTAAAAAAAAATGTAGGTGTGTAGTTTCAGTTGTAGTCTTTCTTTCCTTTTTTATTTTCAGTGACAGATCAAACCTTGGACCTTATGCATTTTAGGCAAATATTCTATCGCTGAATTACACCCCTGGCCCCTAGAATTCATGTTTGAAAGAATAGATTCTACTTCTGTGCTGAGATTTCTATCTTAGGAGAAGCATACTTTCTTTTATGCATTTAAACATAGTTACAGTAGCTGCTTTAAAATGCTTGACTCCTAATTCCAGTATCTGGGTTATCATGATCCACTATGTGCCTTTTCTCTTAAAATTTCTTCTATATTGATTTTTTTGTTTGCTTTATTTATATAGACAATTAACTTGGCTTGTACTGATACCGCAAACTATTTCTTAAGGACATCTGAAATCTCCATTCAGCTGTATGCAGTCAGACTTAAGGGAATTTATAGAAAAAAATTGGATCTCCTCCCTCTGAACATGTTTTTTTTTTCCCCCTAAGATTCCTGCCTTCTCATTTTACTTTATGAGTAGAGGGTTTTACTATGCTACCCAGGCTGGCCTTGAACTGGGCTGAAGTGACCTTTATGCTTCAGCCTCCAGAGTAGCTAAGACTCCAGATTTGCAGCCACACTATGCCTAGCTTCTCCCTTATTTTATAAAGGCTCTCATTGCCCTGAACTCTCATTGTGGTTAAAACTGCAGTGTTCCTAATAGAGTTCTAGCTATTCCATGCTGTTAGACTTTAGCCTGCCCTTGGTCTTGAAGTTACAATAAAAGGAACGTGCCTTGAGTCTTTTTTCTCTTCTGAATGTTAACTACCCTCCAGATTATGCCTGTCATTGTTTACCATCTACTAGCTTCAGGTAGTTATTTTAATATTTTGTACAGAGCACTTTACATTTGTTATCTGCAGCAAGGTTAGTATGGTAGGAGCTCCCCCCAAACCATCCTGGAATCTGAGACTTATCAGCCTAGTTTTTGTAATAATTTCTGCCATTCATAGTTCCCAATCCAAGAACAACATGGAGAAGCAGAGATTAAGACCAAAAACTTTCATTTGTTGTGGGAAATTCTGAATTCATCTCTCTCACAAGTGATTCTTTTGCCCATGGTTTATGGCACATTTCTGTTCGGTGTCTGTAGACCACTGAGGGAAGACTTTCTCTGCATGAACCAGTTTGCAATGCCTACATGTGCTAGGTTTGCAGTCTTTTCAGGGAGACTAAAATATAAAACTACCCCAGCCAGACTCAGGACATAAAGAACTATTAATAGTTTGGTGCATTTCCTATTTCTTTAATTTTCCCCTGATTTGGATCATGTTGTATTTACAATGATGAATTTTATCTTTTCATGTAAAAAGGATGAGAATTTCTCCATCTGTTGTGAAGATTTCTTAAACATCAACTTTATCTTCTCCTTCATATTATATTACTGTATTATTGTTTAATTCCTCCCTTATTTTTAAAATTAAATACTTTTTTGCTCTTTCCAGTTTTATAGAATTGAAGACAACCCTGATTTTTTTGTTGCCATAGCTCTTCTTGAGGTAAAGATGACTTTCTTTGGGCAGGTCCCTAAGAAGTCCATCGAGGTGACTGGGTCATAGTGAATGAACAGGTGGAATCTGGGTGTATGTTACCAAGGGAGCTGTGAGGGCCATTTGGTGCTGGTGAACTCCTGTGGACATCCTTTTGTGTTCTTTCTGATAAGAACAGATACTACACTTGATCTTAGCCAAAAGGCCAGAGAAGTGATTCCTTTTATGTTCTTTCTACCCCATTTGTTCTGTCCCTTTTCAAATGAATGGGGACTGGGTTCTCTGCACAAAAGTTCCTGGTAGGAGGATTCTGGCAGCCCTCATAAGAGGACACAGCCACAATCATTCACTATTGTCTTTCATAATACCTCTACGTATATTCTGACTCCAACTCTGCCCCTCAACATGTTTGTTTGTTTTCAATTGGACATTTTTGTCTACTTCATGCTCTTTTAACCATGACTAACTCCCAAGACTTGGGCAAACACTCCCAGCAACATAAGGAGCTTTCTGGCTGGCTTGGCAGCCTGTGCCCATTGTGGTATTTTATTCATCCTTCAATCAGACTCTATCCTCTTTACCAGAGACATTGCTATGGCAACCTCCCTCCTTAGGGCAATAAGTATGGGTGGCAAAGTTTGATATATTACCTTTTAAAAATTCTTTGGAGGAAGTTCAAGTTGGTTTAGTGAACAAAATAAATAAACTTTATTGTCAACAAGGGCTAAGGCAGCAGCTTTGATAAGAGGGAAGCCTAGACTGGTCAAAAACCTGAAACCTGAGTGAGTAGATCACATCCATTTCTGCTTAGGAAATGAATGAGAAACCTCTCAACGCTGATGGAGATGAACTTGGATCCCAGACACCATTGGGGAAGTGTTAAGGGTGTTGCTAGGATGAAAGGGACCCAGCCTAGGAAAGTGGGTAGGTTTTGGTTGCTACCATTTGGGGCAACAGATGTATCTCCTATATAGAGCACACCTTGGGGGTTCTGGAACTTTCTCTGCCTTTGTGGGTACCATCACAGGATAGTTCTCTTTAGACCGGAAGCCTTTGAGAGTGCAGTTTCACAGAGCACACTGAGAGCTTTGCAGAGGCTGAATCTGGTCAGGAGAGACCAGGTGGCCCAGTGTCCTATCCCATTATTCTCATCAACTGTCTGGGCACCATTTATAGTGCACACTGTGAATGCTTTTTGAATAGTTTTTAAAACCAGAGAATTAAACATTGAAATTTTATGTAGATTGTATTAAGTATTATACTTCTTGACCTCATAGGCAAATTTTTCAAAAGTACATTTATATGACTTTCTTCCTTTTTTGTGCATTCATTTGCTCTTTTTTTCTTTTCTTCCTTTTAAAAAAGTATATACACATTTATTTTTGTCCATTTAGATTAAAGGACAAATATTTTTAGCTTTCTTTCATATTGACTATATTATTTTTATATTCTCTGTCAAATCTAAGTTAAAAAATAGGATAAAGTATAATGTTTTCTTTGGATGAGACTTTTATGTTCTTTGGGCCCATTCCGCTGATATTTCTCTAAGGAAGACGTCTATGATTTCTTTTAGCAATTCTCTGTAGCCGGGGAGCTAAGAGATTTTATCTTATTTGGTCATTAGGTATGAATTGCCTTTAGTATTGAATATTGTAGTGATATGTATACTAAAAACCATCCCTAAAAATGACACTTTTTTGATAGCTAAATTAAATACCCTAGCTCCAGAATAGAATTTGAATGAAATTAAAGCATTTCATTGACATTTTGTCTGCACAACATAGTGTCTTACATTTCATAATAAACCATAAGGAAACTTTCTGTTTATCCTCATTTATTAACACCTTGCATATTTATTTCACATTTACTTCTGATATTTGAAAAGAATAACGCTTTTCCTTTTAAACTGTGAATTGGGAGATATGAAATATCAGCCTGACTTTAACTGGGAAGAATGAAACAGTTCAACGGTCCAGAGGCATATGCAAATGCTTTAGATTAGAAAACCAAAGAAATGACAGTCCTTGGTGAGAATCCTGAAATTTAACTGGTGTGTGTGTTTGTGTGTGTGTGTGTAAGGGTGTGATAATGTGAGTCTCTGGCTTGATTCCTAAGTGTCTAGGAGCTTTGAGTCTCTCAGACTGGCCACGGGTTGGAGGTCAGTGGAGGTGAGATCAGAGTTTTTGGAGAATTAAAGATAAAGAATGTAAAGCACTAAGCACAGTACTAACTATGAGAACTCAATAAAGACAAAATAATGAAAATATGTTAATGAATCATTGCAATGATCCTGCAAAGTCACACAACTGGTTGACAAAGCTAGAACCAGAAGGGCAGTGGATTCCAAGCCCATGACCTTCTTTAGCAGATTATACCAATTCTGACATACCAGGCATTTTTGGCAAAAATTGTGGTCATTGTAGTGGTTGATCTTGCAGAATATCATGTGGAGACAGGAGGAGGATGGATACTATCCCCCCACCCCCCAAAGAAAAAGCAAAAGAATTGGGCATCCCACGGAAAGATTATTATTTAATCCCCTTCCTTCTTCACTTTAAGATAAAATACTCTGTGGTCAGTTACTGGAAACTCCCAGGGCTTTTTTTTCTTCTGGTTCTGGGAATTGAAATGAGAATTTTGTGCTTGCCAGACAGGCGTGGTGCTAATGAGTTATATCCCTGGACCCTCCCAAGGATTTTTATGGATAACAATGGTGACTCATATTGTGAGCTTGATTCATTCATTTCTGTCATTGCACAGAAATGCCCTTAAATTTTAGGAAATGTAAATTTGAATAACACTAAATTACATAACTGAGCACATTTCATTACCCCCCCTCTTTCTTTCCACTGGGGATTAAACCCAGGGCACTACACATACTTGGCATGTGCTTTACCACTGAGCTCCACCCCATTTGGAGTATAATTTTAACCAACCAATTTTGTAATCTTATTTGTTTAAAAGTGAATGTAAATTTTTGCCTTGATATAAGTTTAATAATTAGTTTTCTTTGAAAACCAGAGTAATATATTAAATCTTCCTTTCTGTATTATACACTGTTTGATAATTGGTCAGAGAAACTTTTCTTGTAAGCAAAAGAAAGAAAAACATGAAACAAAACAATGAGTTTGCCTGATTTCTAAGGACTCTGAATACTTAGAATAGTCTTTTTGGTGCATAACAAGTAAACTGGATGATCCAGTCCTGGTCAAGCTAGATGCCTGTGCTTTGTCTATAAGAAGAGCTTAAGAATAAGACGTCTCAAAAAGTCCAATGATTTTTATCAGAATCTTGTCTCCTATACATATTAGGAAAGAGATGCTTCCTTTTGGCTAGGTTCCCTTGCTGTAATGTGACTTTATGCATAGAAATATGAGCAGCTATCTCTGGTACCCTGTGATACAGTCTTCCCAAAAAGCAAACCAACAGAGAGGGAGGTAAAACTGAGATATGGTCAAAGAAAGGTAGAGTCTTGATTATGTTCTTTGATCCAACTGTGCCTGAAGTCAACTGGGCATTAGATATCTCAGTTATGTGACAATACTCATTTGTCTTAAAAGTTGTGCATGTTGTATATCGGTTACTTGAGTACATCTTTTACTTGCATTATTCCATTATCTTTATTATCCCTATTTTGTAGATGGGGAAAGTGAGACTCAGAAAGCATAAGTGCTATGCTTTAATATAACATCTGGGATATGGTGTGACCTGGAATTAAACTTGTATTGTTCTAACTTTGTAGATCAGGCTGTTTCTATACTCTGATATAGACTCAATGAGCATAGCTTTCTGAGATAATCAATTCAATACTTGGCAGTACTGAGAGGGTGTTCCCGTTTTAGGGGCAGGGGACAGGCCAATGATATTAGACACTTCAGGCTGGACACTCAAGGTCAGACTGGCTAGACTGGTCCTTGGACCCCAAGGCTTATGCCTAGTTGCTCTGGGAACCCCCTTCACTAAGGCTTCTCAACTCGTGGAAACCACAAACAGGGTTGGACCTAGACCTAGCTGGCCACCAAGTACCTCGGCCGGTGCTGAGCAGACACCATTCTGCAGGCAGAATCACTCCTGGGAAGATGTATTTGGCTTTGAGGTGCAGAGACTTCCCATCTGCACTTCTCAAAGCTTATGAAAAAAGAACAAAAGCCATTCAAATGGAAGAGAGCAGTGTTTTTAATATTTAATTATCAAAACATATAGGTCAATACTCAATGCATACACAATAAGACAGAGCAACAACAAAATATTACAAAGCACAATCTAACTATATGGAGACTATTAAACATTGAATGATGATGGAGAATGTGCTAATAAGAAACTCAACTGAGTCTCACTGCCTTGTACCTGGCCAGGGAATTTCTGGTTGTGGAGAAAAACTCGTTGTGTCATGGCCTTCAATTTAAAGGGATGCCTTCAACTTGGATCCTGAGAACTCTTAACAATCTTTGCTTTAGACTGCTCATCCCTCCTTTCCCCCGCCTCAATCTAATGTATCTGTTTATTCTTTATCCCACCTCAGGCAACAAATTTCATGGATGATTTGACCAAATGGGCATAAAATCACTGCAGTGGGAAGATCTTGGTGAACACAACTCCTACTGCTCAATGAACCTGGTGTTTATCCATAGTTTGTTCAGCCTGAAGAGTATTCACCAAGCCCCTTGGGGGCTGTTTTCATATACACTACTGATGTAAGGGTTTTTCCCCATAAATAATAACCCAATGGCCAGTCTTATAACATTGCTGCTGCTCCTTGGTTTGGTAGTTTTAAGAGACTGCCTTTACCTCCATTTCCCAGAGAGCCTATTATGGCTTTGGTGGTGGGATGGGATTCTTGTGTCCTGGAAGGAGTTGATATTTTCTGCTAAAAAGGGCACTGAAGCAAGCCCAGGGAAAGTATGTGGCTGCAAAGAACTTTTAGTTTTGCCTGTACATCTACTGTTCCAACCACTCTAGTTGAATTTGGTGAAGGAAATAGCTGTCAAGAGTAACAAAATTAAGGTCATGTCAAATAAGGGCTACTGTCTACTGGCAGTGGCCTGTAGCAGGTAAGTGTGAACACATAACATTAAATTTAGGCTTATCAGTTTTTAAAAGAATTGATTTTTAACTCACATTCCTAGGACTTGCTGTATTACATTTTTTTAAAACATGGGTTGTACTCATTATTATGGGTAGTCAGAATCATGGGGACCTCAAAAAGAAGGAATTGGGATCAGTGAGCTTTTTCATGGAATTTGGATTTATGTGTGACTTTACATAGTACAATATAGACAATATCAAAGAATATTTTTAAATTTTCTTCTACCTACATTTAAGGGTGAGACTAAGTCGTAGATATAATGTGCCATTTTGCTAAGTCATTACTTATTCTAACTATACTTAGGATTTAGGTTACAAAAAAACTCCTTTTATCATTCCACCAGGGACTACTTCTGACTTGTCACAGAAGGGGGCCCTCCAGCAGAAGCCCAGGAAACCCCTGGGACAGTCTTGTTGGAATTTAGCAGATGCCAACAGAAGCAGAAAAGCTTGGTTGTCTCAGATGTAAAATCACTTTGGTCCAATAATTTTGAAGATCATAGTGTAAGAACTCGGATAATAGACTGGAGAGATTACAAATAACTTTTCTCTATCATTTCTACTCCAGTTAGTGTTTATTAGTAGTCAAGTTGAAGATGAAGACAGGAAAAAAATCAAATAGCAAAAAATAATGCCTTTTAATCTACTTGCCTTCTTGCCTTTCAAAATTCCCTTCAGTATAAGTGGATAAATAGATCATCAATGCATTTATTAAACAGAAGGAGGAAGAAGAATCTGTTTAATCATCAAAGTGTCAGGAAGTCAAAACATTATACAGCAGATTTAAAAAGTTATTTCAAAAAAGAAATAGAGGGTTAGAAAACATGAGCTATATAACTTCTAATTCATAAATGATAATTCAGTTGTTTTGTGATGGAATATTTAGAGACAGAGACATATATGTGGCCAAGATCATCTGGCTTCACTACAGATGAAATCAAGGCTTTGATAACTTCCAACTGTGAGTCAAAACAAATAGTCAAGGTAGAATCTCCTTTTTTTTTTGGGTGAGTTCTCTTTGAGGAAGAGTTTCTTCTGCCTATGCCTAGGGGTCTTGAAGCATTACACATAGTCATACTTGGAAGGGTGAGATTGTGCTTCATCTTCTGTGTGGACACCCCCATCATATATCTTCTTGGTCTTGGTGGTAGATCCAAAACCAGTGCTGGATTTGAAGCCTCCAGGCCTGTAGTTAACACTGTGGCCTGAGGCATGATAAGACACGGCTTTGTAGCTGAGAGAAAAGAAATACCCATGAACACAGATGTCTTTAGTAGGAGGATCAACTTCCCCATTTACCCTGGATGATCTCAGTTTTAGCATGAAAAGTCCAGTGTCCTTGGAAACTCATTAGTCCTGGGCAGACCAAGATGGCTGTTCATTCTATTCTTTAAAACACTAGATTTCTGCTTTTTTTTTGGTTTTTTGAGACAGGGTCTCACTATATAGTTGAGATTGAACTAGAACTCACTATGTAGCCCAGGCTGGTCTCGAACTCATAGTGATCCTCCTGCCTCAGCCTCCCAAGTGCTGGGATAACAGGTGTGGGCCACCACACCCAGCTGATTTCTGCTTTTGTATAAAGCAGAATTTCTTGCTTTTATATTAGGGCTTCACTGAGCTGGTAGTTAATGACTAGTTAATTCTCTCTGTCAATCAACTAAGGCTAAGGGGAACTAGCAATAATGTCCTAGGGAACATTGTTTTGCCAAAGAACCATAGGATTTGTGAGCTGGGAGATACCTATGTGCAACTCATCTCCCTTAATTTATTATTTTACGGGTAAAGTAACAGTGGCTGCTTATGGTTTGAAAATGAACTTTCCAAAATACATACTAAAACTTAACCTCCATTGGAAAATGATTTCTTGAGAGATTAGTGCTTTAGAAAAGGGCTTGAAGTTAAAGGGAGCTTTCTCTTGCCCTTCCATTCCTTTGCCGTGAGAGCCCATGTTTTTCTTCTTCAGAGAACACAGCACCAAGGCACCATCTGGAAGTGGAGATTGGGCCCTCACTACACACCTAACCTACGAGTACCTTGATTTTAGATTTCCCAGCCTCCAGAACCATGAGAAATACATTTTTACTGTTTATAAATTGCCCATTTTGTGATATTTTGTTATAGTAGCCCAAGGGGACTAAGGCAGAGCCCTAGCGAGGACGTATAACCTGCTAGAGATCAGAGGGTCAGTTAGCAGTGAAATCACGCTAGAGCTCAACTCTGCAAACACCAGGTGCATTTGTGAAATTATAACATGGTTTTGCATCACCTTTACTAGTAATGTTTTGGAATGAATGCTTCTTTGTTGTTAGGATCTATCTTGTACACTGTAGGATATTTAGCAGCAATCTTGCCTTGCACCCATTTACGCCAGTACCACTTTCCTCTGCCTCCTGCCAAAGTTGAAACAATCAAAATTATCTTCAGATGCTACTAAATATCCTGGAAAGTGGTGATAGTGCAAAATATCTTCCAAATGAGAATGATTGAGTTACAAAACTTTGGAGAAGGATCCCAGGATTTTTTTTCTTTCAAATAGTAGCACTCCTACTCTTGCTAGGCTGAAATATTCCTGTTCTATTTTTTAGATTCCATAAATGGGAAAGTTCAGTGAACCTTTGGTAAATAAAGTTCTTCCAAACACCTAGATTAATATTTAAAATGGACTCTGAGCAAATGAAGTGTCTAAATGCACGGGGATGGGGATGGAAGACTTACTTGGTTTGATCAGGTACCAGACCTCGGCAGGCAATGCACATCAACACACCCCCAATTAGTGTGAGGCCTCCGGCAATCCAGCCCACGAACAGAGCTGAACCAAAGGTGTACCTGAGGGGCAAGACAGAGGCTGTGAATATTGACTTAGCTCTTCAGGCTCTGTTCACTGCTCCTGGCCATGCTCATCCTTGTGCCCCCTTTAAAAGTACCCCTGTCTACTGGCAAAAGAGAAAGTCTGGAAGCCATGGTAAGAGACATTTCCTAGATACGAAATCAGTCTCGAGTTATTATTCCTGAAGAAATTTTAGTTCCTTGAGTCCTGACTGGGCCAAGAAGTATTCACCTTACCTTACCTCAGGTAACTCTTGGAGTATATTTTGGGTGTTGAATATCTCTGAAGGGCTCATCTGTTTAAGATTTGAAGGCGATAGAACCATTAGGAAGTGGGATTCAGTGGGAAACTCCCAGGTCATTGGAAGTGTGCTTTATAAAGGAATTAGGGAATCTTGGTCTTGTCTCTCTTTCTTTTCCGCTTACTGTTCATGAGGTGAGCATTATGCTTTCATCATGCACTTCTTGCCATCTGATACCCTCATCAGAGGTCAAAGCAATGAATCTTCTAGATTGTAGGCTGAAATCTCCAAAACTGTGAGCCCAAATAAACACTTTCTAAATTAATAAATTCAGGTATTTCATCACAGTAGTGGGAAACTGACAAAATATACTTTGCCGTCAACCATGCAGGTAGGAATATTATCTTAAAAAAAGAAATAAGTTGGAGGTGACCATTCCTTATTTCATTTACTCTTTTGTTTAAGAACTATTTATTGTAGTCCTACTATGTGCTCAACACTACCCTGGCACTGAGGTACAGGGGTGAATAAGACAGAGACAATACCCTCACGGTGCTTCCTGTTCTAGCCTGTACTGGTATTCTAACCTGAGAGGGTCTTACTCCAAAGCTGGTTCCCTTCTTCTATGTGGGATGTCCCCTCTGGGACTCTATCAAATCAGAACAGGACTGAGAACAAAATCTGAGAATAGAATAATTGTGATCCCAAATGGACATTTTGGATAGTGGGGAGAGGTATCTCAGTGACCAAAAAGCACTAGGATGTTAATAAGTATTGGACACTATCTGGAAACTTGACTTCCATCTGTAAGAGGATAGCAGAAAAGAAGAGCCCAATACAGTAGACATTGGCCCTTAGCAGTTTCCTGTTCTCTAAGACCATGGTAACTGTTTGTAGAACACCACGAATCACTTACTTTTTAGGTCTACTATATGAACTAAGACTATTATTCTGGCAGTAGGAAGACAGAAATGTGCACAGACATTGTCTGCAACCTAAGAAAACATATTACTTTGGATGTACTTGAAAAGCACACATGTTTTAGTGTAACATAAAGAGTATAGAACTGTGGCCAAGTGTGACTTGTAGGAAAAACTTGTTGGCTGAACTCAGTCCTTGAATGCATTTAAGAGAAAATTTTTATGTAGGCAGTTTTATTCCCTTTGAGCTAGGAAAAAACAGACATTTGGTTTGAGGGTTTCTTTCCTGGAATGAAGAACTCCATTCCTCACTCTCATCCTACCAAGTGTGACTAGAGGCTGAATTACAGATTTCTTCCTAATGCTCCTCCTGGACCCTGGGTGATTTTCCTGAAGGCAGCACTGGTCCCTCTGCCCTGACACAGACAGAACCCCCTGTCCTCAATGTCCCTAAAGATGGGTGGTATAATGGCAGTGGTAATATATTATAATGGTAATATAACATAATGAGAAGGGTGTAACAATAACTGCTATCATTTATTGAGCTCTTTCTGGCACCCTGATAAGCATTTTTTTTCACCATCATCTCTTTTAATTTTTCCAGTAGCCACTGTAATAGGATTTATCATTCCCATTTTACAGATGAGGAAATGGAGAGTCAGAGAGGGAACAAGATTCCTCTCCTTGACTTAGGGACTCTGAGTCAAGGTTTGCAAACTTAAATCCTTACCTGGGACAGGCAAGAAACTTAAATGAGTGAAGTGAGAAAGACATAAGAAAATATTTCCTTTTCTTGACTCTACTATATGGAGAGAAACTCCATAAATATGATGATAAATGGCTCAGAAATGGGCCATTTGAGAACAGTGGGAATGTGGTAAACTGGAGAATGCGAGTCTTTGCTAAAACAGCAGCTGCCTCTCAGTGCAGAGAAGGCTGCTTTATGAGGATGGGGTCCAGTTCTGCCATATCTGATTTCCTTTTATACATGAAGTTAGAGAAGTGTGTGTGCGTGTGTTGTGAAATCTGCTTGCACAGGCATTAATAGCCCTTGGCCTCTTTACGAATTTCTGTGTGTTTCTTTTTGCAGCTTAAGCCTTCTCTTACCATTACCTGGTGATTTCTTGCTGGTCTCTCCAGGGTTCTAGCTTTGGTTTAGCTCCTGAGGCCCTTAGGCCATGTGCACAGAGAGTGACTGACTTGGAAATATGAAAGCTCAGATCTTTAGTTTGGAGACGACTTTGAGGCATAATTCACACTGCACAATACCTTCTCTCAGGATTAGGCTGAATCAGAAACTCATCTGAAATCATACTCATGCTTGGCTCCCCCATTTCCTGTTCTGTTTTCCCTACTCTCTAACTAGCCTCCCCTTCCTTCATATAAACAGCTACAGGAATCCTCTTCTCAGGATCTGCTTCTGAGGGACACAGTCTGTGGCACTTCTAATTTTAAAAGTTGGTGGTCAATTAGGATTATAAAAGGAAATGTGCAGGCTAATACAAAATACCTTGCAGGCTGCATGCGGTGGGAATGCAGGAAGCTCGAAGCTCTGATCCAGGGCTTCAGTGTGGCCAATGTCACATACAACATTGCGATGACAGAGTGGGGGTGGCGGTGGTGAAAAAGGAGATATAAGATAATGGGGCATCAGAACCGTTCCATGAAATGGCCTGTTAAGATGTTTCTTGACAGCTGGGCTGTCTCACATGATTTCTAATCAGAGAAAATGAAGACAGAGAGAAGGGGACAGGCAGCTGTTCATTCATGGAAAGAGACATTCAGAGGCTTCTCAGAATCTACAGTCTTCATCGCAGACTGAAGCTGCCTGCCCAATGGACAGAGGCAGTTTAGGGAGATGGTGTGAGAGTGGGAGGAGGCATTATCTTTGGGTGCTCGTGGGTGTCTCCTCTGGCTAAGGGTAATGACACCAGGCACCCAGATCTTCTGGACAGGGTGTGATTTTAAACGTTGACTGATCAGGCCAGGATTTAGCTCAGTGGCTCTGCCACCTGCCTCGTAAGGGCAAGGTCCTGAGTTCAATTGCCCTGGTAAAAAAAAAAAAAAACCCAAAAAAAAAAAAAAACCCAAAAAAAAAAAAAAACCCAAAAAAAAAAAAAAACCCAAAAAAAAAAAAAAACCCAAAAAAAAAAAAAAACCCAAAAAAAAAAAAAAACCCAAAAAAAAAAAAAAACCCAAAAAAAAAAAAAAACCCAAAAAAAAAAAAAAACCCAAAAAAAAAAAAAAACCCAAAAAACAAAAAAGTAGACTGGTCAATAATTTTGCTTTTCCCCACGTTGGGTATTTCCTAGGATGTGGGAGCTTTAGTGCGCAAATGGAGAAAATCTCAAGAAAACTTAAATGAGTTGGTCAGCCTGCTTCTAAATTGCACTTGTAACCAAGAAACCATGGGAGGAACATGGCAGTGCATCAGGACATCTAGCTTATGAATGTCATTTATTTCCTCATTCTTGAATAAAGGAAAAGTATAAAGGTTATTGGACCAGGAATCTAAAGAGTAATGGATTTATCACATCACCATACCTATTCATGTTGTTGTGGCTGGAGAAATACCAAGTGCCCCTACATGGAGAAGACAGGTCACTTTGGTATAATATTTATACTACTCCCCCACAACCAGATCTTTCTCCTTCAGAATTTTGCTATTGCTTCTTGCTTTTAAGTACATCCATTTTAAATGGCTAAATGAATACAGGTATTAGTATTGCTCTGTTATCATTTGAAAGTTATACTCTGCTCCAGTCACTAAACTATAGTAGGGTTTCATCTTCCTGTGCTGGACTGCAATTTTCATGAACGGGAACCCTGTCTGTTATCTCTGGTACTCTAAACATTTCCTGACCCACAGGAGGAGCTCAACACATTTGCAGAATAAATGAATTAGTGATGGAGAGAAAGAAGTACAAGAAAGAAACATCATGTTTTCCTCCTAGGCTGCACTAAGCTTATTTCTATTCCAGCTTTTACTTTTTTCTAGCCAGGTACCCATTACAGACTGTAGATGTAAGTTTATGTTCATTTGCCTGCCTGGATAATAGTGCTTGTTTCATTGCCACCACAATGGGGCTTATGTAAGAGCATTAGATAAATACTGTAAACCATCACTGTATTTCAATGCAGATGTCAGATCAGCCTGAAGTGATATCACCAAGAATATTTCACCAAAATTAAGTTTATGAATTTATGGATCATTGTTGATTTATGATATGGCTTGGTTCCCTCTGATAAATTTTTGCTATTTCAGGCATTGACAGTCATATTAGGCACATGTATTTAATCATATTCTTACAATAATATTCACTATGAAATACTGAGACATGGATCAGAGAGTTACCTGGTCTGAACAGTCTGCACCATCCCACCCATGCTGCCGTACATGTTAGCTGTGGACATCCAGAAATTAGTAACCAGCATGTTGGCAAACACAGACACTCCAATAATTGCACAAATACCTGTTGATAAAGAGCAAAAAAACTACAGAGTCAGCTTTAAGGCAGTTTATGCTTAAATGAGTTCATGCGAGCAGGCTGAAGAATATTTCATTTCTGTATAGAATGATCAACCAAACATGGATTATTGAATTCTCCTATGTGTTAGACAGTGAACTAGGTACTTATTTCTTACCTCATTTTTTCTGGGTGGGGAGGGAGGGTGAGAGAGAGAGACAGAGAGAGAGGGTTGGGGGAGGAGCTGGGAGAGGGAAGAGGGGAGAGGGAGACACATGTCCTATGCATCCAGGGACCAAGGGTAAACAGTTCTATTTTGAGTTTGATCTTTTGTTGATATTAAGAGCTCCTCCCTTAAAATTATTTTCATTAAAAAGATGCCTTTTAGAGATTAGTCACATGATTATCTTATATGATCCTCCATGATGGTCTTATATTACATTTGGGGTGACAGTTCAGAGGGTCATTAGCACTCATGAGGGTTCTAGAGAGTGTCAGTAGATTTTGAATCACTCAGATCTTGAATCCCAGCATGAAAAAGTCTGAACCATGTTCAACAATAAGGAGGAGCCATGTTTCTTCAACTGGAGTGATTTTACTCTGACATTCCCAGAAGCATATTTGAAGCTGGAACCCATGTTTACCTGAGATAATGAACATGATCCCAGAGGTCAGTGTCATTTTGGCCTTGGCAGAGTCCTCCATGCTGCCAATGCGAATGCATTTCAGAGCAAAGATGGACACTAGGGTGCTGATGGCCCCCAGCACAATCCCCACGATCATTAGGGCTCGCACTGCCTGCAGCATGGCTGTGGGGCAAAGGGAAAGACACAAGCAGACAAATAAGACCGCCTCAACACGTCTCAGGCTCTGAGTTTGTAAAACAGAGCAACCACAGCTAGTCAGCACTGAACCTCTGAGAAATAGCAAGTCTATACACTGAACTTGTCATTTTCAAAGGATGGGGAATTATAGGAAATGAAAAATACATAATTCATAATCTTTTTTCTGATGAGTATATAAACAGATGTCTAGAGAATGAGAAAATTATGGGTGGATGGAGTTGGGAGGACTTGTATAATTTATTTATTTAACTTATCTCATTTTATAAATTGATAATATGGGGCCTAGAAAGAGAAAATGGTTTGTCTGAAGTAACAGCCAAATTATTGACAGAGCTTATGGTAAAACTGTGCATCTTTGACTCATAATCCAAATCTTCTCTTGTCTTTTCATATGAACTTAAAGTTTCACATAGCTGCATCTACTTTAGGAAAATTCAGTATTAAAGTGTAGCATATTACGAAGCCAAAGTATGTGATACAGCAACAGTATTCTGTTTTTGTCCTTTTTCAAAAGCCACTATTAGGAGGGTCACCATGAGCTGTAGTTTTTAAATGTTTATAAAAAATCAATATATCAATAGTAAGCCTTTTAACATGACTACCGTTCATGGTAGCTCCTTTTCTAGGAGTCAACTGCAGCTGCAAGTCCTGCCGGACTCTCCCATAGGACCTCACCTCCAGATATATCCTATTTTGTTTCTATTGCATCCTTAAAGTGCAGCGACTCATTGCATTAGTTGTTTACTGAGCCCCTGCAAATGGGCCTGAGATGACCATAGTTAATAGGTTAGACATAATCTCTGCTGTCAAAGAACTTAAGCCAAAATGTAGAAACACGTCTATCACAAGTATAATGAAACATTACAAGGAAGACAAATTAGCCCTTGAGGTCTTCCAGAGAACAAGTCCCCTAATGTGGGTCAGTTTGGTAAAGTGCAGAACTCTGTACATATATAATGTTCTGGATACCAGTTGCTTTCTCCTTTTAATATACTTCGTCTCTTAAGCACATGATTCCTGAAGGAAATGCTGTATAAGTGCTTTTCAAATTATTTAAACATTTACATTTCTGATCTCTTATAAACTGATGTGATATAAAATCACATTCTTGAGTGTCACAGAAATGTCAAATTGTTGTAAAAGTTTAGAAACACTTATTCTCAGTTTTAGTAGTAGAAATATTCAGATAGACAATGAACAGCTTGCAGGTCAGCAAGGGTTAGCACGATAGTAACACTATTGACTCTGATCTTTCAGACCACAACGAGGTCTTTGACTGCAGTTAATCATTCCAGCATGGATATCTGATTCTAACTGGGCAGATGAGACCCTTATGAAGGAAGTTTGTACTTTGGACATAGAGAACATTGAGTAAATCTCTCTCAAGGTCTTGAAAGTATAGCATATAGTCCTGGAATTCTGTGTTTTCGGCCAGGCAGAGAAAGTGGCTGGATAATAACAAACATGCAAAACTCAAGAGAGGGAGAGACTCCTGACAGTGTTTGAACTCTGGACTCCAACTGCTCCTGAGATATAACTACAGTCTTTCCTTGGGATCCAGAAAATATCTTAGCATCATTAAAAAAAAAAAATCCCCTTATCTGTTGAAACCAATTCAGGTTGGGGTTCTGTTGCTTAAAATCAAGTGGTTCTAATATGTGTGAGATGGCTTCATCATTGTTTAGAAATACTAATTCTCAAAGCCCCATATTATTGGTGGAGAGTTTCTACCCCTCAAGAGTTCAAAGTTATGACCCAAATGGTGTTGAAGCCCTTTGCAGATGTGAGGGACTTCTTGTGTCAAGTCTACAGCATAAGGGTATCACATCCCAGCAGGTGGCATCAGAGAAGGGGTAAAGGGAACAGTTTTTCTTTTGTTCAAAAAACAACAACAACAAAAATAACCTTTTCCAGTTACATGAGCAATACATGCTCATTCAAAAATTTAAAAAACCTATAGAAAACTATAGCCTGGGAAAAAAACTCCAAAACTCCATCTCATCTCTTGGAAATAACTATCTTTGGCATAATGGTCGGTAGGCACTTTTTTAAAAAAGAGGAAAAGTAAAGTCCCAGTGAAGGTGGCTCTGCCACTCAGACCCAAAGGAGCAAGTTAGGAGCCACTTGAAATGTAGATGTTTGAAGATCTTACTCAGTTCTAATAGGAAGGGTCAGGCACAAAGAATACCCAAAGGAGGTGTCATCCTTACCTTCGAGGAGACCAGTTAAGAATTCCCACGCAAAATTGAAATTTACAGGTGGAAAGAAAAAGGGAAATACTTAGAATGTTGTTTCCTTAAACAGGATATAAGGGGATCTGCCTATATCGTTAGAGGCAAATTGCTCCTGGGAAGTGTAAATAGAACTGGGAGCCCTGTCCTGCCCCAGCTGTCATAGCCCATTCCTACTTTTGACTGAAGCTATCACAGCTATGTTTTCAGACATTAAATAATTCAATCCACATTAAAAAACCCTATCATATAGATAATACTCTTATCTCCATTTTATAGTTGAAGGAACTGAGGTTCAGAGGTGAACTGACTTGCCATGGACACACACCAGGGGAAGGGCAGAGCTATGGGTCAAACTCAGATGTTGCTTTCTCATCACGGCACATTGTTTTGAGGGCCCTGAAAATACAGGTGGAGTTCTGGCTGCTGTCATGAGATCTGTGAGCTCCCAACAGAATGTATCCTCTAAATTGGAGACTTGGCCAAAGAGTTGTCATCCTCTGTCGTGGATGCTAAGAATGTGTAAAGGAACATTCTCCAAAATCATCTCAGAGAATAACCTGTCCCAGGAGATTACTTGTGAATGTGACTCTCAAGAAGGGCATTCCTATCTCCTTTAGGTGCTTTTGAGGGAGCTCTGATGAACCTCCTTGGGAAGATTTCCATCTCAAACAGCAAGCAATGTCAGCGGCACTGCCAGCATATTCACGCTCAGGTGTGTATCATAAAGCAATTTGACACGATGCAAGAGTTTGTAATCAATGAGAGCTACTGAAAAAGGAGAGTTAGCTCATTCAGAATTTGCAACAGTCTACTCCATTTTGTATGGGGGCGGGCTCTGGCAGCCTTCTCAACAGGTGTATCCCTATGCAGAGGTGAGTGTTTAGGGACTCTAGTTCTTACACCACCAAGACCTTCAATCACTTTGTTATCATTCTCTTTCCCTGAGCAACTTTGCTTCTCTGTGGGAAGAATTCTACAAGCACCCTTCACTAGTTTTGGTCTTATATGGTAAATGTGTTGGTACATGGTGTGGATCATGGATCTAAACACTCCTGGGAGAACTGACAACTTTGGCATCTTGGGATGGCAGCCGAGTTCTAATGGTAAAGCATTAGTGACTCCACTAAGGCACAGAGAGCCTTGACTCATGAGAGCCTTGACGTGGCCCTATGATTGATTCCTAATATGAGGAAGCTCTAGTGTGTCACCTCTGTTCACCAGAGCCTTACCTGTGGCTTTGGTGGCCCTGCAGGATCCTGGAAACAAGCACTGTTGTTCATTACCTCACTAACAAATACAAGCACCTGCCACCCACAAATGTATTCATTTATAGCTCTGAGTATTCAAGCCATTACACATTAATGTACTCTCATGGTTATAAATTAACATATTCATATATTCACTTACCCATGACTTGATTCATTCACCAAGTATTTTCAAGCTCACAACCTGTTATGTCTTTTTTCAGATACTGTAGGATCTGTGTAAAGTGTCATGAGGAATAATCTCTACCTTTAAGCCTTTTATAACCTAAGAAGATTATATTTTTACCACTAGTCCTGAACTTCAAATATATTCTCATCTGGATAGTATCTTGTCTTAGTAAACAAAAAGGAACAATTTTGTGACAGTGGCTTGTGTGGTTCAAATTCTCTCTAATACACATAAATTGCATGATGGCCCTGTGGCTCAGGATGGTAATGTAGAAGACATTTATGTGGCAGCCCTTACCTTCAGGAAGCATTCTCAGGGCTATTCTGCTTCTAGATATTATTATTATTAAGAAAGAAAACTTTTGAGAAAAAGAAAAACCTTAGACATTCCTTCCATTTTGTTTCCATGAGCCTCTTCCAAACTTAAAATCTACCCAGGAACTTTATAGAAGATTTAAACTTTTTTTCTAGTTCTGGTTTTTTAAGTCTGAAGCTATTCAGAGAACAAAAATGTATCCCTTTGGGAAGCACATGGTAAAGCATCTAATTAAAATAAAACCACCAAAAGCAAGGAAGCGAGCAACTAATCAAACAAAAAAACAATTAACCAAGCAGAATAGAAGATACCCCTTCCTTATTCTATGAAAAGTTATACATATCCTACCCTCAGCAAGGATGGATCACTGTTGGCTGAGTGGCTTTTTTATTTGCTCCTAAAACACCATGTGCATGCTGTGGATGTGGCTGTGGTGAGGGTGCACAGCCTCTCTTGATGGGCTGAATGAGAAGTAATAGGGATGCTGGCCAGTGTGTGTGGGGGACCTGTGCACTTATCGACTTCAGAAGCCTGCTGCTGGTGCCCACAGAGCCTGGGGGGCTGCCTGACCTGGTCAGCTTTTGTCTCACATACTCTCTTGCCTCTGCTGTCATTTGCTCAAAAAGCCTCATTTCTTTCCTACTCTCTGTTGACCTCCAGATTTCTGATGAATCTTGGATTTTCTTTCAATCAGAAAGCTACCATCTTTTTCATTAAAAAAAAAATCTGTCTAATTTTCTCTAACTTAGTTTTCTGCTCTGTTTAGAAAAGACCAAATGTTATTTTGTATCTTGTGAGGCCACTGTCATAGACAGAAGATTGGCCTTGGATGGATGGACCAAGGTCTTCTCTGCTTTGGAGATTCCTTGAAGGATTTGTCTGGGAATGGCAACTGTGATGGGGGCAGGTTCCAGGAGATGGAAGAAAATGCATGCCTCACTCACCGCTAGGAATCCCACATGCCTAATATTGGACATGGAGGTGCAAGGTGGTGATTTAAACTTAACTTCCAGTTGCAAAATTCTACTATTTTAATCTTTCTCCATAGGTAAACAGGGAAACTGCTGGAAAGAGTAAGTTTCTCTTTTTGCCTCCCTTTCTCTTCCCTGACATATCAAAAGGTACGGGCTTATCAGCCCCATAGCAAATGACTCAGTGGGCTCTGCAGCCTGATTCTCTGCACCAAAGGTGTGACTACAGCATTCCTCCCAGTGAATAATGAGGCATTATCAGACTTGAAGGGTGGGCAGGATTCAGTGCTGAAATAAGCAAACAGAAAAATCAGAACTCAGTGTTCCCTCCCTGTTTCAAAATATCTCACTTCCCCAAAGGAGCTGTGGATCGACAGGCAGGCAGCTGCACTCAGTGCGGTTCTCAGCCCTGGCTGCTCCCCAGCATTGCCTGGGGGGACATTTAGATAGACAGTCATGCTTTGGCCTCAACTCCAGAGACACACATTCTGCTTTTGTTGTTCTCAAGCACCCACCGATCTCTTCAGGTTACAGGTTCTTTTGGGCTCTGCAGACGTATTCTCAGTTCCCAGAGGTGTTTTCTCCCCACAGACAATGACGTGCAAGCATTGAGATGTTTGTCCACGCGTTAAACAGTCATGCTTGCTGTAATGTTTTTCTTTTTTGAAGAGAAGGAAAGCAGCCTAACTAAAATCCAAGAGGCTCTCTCTTCAACTTTATAATTAACTTATAATCACTCACCTCCTAGGACGTTTCTTCCATTAGAAATTGAGGACAGCCAAGCTTTTAAGCCTGACAAGCTTAAAAGCATTAGAATTTATGTGGAAACATTCAGCCAATGACAAGAAGTGCAGATGTAAGTTCCTCGAGAAAAAATATTTCAGAGAAGTCTCATTTTTTTCCCTTGTAGAATTTTTGTTTTGGAGTTTGTGGAATTGTTCTCTGAGTTCAAGGTAGGTAGCACTGTTAAAAACCTCTATTCCAGTGTGTGTGAATATGATTGGCAGCTTGATGGGAAACTCCCTAACTCTCCAGAGCAGCTGTTGTTCACATATTGAGGCAGAAAGGAGGAAGTTTAAATGGTCATAAGGAAAAAAGTCAAGATTATCTTGGTGCCTATAAAGGGGATAAGAAATCATATGCACAAAACACTTGAGATGGGTGAGATGGGTTTGGGAAAGGGGGAAAAAAGGTTCTAAGTAATTTTTACTTTGGATAGTTAAATTCATAAAAGGTATTTGACCAGGCATGGTGCTACATCCCTGTAATCCCAAGAACTGAGGCAGGAAGATCACAAGTTCAAACTCAGCCATAGTTACCAAGACTCTGTCTCAAAATATAAAAAGCTGGAGATGTAGCTCAGTGAAAAGGTCTTGGGTTTAAAAAAAAAGAGAAAGAGAGAAAGAGGAGAAGGAGGAAGGAAAAGGAGGAGGAAGAGGAAGGCCACAACCCTGGAAGATCAAACGTCTTAATTGTTTGAGAGCTCTGGGTGGTATAGACCCAGCAGTGATTATTTCTCTGATGCTAAGATCTGGTAAATGGGTCACTGAGCTCTCTTTCATACAAGTGCTTTACTTGAGGCATCTCAGGAAGGGGGAAAATGAGGTCAAAAAGTCCAGGTGGCTGCCATTAAACAAACCTTTGCAAACACATAAAAAGAAACCTAAAACCTTACTTGACTATAACGTCTTCCTGTAGCCAGGGACATGAGTTTGCCAGCTCTTTGCTGCCTGTCCAATCTACTCCCTGACTGCCCTTGGTCCTTTTCTTCCAGTGTCTCCAGGGAGGAGAAATGAGAAAAAAGGTACAAATAATCAACTCTTTCAGCTTAAAGTTCTAATTGTGCATAGTTAACACTGCTATAAGAGTGTCAAGGTGCTATGTACCCTCTGCTTTTGTGCTCCAGCCCAGACCAGTCTCTTCAGTTCTAAAGGCTGCCCAATCCTGGCTGGAAGAAGAGGGGCCTGGGCAGTGGAAAAGTACACAGACTTGGAAGTCTTTCAGCCTGTGCTCATACTGTCATCTTCTATCCATGGGATCTTGGGCATGTTGTCTTTCCCTCCTCTCTGAGCCTTAGTTTCCACTTTGTAATAGTAAAACTAATGTTCTGAAGAATAAACTGGAGAGTGTCTATGCAGCCCAACAAATGGCACTGTGCTCAGAGCACCGCATGCTGCACTGATTGTGTAGAATACAAGGAGGGGAAATCTTAGGCTGTAAACTGTGCAGAGCCAAATATGCAAGTAAACAGTTTTGTCACCCCCACCACTCACCTCGTTCATCTAGCCATAGGCTACATAATATAGCTTGTTAAACTGAATTAACTTATTCTGTGGCTGGAAGTTCTGAACAGACGTGATACATTTTCATCAGATGAGTTAAAAAGTGAGATTCTGCAGGAAAAGAGCTTGTATTTAGGAAGAATTTAGTAACTGTTAGTGATTGTTCTAATTATTAACTGAAAGTACGATAGGCATCTGCCTCAGGCCTTTTCGACAAACACTTTCAGGCCCAGTTCTCTGTTGGATGGCAGTGCTTCCTTGCATTCCGGGTCACAATGAAACACTCACCACCTCTCTGTCACCTTCTGTTTCTATCTGCAGGCATTCCACCCAGCTCCTCTGCTTCAGCTCTCTCCCCAGGCTCCTTGTCACACTCAAGAAGGTGGTATCCAGCTGCTTCTGATGGCAAGCGGTCTCTAGGCCTCGGGTGCCGGCTGGTCAGTGTTGCTCTTCCCATCTCCCTCAGGAGCTCCACAAGTGTCCACAGCCCCTCCATCTCCCTCTCTGTCTGTTCCATCTCCTTATGTTGCTGCCTTCTGTTTCTGAGTTTTCATTAAGCTTTTTTTTCCTCCTGGTAATCTTCTCTTTATTCCTTCAGTCTGACACATCTAAGTCATCAAATATTTGTATCTCAGGATTCCAGTCTATAGAATAGCCACTCCTGCTGCATGGGGACTGGCTGCTCTTCATTCCACACTCTTCTGCACGGCCACCAAATACCAGTGATTTAAAGTACCTCCTTTCAAACTCAGCCCAAGAAATGTCTTTCTGGCGTTTGATGGAATCCTGTTCCCACAAGCAAGACAGGTAGGGCTCTGTGTGGATGCTGGGACCACCACCACCCCATTCCCATATTAGCTTAGGGCAGCTTGACTTTTTACAGCACAACTGGAGACAGGAGGCACAGCAGTATCCACTCCCACCCCCTTGTCCCAGCCCTGTTGTCTGTTGTAGACCATGCAAGGGTGTCATGGGAGGTGCAAGATAGGTACCTTGGGGTCCTCTGTGTCTGATACAGAGAAGACCGGCAGCTTTCAAGAGCCCTAAATACATTGCTGCAGGACCTTACATTCATGTCCGCAGTTCTCAAGTTTTGATGTGAAGAAGTCCTTCCTTCTAACTTCTGGTGTCCTAAAACTCTAAGAGAACTCAAGATCTCTCTCTTTATGGGTTTGGAATGTCTCAGAGCTCCTTGGTTAGCAAGTGGATTTCCTCTCTATGAGATCTTTGTCTTTCTGATAGCAAATAAAAGTGTAAGGCTGAGGCAGGAGGACTGCAAGTACAAGGAGAGCCTGAACAACTTGGTGGGACTTTCTGAAAATAAAAAAACATTTTAAAAAGGGCTAGGAACGTAACTCAGTAATGTAGCACTCAGTTCAATTTCTAGTAACACACACACACACACACACACAATCCAACTTATGAAATTTCCCTCCCTCCTTTTTTCCTTCTTCCTTACTTTTGGAAAAACTAATTTTTTTTTTCCACGACCATATTTACATTCATCAAATATTAGGTACCAGAGAATTTTACAATGCAGCAATTCACCTCCAACCCTACTTCCTTTCTGATTTCAGGCCAACTCTATCAAAGTGTCTGGCTTCTGAATCACATACTGTACAATATCTTGGATCAGAAAATATTTTATATGGAGCAGAATTTAATAATACTTGTTTAAAAAGTGAATGTAAGTCAAGGACATGTCCTCTTTTGCATGAACCACTTGGTATTCAAGGCGCCATCTGTGTAGCAGAATTGAAATCAGCTTGGTGGGTATGTTCTAGCATAAGCAGTTACCATTATGGCAGAGATCTGTGTGCTCACTAAACAGCTGTGAGCTCCTACGCCTCTTGGTTCTCAAGGCCATATGGCTAGATATAGTCAACGCACTGTGAATGAAGGTGACATGTCACTTGCAGATCGAGGTAGTTGAGAAGGGCTGTGCCCTTGAGTACTCTCTTCTTGGTTCCAGCCTCTTTGAATAGTGTGGCTACCAGGAGGCTGCTCTTCCCTCAATGGACTTCATATGCATGAGAAGTAAACTTTCCTTGTATTAAGCTACTGAGATGTTTAGATTTGCTCTTTGCAGTGGCTGACATTAACTATTTTAACAGAATCCCGGAAGCCAGTTCTTGTAACACAGTAGGCATGCAAAAGATATTTGTTAAAAAAATCCTTGGATGAACAAGGAATCTGTTTCAGGCAGGTGGAAGACCAGTTTCTTTTTCTAAACAAGGGGCTATAATAGCAAAAACTTTAGTACAAAGGCAATGTGCTGTCCAGTTTTGGGAGAAGCCCTTCACTTGTGTTTAGTTCATATGGCTCACATAGACATTTAAAATGCTCTTATTATCCAAAGTTCAACTTAGCATATCAACCACTTGATGATTGTTCATTTTACCACATCCTATGCTGGGAATTGGGAAAATAATTCTTGTCTAGCCAGTTGATGAGGCCAAGAACACAATAGCTGAATGAGACAAGTGTACAAATAACCAAATTGAAAATCTAAGGTTCAGACTCAGAACCCTTTCAGTGAAACCCTCCTGACTCATTTCCCTCCTCACTTCTCACTGAATAACTCTAGTGCTGCAAATATCCAAGTAAAGGCCCTAGGACAGGTACCTTTGCTTTATTATTTCTACGCATGCTTGTCCCCTCCACTAGGGTTTACAGGAGTGGACAAGGCCAGTTTTGTGTTGTATACTATCTGTGGTACACAATAAATGCTTCTTAGATTTTAAGCTGTGTCATGAGAGGAGAATACACTCAATGCAATGAAAATGCTCTGGTTTGTGTGATATGCAACACGGGGCTGTGAAGAAACTTTGTGGGAGATTTGAGGAGAGGGCAGTTAAGGTGGTAAAGGGGGAATTTTTGGGTGGGCAATGATCAAGCCCAGAATATAGTAAAAGGAGAGGGAGAACCATAGGATGGGAGAAGAGGCCTAGAATACAGGTCACAAAAAGTAGGTAAGGGATGTAGGAAGGCATGGGAACGAGGCTGCTATGTTTATATCTACTTAATCTGGGGACAGAGAATCATGGAAAGTGCTTGAGTTTTGAAACGTGTGGGGAGGACTGAGAATTAGGAGCTGGTAATAGGAAGGCAACCGTCTGCCCCCACTCCACCCTCTCACCTTCAGCCATGATCAAAGGAACAAACAGTAAAGAAATGAAGGATGGAAACCATATTAAGAAAGGTGATGAGTGAGAAGTGGTAGAAAATTTAGCCTTTTTATTTGGTTGTTAGACAGACCGAAGAAGAAAAGGTATTCCAGGAGAGAGGGACATAAGTGCAGAGGAAGGAGGCAAGAAGGAGAGGGGCCAATCAACAGGGCACAGTCACAGACAGGGTGGCAAGGGCCCTCCAGAGCCCTAGCGGTGAGGTGGCTTTGGTCAGGATAGGGGAGATGACCTTGTGGTGCAGGAGCAGAACTGCTGAGGAGTGGAGGTGAGGTTCTGAGGGGGCTCATGGAGGACAGGAGCCTTGGTGGAATAGAGGAGACAAGGAGGGGTGGAAGTATTGGGATTGGCCACATAGAATTGCAGGGATATTTGGAAGTGCCACTGTGATTCAGAGTGAGCAAGAGTTCAGCAGTGTTGGCTGGAGCCTTGGGAAGAGGGTACTAAGCATGAAATCATGGGATGTCATGCCTTAATTTTGAATATAAGGTCAGTCTTTCTTCTCCATCTAATAGTGAACCTTAGATGTAGATAGCAACTCAACAATCCAAGCCTTATACTTCCTCCTACGACCTCTCCCCTCATTATAGCACAATCCCTGCTCAATCTGGCTGTCTTCCCTCTGGCCACTTCTACCTTCTTTTCTTCCTCCAAGCCTGTCTTTCTCGGAAGTAGTGATCCTCTGCTCATCTTGCAATGAGAGGTTTCCAGAAAAAATGAAATAAATAACTCAATTCTTGTACTCTGACAGTCATCTTCTATTTCTTTCTAAAAATAAAGATGAGTTAATTGAATTGCTTTTCACAATTCAATTTCAAGGACTCCACAGCCTATGTAAAATTTCTTGGCGATTTCCACCTACCTGTTTGAAAGAGCAAAACTATGCTCTCATCTTGGCCACCTCAACTTGCCCTGTTACTTTCTTATTTACCATTAAAAAGAATACAAACAGAGCTCCCATAAAATCCAGAATGTAAAGCTGTGATGGTGCAAATTTGCAATAATGATCCATACTACAAACAATGTTCAGCTTATTTCATCTTCAGGCATGAAAGAATGTCATATTTGTGATTATATTTATGTACTGACATTATAATTTTATGTCCTGACCTATAATGAAAGAGTATCCTGGATGTTCTCAACACAAATTCAGATAAGGAAATTATAATTTAATAGCAGTTTGGGGGCACTTATAGAGACTCTGATTTTTGAAGAAAAACACAACTGAATTGAAAATAAAATTAAACTAGTTCTTGGTAAACTTTTCTGGCTAAAACAAAATCCTTTCCTCCTGCTCCCATGTATGTACTGACAGAAGCAAGTTACTTGCACATGGAAGCAAATACTTTATTTTCTCCATGAGAAACATTAGTTTATTCTAGGTAACCGCAGCATCTCTTACCATAGACCTAGTTTTCCTGTAGTGTGCCTCCTGGTTAGCAGGTCCTTAGGCCTGAGTATGAATATTCTCCCATTTTCTCCTGTGTGACTATCGCTGCCTTTGACACCGAGCCAGCTTGTCCTCTTATTCACACCTTCTGTAGCCAGGGCGCACCTTTAGAGACAGGAGCACCATTGGGTCAGGCAGCTCCTCGGCTGCACTCCCCCGGGCCTGCTCTCCTGGTCTTGCACAGGCAACCCATGCCTACCTGGAAGACCCAGAATTGTGAAGTAGGGCCGGCACTCTGTGAACCCCAAGCTCTGACGCAGCTTCTCCAGAGCCCTTGGTACTGGAACACGGAGGTGACGGGGTTGTCATACAGGTCCTGGGTGCTCCACATGTCCATCTCTGTGGCAGCGATGCAGCCGGCCAGACCCAGTATGGACAGGAGGAAGCCCACTACTTGGCACGTGGTGGTGGACAGGGCCTCAGCCTTGGCCCTGCCGCCTTCCTGCAGCCGAAAAGGTGTGCGCCCAGCTTGAGCTACCTCAGACGCTTTCTCTGGGGCCCAGTGTTTGCTCACAGTGTTTTCTTTAGATAGTTCAGTTTCACTCCTCGTTCAAGGGCATTATTTTTTCATTTGTTAGGGAAAAGGCCCCAAGAGGCACTTGTCGGGCTGAGCTGCGCAGGCGCAGGTGCTTGAGCACAGAAGCTGGCTGAGAGACCGGAAGGACGCCCTGCTCCTTTACCAGCCTCCACCATCCGGGCTCTGTCTCTGTGCTGGTAACATGATGCCCTCTGGGGGATAAAACTGTGTGTGTGTGTGTGTGTGTGTGTGTGTGCGTGCGCGCGTGTGTTTGTGTGGGGTGGTGGTGTCATTACCACTGAGAACATCCCCCAGACCACTCAAGCTGACTTCCTTCAAAGTAAGATATCCCTAGGAAGCACTTACCTTGCTCCATCTAAAACCAGACTGCCGCATTTTCTCCTTTCCACTTGGATACTACCTTCCATTTACACTTTTCTGTTTTGTTCTTAGAGAAGTGGGAAGTGCAGGTATATTTTTCCACAATTTTTAAGTGAGTCAAGTGAGGTAGAAGTAAGTCAAGGAATCTCAAGTGCCTTGAGCAAGAGATGCTTTAAGGAAGTCTCCCATCCTCACCTCAGCCTAACCCTTTTTGTTTCTATGTGAGCGACAAGGCCAGGCAGAGTTGATCCCTCTTTTGAGAACAGGAAGCCAAGTCCTGACCTTGGAGCACAGGTATTAGAATTGGGCTGAGAAGCCAGGGCTCCCATTGACCTCCATATTCATACTGTCACTCATGCGACAAGAACTATGGGAAGATGATGTGGCAGGCAGAGGAGGTGCCACGAATGCCTGACAAAGGCACATGACTGCAGGGACAATGACCCTGACCTGGTCACTGAGAGACTTAGGATCTGCCTCTGACTGTCAGTGCTGTAGGCTGGGAGATTTAGGGGCAGACTCCTAAGTCCTGGTAAGTCACTTTCTCCATCTCTCACATATGGGAACTACCCCAGAGCACTTTCACATCTCACATACTATCTTCTATGTTTTGTAGAAGAGTTATTTTTATTACAGTTAGACAATTAGAAGCTGTATAATCACAATTAAAGAGGCACTTGCCTGAAGAAATCAGGTGTTATATTTTACTTCTAAAATTTTTCTTAGAGAAATGATCAACTGCTGATTTGGAGGGTCATGTATGTCTGACTTCTGACTTTAGACACATTTAATTTTAGTCTCCCCAAATATGGATTTCAAGGCCTGAAATACACACACATTCACGCACCAATATACACTTTAATCTCTAACCATGATAGGTTCTCCAGGAAACAAACCCATGTGTCTGGACGATTCAATGTTATCTTTGGCTGCACCCAGTCACTACTCTCACGGCTTTGCTCCCAGAAAATGTACAAGGCAAATATGGAAGATCTTTCTTCATCTGAACGGGGACATTACTCCTCTTGACTCCATACCTAACTTTAAGTTTTGTGATCAGTGTCTGTGGAGAATGAAGCATGCATCAGAAAATCCCAAATAAGGGCATAAGCAACAGTTAAATGCTTGATAGTGAAGTAGGTGTTCATGGCTGTGTGTTTCCTGAGCTGAGCTACAAGGCTAAGTCTAAAATGTAGGGAAGGGGCAGCTAGAGGAAGTCATTCTGGTCTCTTGGTCTCCTTGGACTAATTAGATTGAGAAATGTTATTGAAATGATTTGGAAATGATTCTGGCACTGGTTTTGTGGACAGGATACATCTTAACTCTTTATTCGACCAAAAGGCAGGCTTGTTATTTTTAGAAAGACCGACACATTTGATTTTTGGCAGTACAATTCATAACATTTGTCCAACATTCCTGCCCCCCATACATTGATTATAATACTACCAAAACTAGATTGAAATCAGAAAAAGTAAAAAAAAAATTACCACGTTATCTTTTCTCACTCATAACAGTTTCTCCCTCAATTCCCTATGCAAATGTTTTATGGTGAATGTCAAAAGTAGAAAAAATCATATTCATCTAATAATGAATGAAATTTTATTTTTGGACTACTCAGGCATGAAAAAGGATAAATTGGAGTTATTTGTAGGAAAATGGATGCACCTTGAGTTCATATTGTTAAGTGAAATAAATCTGCCACAGAGGGTTACAATCTCATAGTTTCTCCTATCTGAGAAAACCAAAGTGTAAATAAAGAGCAAAATAAAAGATACATGATAAGAAATAGGGAGGTAGACTTTGCAGAGATGGGAAGGGGATCTGGAGATGAGGAGAGATAGGAAGGAGGTGAGGGGAAGGGGAAAAGAAGTAAGAGGCTCAAGATGCAATACAAAGCAATTCCCTTTAATGAATGTATATATGTATTATAAACATACACCAATACAAACATTTTTAAAAAAAACTTTTCTTCTTGGTTGAAATGTGGCAATGACAGTTTTTAAAGAGGAAAACCCGATGTTAAAGAGTATACTAAAGTTATCTCTAGGCAGGAAGCTGAATGAGAAGAGAAAAGTTATAAATCTATACACATTTTTATGTGTTTTAAAACACTTGGAAAATGGGACTTTTAACATGCTGGTAAATTTTCTGAGCTCCTACTACTGTAGGAGCTGAGTCATCGACTACTGTAGCTGAGTCACCTACTACTGTAGCTGTCTTTGCTGAAGAATAAATGGCAGTCCACAAAGAAAATCTGATTTTTGGTTCATGGCAACAAGTTTTGATGAAAGCTATCAAACATATGGCTGTTAGCTAACTCCTGGTCTGATTTTATTTAACAGTAATGGGCATGGTTCAACTTTGCTTAATAACTTTAAAAATGTTTTCATTAAGTTTATTGGTACGTTTTATGTATACAATACATTTACATTCATCACTGGGATCTTGTACCTTTACATGATGTATCTTGTTCTTATTTTTTCCTCATTCCCCTGCCCTTCTTTCATCCCCCCTCCCATTTACAAGGGAAGTGGGAGGGATGGGGGAAAGGAATGAAGGGAAAACAAAAAAATATGTGAAAAGGAAAAAATGGAAAAAAGTTTTTGCTTAATCACTTTTAGAAACAAAATGTTTGCTGAAATAATTCCTGCATTCAGGCTTAAATAAGACTTCCCAGATATCATTTTAGATTATAAGTTTTGCGGCCGGGGATTTAGCTCAGTGGTTCGGTGGCCTGCTTTGCAAGCGCAAGGACCCGAGTTCAATCCCCGGTACCAAAAAAAAAGAGAACATGGTAGATTATAAGTTTTCAGGAGCTTATTTTACTGACTTTGAAGAAAATATTTTCACTAACAGTTTTTAGGATTATTCATGTAATACCATCTATGATAATTAGGTAAAGTGGTGGTATAAATAGCTACATAAATTATAATAGCAATCAGGAAGGAGTAAAATTAGTGTACTAACAGCAAGAATTAACACATTCAATAATTTTTTCTCCTTTACCATACTGTATATGCCTAGTTTCTGATTCTACCTTTTGCTGTTCATAATGAAAATCTGGAGAAAAGTTTTCCAAGTCACTCAATTTAAACTCTAGACAGAGTATTTGGCATACTTCTTTCTTACCAATCCTCTGTATAATTTTTTTCATGATTAAGAGATTATAAAATTGGATGTTTTCCTGTTTCCATTGAGTTGTATTTATGTCAACCAAGATTTTGTAAATCTAATGTAGTATGAGTGTATTAGTACTCCGTTCTATAGAAGTATGATTATTTCCTGAACAGCATCTATTCTTGTGTGGTTAGGTTGTATCTTCCAATATTTTTGTATGAAAGCTATGTTATTTTACACATAACTCTTTGCCACCACTTCTGAGAACTCTGTTAGGATAGATTCCTAGGACTGGATTTAAGCTGTCAAAGTGTGAAGTTTAAAAAAAATCCTTTGTAAATAGAGTGGCATTGCTTTCTATGAATTCTATTCCTGATAGCAATGTTTAAAAGATCCCACTACAAGCTCACCTACACTGTGAACTTGGAAAATTATACATGATCACCTATTTTTGTTACATTTTTTTGATTATTGAGTTTGAATTGTTTTTTTCTTTTTTGTGGTGGTAGAGATCAAACTCAGAGCCTCATGCATGCTAGGCAGTCTACTACTAAACTACATTTCCAACCTGTTTAAACAAATATCTATGAAACATTTGTTATTTTTTCTTTTCTTTGTCAGTTTGTGCTCCTCTCTCACTTATTCATTAGAAATTGAGCACTTTTCTATAAGTTTTTATGAGCTATATATTTGTTAAGGATTTCAATATTGCTAGAAGTACTAAAACATCTTTTTTTTTTTTTTGGTACCAGGTATTGAACTTAGGACCTTGCATGGCAGCACCACTGAGCTGAATCCCCAGTCCAGCATCTTTTTGATTGGTTATTTGCTTTTTTGTTTCATTCCTCATTTTGGGGGGAGGGGATGCCCCATACATTGTATTTCATTTTATGTACTTCCCAGTATATGGTGTATAAAATGTGCTCAATAGCTATTTATTGAATTATATAGTGATATAAATTTATTTTTCATTTGTGTTTTCCTCCATTGTTACTGTGGTAAGAGAATTATTTTCCATTTAGGAGATAAATTATTTTAGAATGTAAAAATGTTTAGAAGCATTTTATGTGTTTTTAACATATAATTAACATGGGGTTAATTTTGGTTTATGTGTTGGTTGAGGTTGTAATTCCTTTTTCACATCCAAAAAGGATAGTCAATAATTTCTGTAGCATTTCTTGAATAATCTTCCCATTTCCCACTGCTTTTGAAACTTCCTCTATCTTAAGTAAAATTCACATGTGTATCTTTCTAATTTTAGACTTTATTTCATTAATCTGTTTGTCCGTCCTTTTACTAAAACACATTTTGAATGAGCAAAGCCTTAAATTTTGGTTAAATATTCTACGGGCAATCCATCACTTCGTTATTCTTAAACAAAAAGCTAAGCCACTAATTTGCCCATTCTGGGCTTGAACTTGCAATCCTGCCCAAGCCTCCCAAAATGCTGGAATTACAGGCATGCACCACCACTTCCGGCCACTAGACAGTTCTTTAACCTCTCTGAGCCCATTTCCTTATCTATAAAATGGAGACAAGGGTAACAGTACTCACCTCACAGGGTTGTTGTGAACATGAAGTGTATACAGTCAATTTACTTAAATAAGTATAATCATGTAAATTGCATCTATTAATATATGTCAATTTCTTGACAAAATGCCTAGCACATAGCTAGGTCTCAACAGATTTTATTATTATTATAACTTTAATTAGAGACAAGTACATATTTTTGTAATATTCTCATCTATGAACATGTTATATGTATTTCCGTTTGTCTTTTGAAAATTTCTCTTAGTAAAGCTTTTTTATTTTTAAAGTTTGAGTCTTGAAAAATATTTAAAAGTAGTGTTTTAAAGTAACACATAGCATTGTGCTGTGCCCCTCAACAGAGCTAAATTCTTTCAATCCTCTTAGTGTGTTACAGTCTCTCATCTCTCTCCCGCTCCCACTCCCTGTCTGTCTCCCGCTCTCCTCTCCCTAACCCCTTTGCCTCTACCTTCTCACGTAACTCATGCTTGCTGTAGCAGACTTGGTTCAGTCGTCACTTCCCTTCTGAAGCCTCCTCTTTCATCCTGGTCTTCACCCTGTATCATACATGACTTAATACACTTGGTTGCTGCGATTTTTAAACTGGGGATGATTTTGCTCCCAAGGCACATTTGGCAATAACAGGAGACATCTTTGATTGTTATAAGTGGGCGGAGGGGCACTGCTAAACCCACTTAGTGGGTAGAGGTCAAGGATGTTGCTAAATATCCTATAATGCACAGGACACTCTCTTAAAATAATTGTATGGCCCCAAAATGTCAGTAATGGTGAAGTTGACAAACCCTGTATTTAAATGATCTATTTACTGTCTTACTTCTTTTGACATTTATATTACCCACATCCAGATAGCCTGATTCATAGCATGTGTTCAACAAATGTCTGTCGAATGAGTACACATTTCTTCCAATGCCATGATTTCCATGTCATTATTTCTCTATTATTTCTGCTTGTGAGAAAATCAAACACTCTTCTCTGCTTTTCTTTCCTTGTTCCCCCTCCACAAAGGAACCCTTTTTATACCCAGAAGACAGGTTGACTTCTGATTGTGAGCCTAGGAAATAACTTTCCTAGGAAGTGCTCAGTAGTCTTTTGCCTAGAGTACCTCTGGAGGGTTTGGTTGTATCTGGCTACTTCTTGCTCAGCCTGAGAGCCTGTGTTTGCATTCTTGGGAGTATGTAGCTTCTCAGTAGGAGTTTGAAAATTTTATGCTTTAATTTCAATGGCAATAGAGAACAAACCTATTCCAGATCTGTTGTCTAGAGACTTATGGTTTATGTTTATGTTGGTGCTTATGATTATATTTGCACCAGGGGAGAGGTACATGATATCCTCAGTTGTTATTGAACGCCTTTGTTGTAGCTCAGTCAGAAAACAGAATGGTGGGAATTTCTCCTCAACTGGTGGTACTGGTGCTCTAAGCTCAAAGGCTTGTGCCCTGGTGGTCAGTATGTCGGTGGTCAGTACCATCCCCTGTTCTGTCTTTGTGGATACCAGACTGCAACAGTTATTGGCATAGATATACAGTAAAAGGCCTTTCTTTGTTAAGCCACAGAAATCACTGGGTGAAGATACCCATTAGAGCCAGATTTTAGGAGCACCATGATGCAACCTTTCCTTAAACAAACCAAGACCTCTGCAGGGTACTACTGAGTCCCAGACACCTCCTGACCACAGATGTGAGAGGATGAGTCCCTCACACAGCATGGCTGAGTGTGAGATGTGATCTCTCAAAGTTATTAATTCCATTTTGTAAAATGAACCTATGTGAACAGAGAGTCTGTGTTAATAATAATAATTAT
>NW_022900949.1:51108561-51169440 GCF_012274545.1 Fukomys damarensis | reverse complement strand
AACTCACAGTGATCCTCCTGCTTCAGCCTCCCGAGTGCTGGGATTACAGGCATGAGCCACCATGCCCGGCTTGTGTTAATAATATTGAAGTCAAAATAGTGAAATAGATGAAATACAACACCAGATTTGAGGCTGCATCTTTGTCCTGTTACAGCCCAAGTGGAAATTAACACCAAAAAGTTTTAAATTTGAGGTTATTGGCTTTTTCGGTGTTACTTATATTACATTCACAAGTGTGGTTTTTGTTCTCATGTAGGATTTACATAAGAATTTAAAAAAATATATAAAAGTAATATTGAAATAAGTATGATTTAAACCAACCTTGAAGGTCAATAAGAATTTATTATCTTTAAAAGGCATTTCTGTAACACTCTCTTCGAAAAATATTTTTGTAACCTGTCTTGTCATGGAATTCTCTCCAACACATGCATACACATGTACACACACACACAAATACAAGTACACATGCACAGGTTCTAAAATGTGAAACAGGCAGTCTCAGGCTGGCCTGTGATTCGTCTCTGCGCATGAGCAGGCCACCCCATCTCTGCTTCTCCATTGCTTTACTGTAACATATATGTGAAGGGTGTTGACTGCTGTTGGTCCAGGACCCACCCTAGGAGAGGACTGGGAGGGACTCAGAACCAGATGGAGACAAGACAGCTGGAGGGGAAGGTGCCTCTGCATGGAGGATTTCTACTCTGGATCAAGAGAGATTTCTTCTTTGTGTCTTAGAGCCTTATAGATCCCTAGTAGGTGTATGAGCTGGAGCTTCGGTTCAAACAGAGCAGGGTTCGAGCTTTGACAAGATCTACAAGTAACCTTGGGTGATTTACTTAGACTGGTTCTTTGTCTAAAAGGTTGATAATAGTAGTATCAATCTCATCAGTTTTTTTGTTGAATTACAAAAAATACTGAGAAGCAGTGGCTTACCCAAGTGCTAGTGCATGATGTATCACTTTAGTTTCTGCTCTGTGAAGCAGTACAAAGCCTTTATGTGTTCCCATGGGTGCTGTGTGTGGTATGAAGTCAGGCCAGGTTGATCTCAGGTTGTTTCTCTCCATGTGGCCTGTGGCTTTGTGTGGACCCAAGTCCTAGCCTCTGGACATTTTTTTTGTTATTGTTGTTATTTTGTACCTCAAGTGAAGGAGAATCCCACGGGCAAGTGGTTAGACTCAGAGCTGGGGAGGGGCAATAGGACCAGGGACAGGAAGTGGTTCATTCTCCTCCATTCCTAAGTGAAGGGTTAGGGTTACGGTTAGGTGAGACCAGCAGCTGATCACATCTGTTCATGTTCTATTGATACCTGGTCCCTTTCTCTCATCCTGGTTCTATTACTTTTGCCTTTGTCTTTCATCCTACTTTGATCTGGTCTGCATTCTTTTACTAGACTAATATTCTTGAAATATCTTAAGTAATCTTAAGTAAACCTCTCATGGATTTCCATGAAAGCTTGGCATTCAATGCCTTCCCTAACCCTTCCCACATAAACCCTGCCCAGTCAAGGTCATTCTCTCATTTATGCCCAATGAGATGTGGTAGCTTTTGCCCGTGCTGCATTTTTTTTTTCTGGAATACTGTTCCCTTCAAATCCAAACCACTCTTAAGAGTCTCCTGCGGTTTTTCTGTCTTGTTGCACAGCCTTTGTTGCATAGCTCTCTGCTCATCTCATCTCCCATAGCACCAGCCTTGGGCCCTCCTCACTTAGTACCTTGCACTGCCTAGCCAGGAGCATCCTATTTTCTTGGCATGCCAAGTCCACAGACTCTTGAGAGTGTAGGAAATACCCTATGCACAATTGTTGAATGTATATGAGAACGAATCATTCTAATTGACATCTTTACTTGTTGCCTCCTCTGCCCTCTATATCTAAGTCTTGACCTTGAAGTCAAATAGTCAATTCCTGGTAGGGAGTTCCCTGGTAGGGAATATTTTTCTATTTTAGATCCTGCCCAACTTAGATCAATTCTCCTATCAAGACTTTTATTTGTATTTATGGAAGGAACAAATAAACAAAATTTAAAATAACAAGTTTATCTTTGTCTTACTCTGTAGTCCAAGTGAAGGACACTTTTAACATTTTCTCTCTTGTGACTTAAATTTTTCTTCAAGCTGAAGTGACTAGTCTACTAAGCAAGTGAACGTTTAGTCCTGCAGTAGCTAGTGCACCAGTCTGGAGTAGGGCATGGCAGCCATAACACCTTTCCTTACAGGTCACTCGCCAGGCAGAGGTCCCTTTGCAGGGAGTGCCAGAAGTCCCATTCCTTGGGGCCAATACTTTCTAAAGTCAGAAACCTGGAGCCCCCGAGCAGAACCCATCTATCACATCTCGGAGAATCCTGGTTATTTTTCTCTGGCCATTTCTCTGTCCCATTTCTATTGCTGCTGCTTGCTTAGTCACCTGGGATCTGGGGCCAAGCACAAGGGCCCTGGAGTGGAATCTGTTCAGGAGCTAGGCAGTGTCCAACTCAGTGGGGAGAAACTTGAGGCTAAGTGAAGAAAATCACTAAAGTGTGGGATTCCGGAATACTGTTTTTATGAGTGAATGAAACTATGCTATTGCTCACATAGGACTTCCTAGAATAAAGTGGTCCTAGGAGAACTGGGAAGTATTTAGCTGGGGAAACAGGAGCTTCCAGGTCTGGAAAGCTCTCTCCCCAAGGTTTCTTTATTCCTGTAATGACACTTGTGGTGGTGGCTGTTATTCCTATAAAAAAGAATGCAATTCCTCTCTCTCCTGTGGTTCCTCTCTCATGTCCCAGGCAGAGGCCACAGTCTACTCTCCACCCCATTTCCCCAGTCATCTAGCAAGGCACCCAGTTCTTACCTGGCAGCCCCAGCAGGGTGAAGTAGCCCCGGCACTCAGTGAAGCCAGAGCTCTCTCGGACACAGGAGCGCCACAGCCCTTGGTAGTTGAACACAGCAGTCACTGGGTTGTTGTATAAGTCCTGGGTGCTCCATTGGTCCATGCAGGTTGCTGCAATGATGCCTGCAAGCCCGATCAGTGAAACCACAAATCCTAAGCCCTGGCAGGCAGTCACAGACATGATGGAGTATGGTGTCAATGTAGAGCACAGCAAGACAAAAGACAGCCCTGTTCTGAGGGTGCTAACTGTAGGGATGTAGTTTTCTCGGAGAGACTGGCGCACACGTCACGAATGGGCACTGTGATGTGTGTGTTTTGGGGCAGGGGACGACTCACCAGAGCCACCTGGGCTTGCCTTGCTCCTTTATCTACCCAAGTGAGATAATTTCCATAACATGGTACCAAGAGCCATTTGTTTCCAACCATATGTACACTCTACTCACTGTTTACTTTTTGAGGGAGTTTCTCTCCTGATTAACCAGATTTCCCTCTGCAAAGGGTAAAGCAAGAGCAGAGGTGGCTGCCTCAAAGGTGCTGTGGGCTTAGTGGGGCTTCCAGGGGCTAAAATACTTGGAGGTGCAATGGACAACCACCTTGCTTCAAAAACTTAAGCACAGATGATTATGAGGTATGATAAAGAATCACTGACTTTTGTTCATATTATTAGTTACATTTTGTAAGGTCCCAAAGAATGTTGAATTTAGCAAACACTGAATTATTGCTTAGAGGGGAAATATAGGGTTAGGTTCCTATGAACCTCTGGTCATGGAACTCGGGTCCTTGCGCTTGTGAGGCAGGCGGCAGAACCACTGAGCTAAATCCCCGGCCCTCATACACAACATTTTAAATGCCAATATAAATGCAACATTTTCAACACCAATATCAAATTTTATTTTATGTGTCTTTTTATTTAATGACAGCTTATTCACTACATATTGTTGGTTCATTAGCGCTGGTATCACAGTCAACAATAGTCATGCCCATCACCTAACATAGTAGTAGACCAAGTGTCCAAACCCATTTATTTTTCACAATGTGCCAACACTGCAATTAAACCTGAACACTGTTTTGGTTTAGAAAAAACAACTCACACATTAACATCCTTTGTCTTAGAACAACACATGTGCGGTAGGTTTGCCACCGCTGACCTAACACATGTATCTTCTCCATGAGGCATGGCACAGCCTACTTGTGCTTATAAATGGTAGATAGTGTTCAGCATTATGCACAGGGGCCATTTTAAACAGTAAAATTGACAAAAAGCACAGAAGTATTTCACCAAATATATTCCAAAAGGGATACTTGTTTACAATACGGGACCTGAAAAACAAAGCAGAGTGTGTCTTACTCAACCTTAACTGGGAATATGCAACCTGAGCAACTCAACATTTTTTCCCTCAACACGTGTCTAATGATTGTGGAAGTGTTAGGAGCACTGATTTTGGGGTTAAAATGAATTTTGGGGAAACTTGCCAATATGGAATACACAAATGGTGAGAATCAACTACAGTAGTTGTTTGATGGAACTGGCTTGTGAATACGGTGATACCTCAGCTTTTATGGAATCGACTCTGCCTTAATTCATGGAGAGCAGAGGGAGGCAGCACAAAGGACTTTGGGCTCTGGAGTTAGATGGTTTGGGATCAGTCTCCACTCTATTGCTTACCGAGCAAATGTACACAGCAGCTAAATCACTTACCCTAAAATGAGATAGTAACAGTGTTTACCTGGATTGTTTTGTAGACTAAATATGAGAATACATGTGAAATGCTGAGCATTGCATATGGAACACTGCATTCAGAACATACCAGCAAATATTAAAATCCTAGAGCAGGCTGGTGATAATCTAAGGAAAAACTTCAGCAGGTGATAATCACTCTCACATTGTATTTCTTCACATTAATCAGAAACTAAACTCCAACTTTTTTGCAAAAATTGTCTCCATATCAATAAGACTTTTTTGTTCTAATATCATTTCTTTTGTTTTGTTTTGTTTTTTTTTTTGGTTCTGGGGATTGAACTTGGGACCTTGCACTTCTGAGGCAGGAGGCAGAACCACTGAGCTAAATCCCCAGCCCTCTAATATCATTTCTATTTATTTTGACTCTGATTTCAGGTATCAACTGTTGTACCTCAGTTTCTCTATATCTAAAATTGAGAGCTTAGCTATCTCACAAATTTCTTAATTAAAAAAATTCTTCTAGTATAACATTGTTAGGAGTACTAATGTGTTATGTAGATAAAAAATATGTGTGAATGTACATGTGTAACCTTGTGTAGCAGTAGGAGGGGAGGAGGAAAGACGTGCTATGGAGGGAAAAGTCTGCCCACTTTTCTTTTGCTCCCTGAAGAACTTCTGAGGTCAATTACTAGAACATATTGGGGCTCCAGGAAGCATAATTTGAAACAATTGGATAAGATTCATTTAATAATCTATTTAACAATTTACACAAGGAAGGAGTGGACTAGCAAAATAAGCTCATTGGACCAGGAAGAAAACAACAAAGCTGGAAAAGCTTAGTTTCAGTTTGGTTTATGTATGGAAAAAGAAAAAAAAATCTCCTAAGACTATATTAAATCTATGAGCTTCTGTTTCATATGTGATCAGGGTTTATATGTACATACTTAAGGCCATTGTCCTGGAACTCACACATTAAGTAAATAGCTTTAAAAGGTGACTCCAGGCTGTTAATACATCTAGAATGACTTGCTCATGCAACTGCCAAACACTCCATGAATAGGAATTCTGCTCTGATGCCTTCACTAAACTTGAACTCAAAACCCAAAATGCAAAATCTGTTATAAGCAGAATACTAGTAAAGGAGCTCCTAAAGAAAATAATCATTCTGCTTCATTGTGTCTGTCAATTTTCATGGTGTAAGTGTTCCCACCATGGTTGATTTCAAGGTGCCAATGTGAACACAAAGTCATTGAATGCAATGTGTAGAGATCCATAGGATCAACTTTCACAATCTGACCTCAGTGCACCACTTAGTAATGAATGCTTACAAATGAACCCTCTCTAGGAAAACGAGACTAGTTGAAGACATAAGGGAAAGAACTGAAACCACAAGTATATACAAGTCATCATGAAAAGAACAGGAAGGGGCTGGAGGTGTGGCACGGTGATAGAGTTCTCGCTTAGCATGCATGAGGTCCCGAGTGCAATCCCCAAAACAGAGAACAACAATTGCAAGCCAAAAAGCAAATAAAAACAAAACAAAGCAGGAAGGTGTTCTCTTTCTGTCTTATAATTTTGAAAAATTAAATGTTGTATGTAGTCAATAAAACAAAAACTCAGTGGGCAGAATAGTAGGCCCAATTTTGACTTTCTTCTATTGCTAGCCCTTTTGACAAAAAAGGACTATACAGACATAATTAAAGTTATAAATTAGCTAATCTTTAAATTTGGAGATTATTCTAGTTTATCTAGGGAGGCTCAGTGCAATCATATTATCCCTACCCAACTGTAAAAGAAGGCAGAAAAGGGAGTAAAAGATGCAATCGAAAGGTAAGAGATCTGAAGAATGAGAAGGATTTGATATATAATTGTTGATTTCAAGATAAAAGGGGTCACGTGTCAAGGAAAAAAGAGCCTCAGTCGTACAGCTGCGAAGAACTGAAATCTTCTGAACAAGAGTGAGCCTGGAAGAGGACTTGAAGCCCCATATGAGGCCACAGGCATGTCAGATTCCTTGATTTAAGCCTGGTGAGACCTTAATGAAGCAGAATGGACTGTATTTGACTTTTTGATATTAGCTTGATATAAACTGGAGACATTCTGGATTTGATGAAGTCACTGTTGGCCCGATCACTTTTTACAAGCCCCCCATTTTCGGATCCAAATCTCAAGAATCCACCAGGCCATGCTGCTGCCTGGGAACATGCTTCTGTCAGCAAGCTCCCAATAAATTGCACTCTGTCCAATGCTGGACTTCTCTATCTCTTTCTGCAGTCTCATAGCGTCTTGGATTCTCATAACTGGATTTTTCTGAAATAGGCAACAAATATGAAAGGGTCCGGCAATCTCTCTTCTAGGTACATTTCCAAAGCAAGTGAAATCAGGACCTCACAGAGATTTCTGCACTGTTGTGTTCATTGTAGCATTATTCGTAGTAGCCAAGATATGGAAACAACTTGCCTGAGCACTGATGAAAGAATGGATAAAGAAATTGTGGAAATTTGCTAAGAGAGTAGATTTTAGGTGCTCTTACCCCTACCCCACTCGGTAACTATGTGAGGAGATTGCTATGTTAATTTGTTTGACTGCAGTAGTCATTTCATTAACTATAGGAAAATATTTACATGTCTTAAATGTACACAATTATTAAAATAATAATAATAATAAATGGGACAAATCGGAATAGACACCTCACCAAAGAAAATAAACACATTGCAAATAAGCCCATGAAAAGATACTCAATATACAATATTCCTAGGGCAGACCTTTGTAGGGACAGAGAGTTGGACTCAGAGGCAGACATAAAAACGCAGAATTCCTGGGTATTCTGAGCGATCCTGGGGAGGGCAGTAGAATTTTCCAGGGTATGGAAGGAAAGCTCAAACCAGCCTCATTTAGATCTTTGAGGTCTAGAGAACCACAATTTCATTCATATAACAAGTCAAATGGAGTTTCAGATCATGAACAGCGAACACATCTTGGTGATGAGCTCAGTCATGGAAAAGATTAAGGTCAGCATAGTCATTCCGACTCCCAGCAGTGGAGTACCTAGAAGACCTGAACTGAGAACAGAGTATTCTGATTTAAAATGTCTTCCAGTGATTGGAAAGCAGGCTCCTTTCAGTCCTACCCATCTGGCTGCCACAGTCCTAGGTGATCTTCCAAATGCACACAGGTCAGCACAGAAAATACTCCTTCTATCTAACCTGTTCAGATTGCTAGTGGTCAAGGATGTTTGGGAAACTTGCAGGAGGTTTTCTTTTTTTTCCCCCAAATCTGAGAATAGGAGAAAACAGTCTCAGTATTTATGATAACATGAAGAAGTTCATGTCCTCATTTTAATATAATTGTGAGATTTTCCTTATATCTCTTATCAAGCTGGGACTCTGTTTCCCAGAAAAATAGAAAATGTGTCTTACCCATAGAATAGGAACTATTGGAAAAATAAATATACAATGTTCAGGGGTCTTTAGTACTTAATTGAGGGCTCTGAAAAAACAAATTCAAATTTCTAGAAACGAGAGAGCCCGTTTGCTCTTTCCAGATGAAATGGCCATCATAGACTAAGAAAATTATATCATGAGCTCACATTTCTGAGTCAGATATGATTCAGAAAAATGATCAGTTCCAGAGTTTCGGTCTAATGTGGGCATTCCAAAGATGGGATTCACCCAAATAGTGACTCATGTCCACTTGGTTTTGCTTGTGGGAGTAATGAGATAATACTCCCTGACTGTGGACAGGAAGTAAAAATAGCCAAAGTATCCCAAACCCATTTGATTCACTTCTAAAGCTGAGACTTCTAAAACTAGAAACCATAAGTAAGAAAAATACTGCCCAGAATTCACTGGCTTTCTGGTTCTGGCTGTGTTTTTGAGCTCCAGTTTAAATGGTTAATGGCATTTGGATTTTTCAATAAAAGGTATGCCTAAGAGGTGTTCACAAATTCACACATATTTGGAAAAGAATTTGACTATATGTCTTCTCAGGCTAAACAAAAAGTCAGTCTGCTTGTAAGCACAAGATCCTGAGTTCAATCCCTGGTACCAAAAAAAAAAAAAAAAAAAAAAAAAAGTCTGCATTTGTTCTCCAAGAGGAGTTTCAGCTGGGAAACTCAAACCTTTCCTAATGGTGATAAAGCAAGATGAAGCAGGAACATGGGCACTATCGTTGATGCTCTTGTCCCTGCTGCCAGCCCATGCCTGCATCAAGGTCTACCCTGAGATATAGGAAGCCCTGTCAGGATGAAGTTTCTAAGAATCAGCCCTTAGCGAGGGTGTGATGTCATCACAGGTGATTCTCAGGATCCCTCGCTCGCATCTGCCTGACTCTCTCTGAGACCTTCCCTCCCCATGGCTGCTTATTGCCCGGGCTCTTCATGCTCTTGTCTGTCTCTAAATCTGTGCTTAGGAAGAAGTTATGGTGACGCATGGTGGTTAATTGGAAATGCTTCATTTGTAAATTCTTCCGGACTGTTTCCCCTTTCTTCCTTTTCCTTCCTTCCCTCCTCCCTCCCTTCCTTTCTTCTTTCACCCCTTCCTCCATTCCCTCTTTGCTTTTCCTTACTTCCTGCCCTCTTCTTGTGGTACTGGGCACTGAACCAAGGGCTTGTACATTCTTGTCAAGTGGTCTACCACTGAGCTACCCTCCCAGGTTCCCTCTTCCCATTTTAAAATTTTGAGACACAGTCTCTCTGTTGCCCAGGCTGGCCTAAAATTTGTGATTCTCCTGCCTCACTCTCCCAAGTAGCTGAGGTTACAACAAGTGTGTACTACCATGCCTTGTGCTATATTTTACCTCAGGAATCAACGTATTTTCCCATTTTAAAAGCAAATAAAATAAAAGATTTTCTGTGTGCTGATGGTTTAGCAATCCCCAGAGTTTCAGATTTTATGAATGAGTGAATTTTCATAGAAGAGATTTTGGGACCTAAAGGAGACTGCCAAATTATATCTTTGCCAGGAAAGGACAGTAACTAATTACCATAACTGTTATATAAGAGAAAGAATATCTTAAGATAGAAAGTCACAATCTTAGAATAGAAGGAAGTCATGGGCTGCTAGAGTGTATATTTATATTTGTTCTACATTGTCTTTATTTTTCTCATTTCTTCTCAGATGGGGACAAGGGTAGTCCACAGGTAAGCATGGTGCCGAAACCTGGAGCTGCAGGGCTGGTAGCTGCCCTATGACCAATGAGGTGCTCACTGTTAAGGTTTGTTGAGAAGGAATAATTACAGAGCATGGGAGTGAAAATGTGACTCCTGAGCTGAAGGTGAGGGTGGGGTTTTGGTGATCCTGAGAGGAGGCACTAAATTTGGGAGAAGATATATAGGGGCAGAGACAAACTTAAAGACTCTGGGTAATGAGATCGAGGGAGTAGAGACTGCAGTTGTTGGAAATGGAGGCAGGGTGTCTGGGGAAAGATCATTCACATCAGGGACAGAGAAGAAAAGGAGGAATGAAAAATTCCTGAGTGACTGTGAACTTAAAAGTGACTCATTTAGAATGTTCTATGGACAGGGACTAAGGAACATCATCGATTGACTTATTTCATGTGATAGGCGATTCATTCATGGATTCATCTGTTAAAAAGCAATTGATGGGCTGGGGATTTGGCTCAGTGGTGCTGTGCCTGCCTTGCAAGCACAAGATCCTGATTTTGATCCCCAGTATCCCCGCCCACCAAAAAAGGGGGGAAAAAGCAATTTGTGAGTAATAAGCACTGGAGATATGGAAATTATATGTGTAATTATTTATAAATGATATATATGCACATATATTTATGTACTATATACATTATAAAACATACTCTCATGTGAAAACTAAAAGAAAACACAAAAATGTTTTGTGAAAATGCAAAAATGGTTGTAAGTAGAAGTTCTGAAATTATCTTCATGCACCCCAATGGATGATTTTGGCTATACCTGGGTTGTAAATAATTCCTACTTGGAAATTATTTGCCAAATCAGATGTGAGCAAGTTGAGAGAGAAAATGGAAAATTGGACTGCTGATGGCTTCCAGGAGAGGAGTATTACTACAAAGCTGAGACACAGATGTGGAGCTCAAAGATGGAGTTGTTCAAGTTCTTTGGGAATGGAAAAGAAGGTAAAAAAATCAGCTGAAATGAAATAAAGCAATAGGCGGAACTGGGAAGAGTAATCCAGAAACTGGTGAGTGTGCTCCATGAGGTAGAGGTTACCCACAGAAAGGGAGTTTACAGCCCTGGCTGGAATGAGTTACACTTACCCAGATCACTTAGCAGTGTGTGGCTGGGTCTGTGATTTGCCCGCTCTCCACATGAGACATAACCCAACTGTCATTCAGCGACTGAGAGTTTGTGCTCAACTCTAAGGATGGGAAGAACTTCCATGAAACCTGGAAGAGGGGAAAAGCCATAAATCTCTGCGATTCTCTTACAGAAATCACAGGACACTATGGCTCAGTGGTAGCTTTTTGAATCATCTGATAACAGCACAAGGGACCAGCTGTCCTGGTTTGTTTGGGACTTTCCTGGTGATACTACTAAAAGTCATCAGTTGGGGGGGGACCCCCTTAGCTTCAGGCAAAACAGACCCATGATTACTTTCAGTTAGCATACCTTGTGCTTACTCTTTTGAGGAACAACCTCTTGTCCTTACCAATCCACTCATTTCAGTTACAGCAGCTTCCTCCACAGAGGGGGCATGTGGCTGAGGCCTGGCCACATGTATCTTTCATTCCTTGATCACAGTGACTGGATCATGGTTGGGCACGTGATATAAATCAGGTCAGTTAGACTTAATTCCAGACATTTTGTTGGAACTGTTAGGAAAGAAAAGGGGGGCCTTTCACTAGGATTTGTGGTAATGAGTTTAATGAATGCTTGGAGATGCTAGTAACCCTCCAATAAAATCTTGAATAAAGACTCCTTAGAGAAAAGTAGACAGTAGAGATAGAAAGAGCTACTAGTTCTTGATGATGTCTGAGCTCCTCTACTAAACTGTGCCTGAAGATTTACCTTGGGATGTTTTCAGCTAAGTGAGCCAACATATCTACTTCTACCTGTGCCATCTCACCCTACCCTCTCTCAAGCCAATTTGAATGAGTTTTCTCACTTTTAGTTGGCAGAGTCTTGACAAATACAGGTTGTGTTGATTATACACAGACAAGGAGATACATATTGCCCTACCTAGAAGGCATTGTTAATTCTGCTTGGGGAAGATGATGCTTGGGAAGGGGAGTACAAAACTGCCAGTTCTTCCTTAAGTAAGGTAAAGGATACAATGAGTAATTGCATGGAGTTTAATGATATCCCTACCTAGAAGGCATTGTTAATTCTGCTTGGGGAAGATGATGCTTGGGAAGGGGAGTACAAATACTGCCAGTTCTTCCTTAAGTAAGGTAAAGGATACAATGAGTAATTGCATGGAGTTTAATGATCAGGAATAAAAGTGGGGAACTGATGTCTAAAGGGGAAATAATCAGTCATACAGAACCCATGCTATTAGAGATTTTGAAAAGTACAGATTCTATTACTCCATTGTATTTCTTATTTTTATTTGTCCCCCTACTCAGATTAATAGTAAAACCTTGACAAACTGTATTAAAAATTTTCCCATGAATATTTTTTGGAGAGTACCTAAGTTAAGCAAAGAAGAAATCAGGGAACAGGCATTCTAATAATTTGGAGCCCTTTATCCAGTAAGAGTCTTCAAATATTTGTTTAACATTTGTATAGAAGAAAATGAACTTATTTCCTGGCAAGAAAAATTCATTTTCATGAGTAATTTTCTTCCATTTATAAAAGTGGTCCTAAAATGATATAATTCGTCTTATTTTCTGTAGTTCTCATTCTTTTCTATAACATTTTACAATTTTTCTGAAGCAGATATCTTAGTTGGCTCATTAAACGTTTCAGATTGAAAAAGTAAAGGGCCAGGGATTTAGCTCAGAGGTTCCATTCTATGCCTTGCAAACACAAGGACCAGAGTTCAATCCCTGTTAAAAAAAAAGACTGAAAAAGTAAAATCAGTAAATAGCACTGTGCTATGCCTGATTTAATTTTATAATTTTAATACTCTGTGACAGAGAATTTAGGCAAGAGTTAATGGGCTAGCTTTGGATTGGCACAGTTTAAGATAAAATATAGGTTATGAAGACATGTGTTTAATAAGTGTTGACTGGAAGGCATATTCCACTTTGGATGAGCCAAAGGCCTAAATGTTCATCAACAAAGTAAGGAGCTGTGTGAGCAAACCTGGATGAATTGACCTCATATTTCCAATTTATTCAGTGATGGTTTGATATCTCATATGGACTGTCACTACTGTCAGCTCCCTGGTTAGCTTGGCCATAACCCAGCCCTTGAGAGGAAAGGTGGTATTGGATACCAAGAAGGAGAAGAAACTGGTTCTTCACTCTGCAGCAAAATGGCACAGGGAAGAGAGTAATGGGTGGCGGTATGTTGTCCTCAGAACAGGCAGTGGAAATATCACGTGTGAAGGCTTTCTGCTTCTAAGAATGGTAGTCTAGCTTATTTGATCACATTTTATATTTAAATAATTTAAAAATCTGAATAAAATATTAAGAACAAGGTTCTTCAAAACACTAATAAGTTAATATGAAGTTGTCAGTTAAAAATACAGAATGCCGAGATATAAGTAAGCATGGAAGTCACTTTTACCTGAGGATTTTTGCTGATCCTTCAAAATTTTTACCGTTGACAATGTAGGGTATGTGCAGAGGACAAAAGTCAAACCACTGGCACTGAGGCTGGGGGAGACAAGAGACTATCCTATTATAAACTGGGAACCCAAACGTTATATCCTCAGGGAAAATGACACATTCCTTCAGAACTGTAATTTTAAAGAATCCCCAGGCATTCCAGATAATTTCTTTGAAGGTATTTTCAGACTGGCAATGATCCTTCAAACATCTGACAAGCAAAATCAAAATTTCCTTTTCATGGACCTTAAATTATCCCTTCTAATAATGAAAAATAACAATGTAACCAAAGATAACAAGGCATACACATAAATAGGATGCCATGACAAAGAGAATGCAAAAACAGAACACAAGACAACAGCAGATTAGACCTAGACTTAAAGGGAATTAATGAATTGATTGATCCATCAGAAGAAAGTATTCAGGATAGTGTGTGGGTGGGGGGGCGGATGAGTTATACCTTCAAGGATCTGAGAGAAGACAGCTGACACTCTAGAATTTTATATTTGGCAAACAAACCTTTCAAGAATGACAGAAAGAAAAAGCATTTCCAAACAAACAAAGCTGAATGGGTTCTCCAACTGCAGACTTATAACAAAGCAAATCTGAAAGTAATATTTTAGATAGAAAAAATGATTCTAAACTTTCTAAGTCTGATAAAAGGAACCATGATAACCCCACAACTAGTGTTATACCTAATGGTGAAAGACTGAACAATTTCTCTCTAATATTAGGAATAAGATAAAAACATCTGCTCTCATCACCTTATTTGACATTTTACTAGAGGCTTTAATCAGGGCAATTAGGCAATACAATAAAATAAGGGTATCCAAATTAAAAGAAGTTAAAGTACCTCTATTTTCAGAATACATGATTGTATATATAACATCCTTATAGCCTTACATATAAGAAAAATCTAAGGAACCCATTAAAAATTAGTAGAGCTAAAAAAAAAATTAGTAGAGCTAATAAATGGGTTGAAGTCAAATTTTAGCATATAATGTTAATATAAAAATTTCAGTTATATATTCCTATAATGAAAATTAAGAAAACAACATTAAGAAAACAGTTCCATCTAAAACAGCATCAAAAGGAACAAAACATATCAGGTGTGGTTGTTAATGCTTTTAATCCCAGTACTTTGGGAGACTGAGGGAGGAGGATCGCAAGTTTGAGGCATGCCTGGGAAACTTAATGGCTTAGTGAGACTCTATCACAAAATAAAAATATAAAAAGGGCTGGACAAATGGCTCAGTGCAAGTTTCCTGGATTCAATTCTCTAAAGTGGGAAAAAACAAAGTATTTAGGAATAAAATTATTTCATAAAAGAGATATAAAACTTACACTCTGAAAACTATAAGTCATTCTTGAAATCAATTAAAGAAGACCGAGATAATGAAAACACAGTCTCCAACTCATGGATTGGAAGATTTAATATTGTTAAAATGACAATAGTCCCCAAACTGATCATTAGAGTAAAAAACTCAGCTGACTTCCTTATAGAAATCAAAAAACGTTTTCTAAAATTGAAAGGACTCAGAATATCCAATAATCTTGAAAACAGAGAACAAAATTGGAAGACTCACATGTCCCGATTTTACAACTCATTACAAATCTACAATAATCAAGATGATGTGGCACAGGCATAAAAATAGACATATAGATCAATGGACTGGAATTGAGATTCCAGAAATAAACTCTCATATAGTGGCCAACTTATTTCTGAGAATTTCAAGACAATTAATTAGGAGAAAACAATGGTCTTTTCAACAAAATGGTGTTGGGACAAACTAATATCCACATGCAAAAGAATGAAGCTAGGGGCCGGGAGTTTAGCTCAGTGGTTCCACTGCCTGCCTCGCAAACCCAAGGTCCTGAGTTTGATCCCAAAAATAATGAAGTTGGACCCCCTACCTCACACCATACACAGAAATTAAATCAAAAGGGATCAAACAGCCAAGTGGAAGGGTTAGAACTATAAAACTCTTAGGAGAAAACATAGACATAAGTTTTCCAGAAACTTGGAGTAGGTCTTGGTTTCTTATAACACCCAAAATAGTGAATGAAAACAGAAATTGGGATTTACCAAAATTAAAGTTTTGTGTGTCACAGGACATCAAGAAAGTGAAAGGCAGCTGGCTGAATGTGGTGCTATAAGAAATTATCTTAAGAATTTGAAATAAAAATCAGTTGGAAGAACAGAGGTAAAGTAAAGGAAAATATGCTGCTAGTCTTCCTGAGAAGATTTTTCTAGGTTGTTCTGGAAATAGGGAGGACAGGGGTATTTCAGAACACTCCCAGGAAGGGTCTTGTATAGTGATTGTGTTTTCGAAACTAGAGAGTTTATGTACAAGAACTGAAAAAAATTATCTTTAGTTAACATATGTAATAAATTAACTTTGTGATGAGAATAAGATGAGAGGAAAACCTTTATATGAAAAGTGGTTGGGATGATGGCAGTAGAAGTTTTCACTTACCCACTAGCACCTACCTTATCTTAGCCAACATTCAGTATCAGGAAGCAGCAGGACTTCATTTCCTGCTCTCAGGAATCAGGAGGAGAGTGAGGCAAGAGAGCAAACAGAGAGGGAGGGCTGGTTTCTGTTTGACTAGCTGTAAGCTTGCTTGTTTCCTGTCCTCTCCCAATATTCAACACACCGACTACACATTCACCTTTGGTACTTTTATTCAGGACAGAACAACATTCACACAAAGAGTTTCTGAGTCATAAGGAAAATGAAGACTCTAACCTGTATTTGCCTTCACAAAGACTCCAGCAAGCATTTAACTTATAGCAAAAGTTATATGAAATGGTAGAAGAAATGAAATAATAACTTTAAAAAATATCCAAAAGAACGATGGGTAGGTGGAACATAGGAGAGTTTTAAGAGCAGCGAAATACTCTGTATGATATAGTATATGAACAATGGTAGATACTGGTCATTATGTATTTGTCTAAAACCATAGGACTGAACACCAAGACTGCACCCTCTGGAAACTTGGAGTGATGATACATCAGTGTAGGTTCATTAGTTGTCATGGACATACCATTTGAGTGAGTGAATGATGTTGACATTTGTGGGCTCTGCATGTGAGAGGTGTGGGTAGTATATAAGGGCAATCTCTACATCTTCTTTACAATTTGCAGTAAGCCTAACAGTGCTCTAAAAAATGAAATCTAATAATAAATGAATATATAAATAAACTGAAAGGAAAAATAAAAAACCCCAAACTCCCAAATCTCAAAAAATAAAGTGATTCTAGCTCTATGGATTACCATTACTAACAGTTTATCATTATTTACCTCTAGTCATTAGGTACCTTGAATATGGTACATGTTTTTCACATAATTGGAACCAGACTGTGCATATAATTTTTATCACTTAACTTTATAAGTGGTAAAAGTATTTTCTTGTCAAAAACTCATTGCAGAGAACTTTTTAACATTTTACTGTGTGAATGTATCATTTTTCTTTTACCTTTCTCCCATTATAGTTAGCCTAAAAAAAAAAAAAAGAAAAGAAAAAATAAGCAAAGAATGGTAGTGCATTTGCCTAGCCTGTGGGAGGCCCTGGGCGCAGTTCCCAGTACTACCCCCCAAAAAAAGATTATGGTAAAGGATAATTTGGAGGGCTGGGAATATAGCTCAGTGGCAAAGCATCTGGCTGGCAAAATACAAGTCTCTGAGTTCCATTCCCAGTACAAAAAAAAAAAAAAAAAAAAAAAAAGAAAAAGAATTTGGAGTAAATCATGAGCTAGAACTAGTATTCGATTTCAGAGTGACCATTAACCAGAGGTTAGCATTTCTGCTCTCTCTCTTATGGTGAGCACATCATGAGGTGAATCCTGAGTGCGCATGCACATGTCAATCTGTGCCGAGGATAAAGCAAGTTCTTACGTATGGGGAAAGGACTAAATATTTGTTTTCTGAAAAGTTATTTTGTATTTTGTTTTCTATTAAAATGTATTTAGTTTCCAAAGTACATCACTGAAAATCAATGAACTAAAGAGATCTCTATACTAGGAACAAAATCTTTATGTTATATAAATGTTCACAAACCTCAGCACAAAACAAGCAGACAGACAAACAAGTGTAGAAACATGAGAAGATAAGGCAACAAAATACCTACCAAAACTCTCAACTCCCTCAAGGCCAATCTCTGAGGCAAAAAGGAGAATACCATAAGCCAAATACAAGAATTAACTGAAAGAAAAGTTAGAAAACAAATTAAAGAGCAGGATCTCAGAAGATAACTAAACTCAGCACAAAACAAGCAGACAGACAAACAAGTGTAGAAACATGAGAAGATAAGGCAACAAAATACCTACCAAAACTCTCAACTCCCTCAAGGCCAATCTCTGAGGCAAAAAGGAGAATACCATAAGCCAAATACAAGAATTAACTGAAAGAAAAGTTAGAAAACAAATTAAAGAGCAGGATCTCGGAAGATATAACTAAACCAATAATGGAAGTAATAGTGAAAACAATCTAGAAGATTTCATAAGACACCAGTAAAAAGCTAGCTGAGCTAAACAAATAACACAAAGCATGAATGACCAGTTCAGCAAAGAATTAGCATCCATGAATAGTTTTCCCACAGAAATTCAGTACATTACAAATTCTATTGAAAATATGGGCAGCAGAAGCAACCAATGTGAGGACAGAATTTCAGAACTAGGAGACAGGAATGCCTTAACAGATCAACCACTCAGACGCACCTTAAAGTGTAAGAGACCATAAAAGATGGACCTAACAGCTGCTATGTGATGCAAAGAAGACTACCCTAAGAGTAATGGGAAGAAGTGAAAAGCAGCAGAAATTCCATTAAAAAAAGAAAAAAAAACTCTCACAGAAATAATGGCAGAAAACTCCTCAAATACAGGGAAAGAAATAACACACAGATAAGTGAGGCATATGAGACCTTAATTAGCCACAACCAAAAGACAACCTCCTCATGTCACATATAAACAAAGAAGTCCATCAAGGGAGAAAATCTTAAAAACTGTTAGAGCAATGAATCACATTTAGGGTAAACCCTTTAGAATTACAGCAGACTTCTCAACACAAACCTTAAAGCCAAGGACACTTTGGAGTGGAGCGTTTCAAGCCCTAAAAGATAACAACTTCCAACCCTGACTTCTGTATCCTGCAAAGTTTTCCTTCAGAAGTGATGGAGAAATAAGGTATTTCCATGACAAAGAACAGCATCTCAAGAAACTCATGAGCAATAAACCAGGATTACAAAAAATTCTCAAATCCTAGAAAGACACGGTGAAGCCAACAATGCCAATAAGTCAAATAGAATGAACACACCTGGGAAATGAGCAGCTAAACAGAAGGGCGGTGGGAATGAAATCAGCAACAGGAAAATGATGCAATGAAAGGAATAAGTCAGCACCTTTCAGTAATAATTCAATGTGAATGATCCCAATACCCCAATCAAAAGACACAGATTGACAGACTAGATCAATAAATAAAACCCAACAATATGCTGTATACAAGAAACACATTTAATCCCAAAAGAAATTCACAGATTAAAAATAAAAAGATGGAAAACAAGATTTAATGCAACAGAAACTTGGAAAAAAGCAGAGCAGCAATCCTAATTTTGGACAAAGTGAATTTCAAGGCAAAACTGATCAGAAGAGATAAAGGAGGATCCTACATTTAGGTTAAGGGAACAATTCAACAGAACAAGATAACAGTTATAAACATATATGTACCAAACACTGGCACTCCCAACTTCACAAAAACTAATGGACATGAAAAGTCAGACAAACACTGATACACTTGTGATGAGGGAACTTAATACCCCACTGTCACAAATTGGTAGAACAGCTAGACAAAAGAAAAAAAATCAATGATAAAATATCAGAGTTGAACCAAGCCTTTGAATAAATGGACTTAATAGATATTTACAGAGTTTTCCACCCAACAACAGAATACATTCTTTTCAGCAGCACATTGGACTTTCTCCAAAAATAGACCACATGTTAGCCCATAAAGCATGCTTAAGTAAATTCAAAAGAATCAAGTTGTCCCTTGCATATTATCTGACTATAATGCAATGAAATTAGAAATCAATGGCAAATGGAATTGCAGGAATTGTGTAAACATGGAAATTAAATAGTAACCTACCAAATAATCAATGGATCACAGAAAAAATTAAGAAAAAATAGGTAGTTTCTAGAATCAAATAATAATGCAAGTACAACATTTCAGAATCTATAGGACACAATGGAAATAGTCCTAAAAGGAAGTTTATAGTGGTGAATGCCCACATCAGAAAAACAGAGTGAACTCAAATAAATAATTTAATGATACACTTCAATGTCCTTGAAAAACAGGAACAAACTAACAAGTTCAGAGGTTCTCTAAAATCTAAAAGCAGAAATTTCACTTGACTCAGCTGTCCCCCTTCCAAGTATCTTCCTAAAAGAGTTAAAGACATCGTGTGCCAAGGACACTTTGGAGTGGAGCGTTTCAAGCCCTAAAAGATAACAACTTCCAACCCTGACTTCTGTATCCTGCAAAGTTTTCCTTCAGAAGTGATGGAGAAATAAGGTATTTCCATGACAAAGAACAGCATCTCAAGAAACTCATGAGCAATAAACCAGGATTACAAAAAATTCTCAAATCCTAGAAAGACACGGTGAAGCCAACAATGCCAATAAGTCAAATAGAATGAACACACCTGGGAAATGAGCAGCTAAACAGAAGGGCGGTGGGAATGAAATCAGCAACAGGAAAATGATGCAATGAAAGGAATAAGTCAGCACCTTTCAGTAATAATTCAATGTGAATGATCCCAATACCCCAATCAAAAGACACAGATTGACAGACTAGATCAATAAATAAAACCCAACAATATGCTGTATACAAGAAACACATTTAATCCCAAAAGAAATTCACAGATTAAAAATAAAAAGATGGAAAACAAGATTTAATGCAACAGAAACTTGGAAAAAAGCAGAGCAGCAATCCTAATTTTGGACAAAGTGAATTTCAAGGCAAAACTGATCAGAAGAGATAAAGGAGGATCCTACATTTAGGTTAAGGGAACAATTCAACAGAACAAGATAACAGTTATAAACATATATGTACCAAACACTGGCACTCCCAACTTCACAAAAACTAATGGACATGAAAAGTCAGACAAACACTGATACACTTGTGATGAGGGAACTTAATACCCCACTGTCACAAATTGGTAGAACAGCTAGACAAAAGAAAAAAAATCAATGATAAAATATCAGAGTTGAACCAAGCCTTTGAATAAATGGACTTAATAGATATTTACAGAGTTTTCCACCCAACAACAGAATACATTCTTTTCAGCAGCACATTGGACTTTCTCCAAAAATAGACCACATGTTAGCCCATAAAGCATGCTTAAGTAAATTCAAAAGAATCAAGTTGTCCCTTGCATATTATCTGACTATAATGCAATGAAATTAGAAATCAATGGCAAATGGAATTGCAGGAACTGTGTAAACATGGAAATTAAATAGTAACCTACCAAATAATCAGTGGATCACAGAAAAAATTAAGAAAAAATAGGTAGTTTCTAGAATCAAATAATAATGCAAGTACAACATTTCAGAATCTATAGGACACAATGGAAATAGTCCTAAAGGGAAGTTTATAGTGGTGAATGCCCACATCAGAAAAACAGAGTGAACTCAAATAAATAATTTAATGATACACTTCAATGTCCTTGAAAAACAGGAACAAACTAACAAGTTCAGAGGTTCTCTAAAATCTAAAAGCAGAAATTTCACTTGACTCAGCTGTCCCCCTTCCAAGTATCTTCCTAAAAGAGTTAAAGACATCGTGTTATAGCGATACATGCATACCCATGTTTATAGCAGAACAATTCATAATAGCTAAATCTTGGTAGCAGCCTATATGTTCATCAACAGATAAATAAAACAGAGAATGTGGTGTTTATACACAATGGAGTACTATTCTGCCATAAAGGATTAACTTGAGTCACTTGTAGGAAAATGGACCTTGAGACCATAATATTAAGTAAAGTAAATCAGATGCACAAGCTTAAATATCACACAATTTCTGTGATACGAGTGACTCAATATATAAATGAAGTGCATAATAAAAGTTAGACAATGGGAAATAGTAAGGTGATAGATCTTTGGCCTATGGGAAGGGAACTTAGAGATGGATAGAGCAGGGAGGGAGGGCAGGGAAATGAGATTTTAAAAAATGGAGTGAATTGTAAAGTGGTGTGTACATATACCACGTCCTTATGAGGAATGTGATTATAATGTTCTACAAACATGCATGATATATATATATGTGGGTATGTACATATATATGGGCATATATATATGTATATATATATCTATATATCTATGTCTAAAAGATGTAGAGAGGGAGGAGGGGAGGAGAGGGCACTAAAGAAGAATTAAGAAATGCCATACATCTGTACCAATTCCCCATAGCGAATGCAATCTTTATACACTATACACATGTACCAATAAAAAAGCATAAGAAAGAGAGGTAAGATGGTCATTAGAGGAATGAGATAATATGAAGAGAGAGCAGAATCTAAGGCATGGAGGGTGAAGGTCAGGCCCTTTGAAACACCACCAAAACATGGAGGGCTGGCTGGGAAAGAGGTGTCAACACAGAAGTTGGGAAACGTTGACCAGAAAGATGAAAGGAGACTAAAGATGTGAGGTTATAGAAAGGAAGAGAGACGGGCACTCAGAGGAGCAGAGAGACGATGCAGTGCCCAGTGCTGCTAGATATCAAGCAGGTAGAAGACTGAGGTTTATCAGTGGACTGAATGATGAGGAAGTACGTTAGTGCTTCTTCCTGGGGTAATTTTAATTCAGGGGTAGGAAGAATGCCAATATGTGGACAGAGAGTGAGTAGGGTATGAGGGATATAGTAGATATATCTTTCACAAATTTGTCTGTGGAAGGACATGTAAAAAATAGGACAATAGCACAAAAGAATATGGAATTGAAGGAAAATTCAGGATGTGGGGTGGGAAGGCATGGTAAGAGTGTATAAATGTTATGGTACACCAGGATAGAGGAGAAATAAAGATCTAGAAGAGAGAAGGGATAATTGAGAGATTGAAGTCTCTGAGAATATAGAATAAAGCCAGAGTGTGGACAAATATGACAGAAGCCATTCCAATAACGTTCACTCATTCATCCCCTCATTCACTCAGTTTATTATTGAGCCATCTGCCTGCTTCCGCTCGTCCTGTGTAGTCCTAAGTTCACTGCGAATTTGTGCACTCCTTCATCCCGTTTACTCTCAGCTCTTTTCACTATCACACAGTGATCCACTCTCTCATTCCGCCCCTCATTCACTTATACATTAATGCACCCGGACATTTGTACATTATTTATTTACTTAACGGATCCTGATGTGTTGGTCACTGTGGGGATGAGGAGGTGGGTGAGTGGGTTTAGGGTCTGGAATCCAGGGCAGGCTGCCTTGCCCAATGCCCTAAAAGATCTGATCTTTCTGCATGTCTCCATTTGGCTGGTACCCTGTATTTCATCCGGCCACACCAATATGTCTATTAGGCAACAGCAATTAGACTCATGCTACTCAGGGTGTGCTCTGAGGACCAGGAGCATAGTTCTTGTCAGAAGTGTAGAATTTCAACCCTTGTCCATAACTACTGAACCAGAATCAGCAATTCAACAAGATCCTCGGGTTACTCATGTGGACCTCAGGGTTTGGGAAACCCTGAGTTGGAGAGCCGCAGGCTGAGGGGAGCAGCTTTCCTCTGCCAACCTTTCCACCTTGCTGCTTCTGTCTTAGAGTCTGTCAGTCACACACCAAATGCCTTGTAAATTGTGGGTGTGGGTCACTGTGTCCCAGTAACAGGAAAACCGCTCACCTCATTGCAGTCCGGGAGCAGAGAAATGGAGGAGTTGGGGGCAAGAATACTCCGTTCCAGCTCCAGCCCCAGTGATTCATTTCTTCCCACCTCCTGACCCGCATTTAGTTAGGAATTGATCCATGGGTTAATCCACGGGTGAGTACAGTGCCCCAATCACACTGCAAAGACCACCACTGAACACATGAGCCTTTTGGGGGACATTTTATTTTTTTTTGGTACCGGGGATCGAATTTGTGTCCTTGTTCTTGCAAGGCAAGCGTCGGAACCACTGAGCTAACCCCCAGCCCCATGGGACATTTTATTTTTAAATTAATTTGATTGGTGTATTGTAGATAAATAAAATGATCACATTCATCATAGGGAATATATACCTGTACATAGTATATCTTGATTCTTTTTTTGTCTTTGGGGGCATTTTAGATACAAACCACAATACCTAATTAGATCTGAATTTCAGAAAAATTGTGAGTTTGATTTTTAATATAAGTACATTTCAAATATATACATACATATATATATATACATATATATATTTATATATCTTAAAATTTACTAAATATGCTAATTTTGGGGAGGTTATTGGGAAGTCAAATTTAACTAGACCTCTAGTGTTTTTGTTAAGCTCTACAATTTTTTACATAATACTTGAGCCACAGATGCAAGCCTCATATATAATTCTAAATTTTCTAGTATTTTAAAAAGTAAAAAGGAAAGAAAGTTAATTTAAATAGTGTATTTTCTTTAAGCTAACGTATTCAAATACGATTTCAACATGTAATTTAATAGAAATCACTAATGCGCTATTTTACATTCTCTTTTTCTGTACTCTTTTGGAAATTTCCTGTGTATTTTCCCTTTCAACCCACATCTCAGTTCCCGAATGCTCAGTAGTCAAACGTGGCTAAGTGGCTGCTGCAATGGACAGCACAGGTCCAGTTTTCCCCATGTATTTGGATTACGACGACTTGGGCCAGGAGCGCGTTTTGAAGGCTCCAAGGCGATTTCGACTTTTCAAGCTGGTTGGCTCCGAGTCTCACAATACCACCGGATCAGCATTGTTCGTTGTTGAGCAGCAGTCGCCACCAGAGGGAGCCAGGCCCTCGAAATAAAGTCTCCTTTCCAAGGCCACCTGAAGTCTCATCTTTAGTCGGGGACTCACTCAGAAATGCTGGTGAATTCGCGTGCACAGTGCTGGCCTGATCCTTAGCCTTGCGTTCCCACTTGGGTTTCCACAACCGAGACCACCCCTGCGGATTTCTCTGTCAAGTTGCTCCATAGTTAGCCCCTTTGTCTGTAGGATCTTCATACATCCCGCTCAACCATGAAGCCTTTTCCCTTTCAGCAGAGTAGGAAGTGAAGAAGCCTGGGAAGCGGGAGTCCTACAGACTGAGGTCCGAACCCAGCCCTGCTCCTTAGCAGCTCAGGGTCCTTTCAGCCTTCGCACTGCTGCCCCTGGCTTCCTCACCAGGGTGGAGGTAACCCCAGCTCAGCTGCGTCCGGGAAGGGCTATGTGTGCTGCACAGGGCGCAGAAGGGGCTTCTGCTGAACTAAAGCTCAGGGATGACAGGTCACTTCCCCTCTGCCCGACGGATATGTCGGAGGTAATGTGATTCACCGAGTACATCAGTTACTAAACTCAGGGGAGCCTCAGGATCACCCACGGAGCTTACGCATGTAACCGGCATGTCTCTATTACGTGATGATGGCATTCATTTTGGGAAGCTGACACCTACATTTAATATATTTTAGTCGAGGCCCCTTGCCCCTCCCTCCCTCCCTTTCCTCCCCTTTTCACAATTGTCCTCTTCCCTGTCTCCAAAACTCTACCTCCTGGTTTCTTGTCCTTTCTCCTTTTAATTTTTTATTAATTTACTTTTTTTTAGGTTTTTCATATAGGAGAAAACGTGATATTTAACTTTTAAAAACTTTAATTTCACTCAACACGATGGTTTCTAGTTCCAGTAGTTTGGGAGCCAAAGACTTGAGAGGGACAGGAGATTTGGAACCTGGGGTCCTGGGCTTAACATCTTGGTTCTTCAAATCTCAGTTATGTCACTTGTTAAGGGAGGTTAACAAGACACCCTACTTAAGGGGAGACAAAACACAGAAAGTATCTGACAGAGGAAGGGCCGAGTAACTGTGGTCTTCCTCCTGCCCTCCCCATCTTCCCTAGTTTTCTGTATTACTCACTGTTTCTTGCACAGGCCCTTCTCTCTCACTCCCTAAATACTGCTCATTACTTTCTTGCTACTTGGGATGTCCCCTGTTGGTGTCCCCCTCCTTGATCTGAGCTGAGCCACTAAACCAAGGGCCCCCCACTGCTTCCCTTTGATGTCAGATTAGATTTTGTCTTTGGTGCCCTATCAGTCCAGTCCTGGTTTATGATTCAGTTTCTTTGACCAAGCAAGTAGTTCATCACTGGAGGCTACCACTTCTGCCGACCTGCCCACCTCCTCCCACCTCTCACCCACAAGGAGCCGGGCGTGGCTGCCAGGTCTTCAAGGGAGGGGATGAGGGGGGATGCAGGAGCTGAAGGGAAGGGAAGGAGCAGAGGCTCTGTGTGAAGGAGAGTAAAGAAGACAACACTGCTTTTTGGTTTCAAGCTTCTGGCCTGAAACAGGTTAGCTATACAGCAAAACACGTAAAAAACACAGCTAAAAGACAAATGCCAAACTGGGGCACTTTGTAGTTTTGACTGATATCATGGACCAACTATTCTGATGTCTGAATTGAGATGGTAATTGTAGCTTAGAGTGCTTTTCTGTTTGTTACTAATCAAGAGTGAGCAGAAAAACCACACACCTGCTGGGTTTTCTTCATGTTGCAGAAGAAATTAATATCGATTGCCCAAATTTTAAAATGACAATAAAAGACCCAAAATAAAATTGTATTTTTAGCATGTTAACAGTGGTGCCGATTCAATATGCTGATCACACCCACTATTTTATAACTTTCATTTTCTACTTAATATATTATGGTATAATTTTTTACTTCAAGATTTACTCTAATCTTTCAGAACTATTACTTGTAATAGTAAACCATCATATGACTATTGTAATTTAATTACATTTTATGTATTTTTAATCATTTTCAACATTTTTTTATTATCACAGAACTTTAGTTTTTCCTCACTTTTAAAAAAATTATTTTCTTAGGATAAACTTCTTGAAGTAAAAGATCTGGTATGGACATAAGAAATGCAGGTTTAAAATTTTGGTCATATTGTTCTCTCAAAAGAACAGCTAAAATGTCTTCTAACAAACAGTATATTTAGTGACAATTTTCCATATCCTTGAAAACTGAAGTTCATCTGTATTTTTATAATTTTCAATAAAGAAAAGGAGGAAGTGATGTCCCATTGTGATTTGTAGTTCTTTGCTTTTTATCCACTGAAGAGTATCTTTGCCTGTATTTGTGGACGTGTTTCTTCTTCTCTTTTGATTTATTTTTCATGTTGATGAGTAAAGTTCAAATCAGATTAATAATTCCATTACAATGTTGTATTTTAATATCTTCTTTTAGTAAAATTAATGTCATATTGCTGGGCAGAGGTCTGTACCTCCCAATTATAAGTAAAATGCATGCCTGCAATTAGCATTTTAGATTACAGTACTTTTCAGATTTTTATCTTCTGTGTAAGTCAAGGTTCTATAGTCTTTCTTTCTTTTTAGAAAAGTGTGAGTGTAACATGAAGCTAATTTGGATAGGAATAAGATTATTGTTGTGGCTTTTGGTTGGAGAGAGCGTTGCTTGCCCAGCTGGCCACTCTGTGGGTACTCACTCATTGGTCCTACAAGTCAGCAGTGCAGATCCATCTGAAACAGTTTTGGGGATGTATATAAAGACTGCAAAGGAGCTGGTTAATGAGACCAAACTCTTCTTACTATACAGATAATATATGTGTCATATGCAATATATGCATATATATTACATAAATACCCTTGGGATGTTATACACACACACACACACACACACACACACACACACACACGCTCAAATATCCTGGGATGTTTGCAGAGGCCAGGTTTCCTGGAACTGTCCTCGTATCTCATCAGCTCTTGCTGTGCCAGGCATGTCCTTACACTAGCTGTACCATTTGCTGGGGGAGACATTTCCTACTCTTTTCTTCACATTTAAATTCAGTCTAGGGGCCCTGTATAATTATAGAAGTAAAGTTCAGGGTTTTTGCTTCCCTCTGGTAATTACAAAATTCAGTGAAGGAATCCTAGTCCAAGTCCAAGATAACTCTCCTTCCTCAGGTCCACCCAGATCCAATCTTGGGATAGTTCTTTCTCTGCCCATTGGTGACTGTCCAAGAGGCCCTACTGCTTTCCTGGTCACTCTGAATTGGCAATAGACACAGCAGTCAGAGCAACCCAGGTCAGCTACACTTCAGTAATTAACATGTCTGTTCTAACAGTGTTGTACCTGTGGAGGATCATGTGTTAATAGTTCTTCCCTCTGTGTGATCAAATTATCTTTAGTTATAATCATGAAATGAAGCAAATAATAATAACTGCCAAAGAAGAAATATAGAAATAGGGTTTTTCATTTATTTAATTTATATATACACAATCACACCAGCAGACAAAAAATTGAAACAATATAATATAAAAATGATGGATTGGTACTTTTTGCTGACAGTTTTTTTTAAAGGAAAAAATTACATTGCATTTTGTGCTGTTTTAAATTTTAAACACAAGAAAACCCCCCAAATGGTCTTGTAGAATGACAGCATCGAGGTAACATATATTCTTTGTCTGCACAGTAACTGTGTTATCTCTGCTTATTGCAAATATACCGACTAAATGTAAGCATGTGTAGGACCATGGGAGCTGTAGATATTGAACTATGCCTGCAGCAAACATGAATGCTTCTCAACTTATTCCTGAAATGACTGTGTCTAGCCAAGTCCAGCTGTGTTGGGGCCAACTAAACAATTGGGAACTTTCTGAATTAGCTTCTAAGTAGATACTGTTTATTAAAAGAGAAGTAGTAAAAATGAGTCAATTTAAAACTTCATATATATATTATATTATTATTATAATATATATATATTATTAATGCTCAAGAATAATCACCAGGACTCTTTAGATGTTAAACTTACAAGAAATATTTTTGGGAGGAGTACTTATCATTGATAGTACATGGAAAGGCTGTATATACTAACAAAAAAGAGTGACTTTGATTAAATATGATTATTACTTTTAAATTCTCTATAGATGCTGCATCCCTGCCTGATGCCTTGGTACCATAAAAACTCCTAGGCTAAGGTTCAACCTTTGGGAAAACTTAAGAACAAGGCCGAATTTCTGTCATTGAGTGTAATGGGTCGAAAAGTAAAAATCATCTTTACTTATTAAAGATAGACAAAGATCTTGTTAAACCTAGAGCTTGTGTCTGGAGATTTATGCTCAATAACTTGTAATTTCAGGATTGCTTCTTGGTGCTATGGCTTTCCCTTTTTTTCTCACCTGAGCAGTGGTTCTTCCTATAGGGTACACATTTTCTTGTATGGATAGAGAAGAGATTTTAAAGTCTTATTTGGGAGAAAAGGATCACCTCAGGAATAAGACCCAGCTTGAGTATGGATGCCCCTGTGGGCAGGGACATGAATGTGAAACTCCAATCCACAGCCTGCACAGAATTCAGGGCATGCACTTTTTTCCATGTCAGTGGGTCACAGAGCCCCTTTGCATTCTCACCCTCTCCCTTTATTTGGAACATCCTACATCCTTATCTTGTTTGACTATTTCTGTCATGAAGTGGTTCCAGGGAGTTAAAATGGCAGGCAGTACCTTACCTTTAAGGATCTTAGTTCCAAAAGGCATTGACCCAAATACCTGTGGCAGTCAGTGGTGGGCCTGCAGCTGCAGTGGAGGGGCTCTTTCATGGAGCAAGGACAATTTTTCTGAATAGTGAAACTCAATGTGGCTTTGCAAATGACTGCAGGTGAGCTCTTCAATCAGGGTGCTCTTTGGTGGTGTTTCAGCACGCAGTTATCTCCAAAGTCCTCAGAGGTGGCACAAGCTGTATGGTTCACCGTTGGGCCTGATAACTCTCCAGATCCTCCCCAGGGTGTGCTGCCCATGCCAAGAAGGCACCACAGCGATTAAAGAAGGTTTTCTCTCTGTGCTCTGGGGATATTTATCTTCAAGCTAATGTTACAGTTGGTGCTTCATTTTGCCAAGCTTCATAATTGGGCATCCTATTCCTTCACAGCCTCATAACAGAGTGAGGGGAAAAAATCCTTCCGGTGAAGAGGATGCTAGTGGAATATACATTAGATTCAATAAGTCAGCCTTGTTTCAAAGGCATCTCGATGACCTATCATAGGTCCTTGGGAAGCTCTGACCTAGAAGAGGTGCGGGACCTTTTGTCCTCAAACGTTGGCAGGCGGGGGCCTGGGCAGCTGGGACGGTGCCCTGCTGGACAATGAGGAGCATTGACGAAGTGCTCCCATTTATTGGCTGAGCGACTGCATCAGTCTTTCATTCACAGGCACAAGGTCTAAATTGCAGAACCAATTAACAGCACTAATAGCCCTTGCCTGAATTAATCTTTGAGACAAAAGAGAGGAGAAGTGGAAGTGCTATTAGCAAATCAAGCTGTACCATCCCTGCTTTATTGCGGAAATCTCAATGTCTGTATGTGGCTATTGTGCACTGACTGCAATTACAGCCCTCATTTTAAAATGATTAAGTGGTTATAATTATTTTTCAATTAAAACTTATATCTTCCATCCATGCAACATTTTAGACTTCAATTTAACTTCTTTTTAAAAGTGTCACTAAACTAAAAGATTCCTGCTACTTCTTCCACCAGAATAACCTCAATCCAGCCCAGATAGTATTTTGACTTCTAGCCTTCAGAATCAGTTCCACTACATTTACATATTGTGACGCAGGTGAACAAGCGATAAAATGTGCAGGGCCTGCTGGAATTGACCATCTACCACCATCACCACTGTGGGACAGAGAGACACTGCCAGGCTATTCCTGGGATGCCCCAGCAGTTCTTTACTGCTAAGAAGAGAAGAGGGTGTCATTAGAAGGAAGAGTCTCTAGCAGAGCTGCCTGATTTTTAGAGCAGGACTCCAGACTTTCAGTTGCCCTCTTGTGACAATGCTGAGTTATCATAAAAAAGGTGGAAACTTTTGAGCAATATAAGTGGCTTAAAAACGACAGCAGTTTCCCCTTGTGATGGTTAATCTTTGTCAACTTGCCTGGCTTGAGAGACACCTAGGAAAATTAGTGAAGAATACTTCTCAGTGTGTCTGTGACGCTGTTTCCAGGGGCAATTGGCATGTGGGTCAGTGTGAACTGAGCAGAGAAGGGCAAGAACTGCCCTAAATGTGGGTGGCACTATCCAAAAGGCAGAGACCTGAATGGAACAAAAAGAGGAAGGGGAAGTTCATTGTTACTAGCTCACTTGACTTCTTTTCTGCTGCCATTGCTCATAGACATAGACTCTAGATCAGTGGGCAAACTTATGCCATGCCTGCCTCAGTGGGCTGTTTGTGTCATTGAGAGCTCTGAAAAGTTCACCATCACTGCTGTAGATTCTTCAGCCTTTGCTATGGATTTGCATTCATGACTGCAGAATAACTTTGGGGAAGATTTGATGTCTTTATGATGTTGTTTTTCTATCTATGCTGGGCGTGGTTTCACACACCTGTAATTCTTGGACCTGGGAGGCTAAGGCAAGTTTTAGGCCAGCCTGGGCTACACAGTGAGATACTGTTGCAAAAAAGAAGAAAAGAATAAAAAAAGTTTTCCTAGTTATGAAGGTCGAGTATTCCTGTATTCAGATCTACTTCCAGGTACTTCAATAATATTTGGTATCGTGAATGGTATATTTTCTTATTACCTTCTCTAATTATTATTGCATAGAATTTCAACAGATTTTTAAAATGTAGATATTGTGTCTAGTGAGCTTGCTGAATTCTTCCTTTTTTTTGCACTACTGAGGGTCAAATCCGGGGACTCACATGTGCTAGGCAAGCATTCTACAACCGAGCCACAATCTCAGTCCTGCTGAATTATCTTATTTTGCAAATAAAAGCTATAATAGTACATAAGACCCTAATGAGATAATTGGCAATGTGAAATAGGAAGAAAAGGGCTAAAGGTGTAGGGAAAGTGGGAAGGGTAGGGGAAAGGTAATAAGGGAAAAGAAAAAAAAATATGAGAAAATGAAAAAATGGAAGTAAAGTTTTTGTAAATGGGGAGGCGAGGAGGGGGTGAAGAGAGAGCAGGGACAAGGGGAAAAAAATGAGTGAGAACCAAGACCTGTCATGTAAAGGTACAAGATCCCAGTAATGAATGTAACTGTACTGTATCCCTAAAATGGACCAATAAACTCAATGAGAGAAAAAAAACCCAGTTTTATTTCCTTTTTTTAATTATTAAATGTGTACTAGAATGAATTTCTGGTGTTTAGTACAGTGGTGAATAGAAACAATGTGAAGGGTTTTGTCTTGTTCTTTTAAGGGAACACCCTCTAATCTTACATTATTAAATATAGTATTTGTTTTAGATTTTCATAATTAGTCTATCTCAGATTAAACTATTTTTGTTTCTAGTTTCTACAAATTATTTTTAATCCTGAAAAGATTGAACTTCGTCAATTATTTTCTGGATTTATGGATGATCACACAATTTTCTTATTCACTCAAATATTGTGTTTTCTCACTTATTCTATTGCCTGGCATATGACTGGATCTCCTTGCTCTCCTGGGATACGTCTTGCCTTGTCATGACCTATTGTTGAATTCAGTGTGATGTTTACCTAAGATTTTTTCCACCTTGTTTCATAGAGATTGATCTATGATTCCTTCTTTCTTTCCCATCTCCCTTCTTCTTCCCTACCTTCCTTTACTCACTTTAATAATGAGAATACACTCATACCACTTCATGTGCTAATTTCCACCTTTCTCCATTATTTGACACACTTTGTGTTTTTTACCTTTAAGATGGTTTATTTAACACGTATTTATTGAGTGCTCACTATGTGTTAGGCTCTCTTCTGGTCACTGGGGAAATAGCAACGGACAAACAGAAGTCTTTTCCTGAGACATTTCTTAAGCTTCTGACAAAACACTCCTGGCTCTGGATCTTTAGGTATGGGCAAAAGTCTTTTAATTTTCAATTCAATTCCTCTCGTGATTTTTGATTTATTCAGGCTTCCTATTTTTCTTTAATTTTATTTTTAGATTTTTTTCTTCCCTAGGAACTTTTCTAATATATGTTTAACAATGTATCAAGATTAAATAATTTCTGACCAGGGATTTAGCTCAGTGGTTCCGCTGCCTGCCTTGCAAGCACAAGGACCCAAGTTCGATCCCTGGTACAAAACAAACAAACAAACAAAAAACAATTTTTTGGGGGCTGGGGTTTTAGCTCAGTGGTTTGGTGGCCTGCCTTGTAAGCGCAAAGACCCGAGTTCAATCCCTGGTACAAAAAAAAAAAGTATTTCTAATACTAAATGATGATGCTTAATCTCCACTATAGCTATAGCTTCATTCCCTTTTCCTCCTCTATAACTTTGCTTATTTCTGCCTTCTCACTTTGTACAGTCTGGTTAAAAGTATATCTATCTTATTATTATTATGAAGCTAGACTTATTAGTTATGCAAGATGCTAAACTACATCTTTTAGTTCTTAATTTTTGACCTTCACTTTACTGTTTTCTGTTTCTTTTATTAAAAAATTTCTGTTTGTAGCTTCTTGAAATGACTACACAACTAATTTATTTCTAATCTCTCCATTTAAAAGTACATTTCTCAAACTATCATTCCCACTGAAAAGAACTAGTGCTTCTTGAAGAATGGTTGAATCCAGATCTGAGGCAGAAAATTCACAAAATGAGCCTGGAACATCTGTCACAAAAGATAACAAAGAAGCTATCAAAGACTACCAGGGTCATAACAATAGGACCCTGACACCTAATTAAAGGGGTTCATTCTCACTTCCCAAGGATGGAACAATATGACCATCAAAAAGAATATTATCTGCAGAGGATTGAAATATATCATGTATATTAAAATCCATGAGCTCATAATGATACTAAAAATATCTCTTATGGTAATGTTTGATGCTAGGGTATTAACTCATTATTCTAACCCTTTAAAGAAAGGAAATCATATTTATTCTGTTTTTCCTATACAAACTATACCTCAGGGAAATTAAGTAGTAGTTGATGAGAGAAAGCTGTCTTTGCAATAATTTTTGTTGATAAGTAAAAAATGATATACTGAGGATATCATCACTTTACATTCCATAATGAACATACAGAGGTAGGCAATGACTCCATGACTGCAAAACTTGCTAATTTGATAAAATGGGGAGTGCCTTCCACCACCTATAAAGTATTCCTGACAACACTGCAAACTGTAATAGAACTGGATCTCAATATTTAATCAATAATTTACAGAAAGTACAGAGAACCAAAAAACATATTAAATGATTCCATGGGGTTAGACTCAGTACAATTCAGATTGTAGGAATTCTACAAGAAAAACATCAGACTTCAACAAATAATTAACAAGGGAAAAAAAAGACGGAGTGGAACTTATAGAATAAAAGATACCTAAAATCATGTGAACAAAATACAGTGATTATACAATGTTGGAAATACTAATTCAAGCAAACTATATAAAACTTTTATTTGTGACTACAGAATTTTTGTTTGGTTAAAAAATGGGATACAAGTAGAGATACACATTTCAATATTTTTGGATGAAACTATATATTTTGCTCCAAAATCATCCAAGATGGTCAAGTGTTGATAATGATTAATAATGGAAGCTGGATTATGAGTAGGTTCATTATACTCTTATTTTTGTATGCTTGGGAGATTTTTGTAAACACTATTCATCTAAAGTTTTAACCTCTAGTAATTTACCTTGATCCTGCAGATTTTCTAGGTAGCTCTTTCATTATTCTTCAGTTCTAAACAGTTTTCATTGAGTTTCCACTTGGATTTGCACTTTAAACAATGAATTTATATAAACAATGTACATACTTTGATATTATATATTTATATGTTTTCAGCTTATTGTTTATTTATGATTTATGTTATATCAGAAGTATTTGTGTGGTATTGATTTTATTGTTTGAAATTATTTGAGACTTCTTTTGTAACCTAATATAAGCTGAAGGTCAATCACTTTAAAAAGAACTTAAAAAATGAAATGTTGCATTTAAATTTGTTTTAATTAATTAATTAATTAATTATTTCATTGAGTTTATTGGCACATTTTAGGTGTATAGTACCATTACATTCATCATTGGGATCTTGTACCTTTGTATGACAAGTCTTGGCTCTCATTTTTTCCCCATACCCCTGCCCTCCCTTCACAAAGATTTTGTTTACATTTTTACAAAGACTAATTACAAAGACTGTGATTATCAAGAGGAGGTAGCCTGCTGTTACACTTAAGTGGTTCATTTGAGTAACTTAACCAACTGTGAGTATAAGTGAAAAAATTTAGCAACCCAAGCTTGGGAAGGGTATAGCAACCATGGACCTCAGGAGACTTGTGCATGAGACTCTTGGTTAATCCACTAGATAACCCACTGAAGCCTGCAGAGGCATCATCTGAGGGTAAGGAGTATCTAAGATGGAAAGTGGAGGAATTAGGCAATGAGGATCAGTTGTGGCCCTGAGACCTGCTGCACTGATGGGTGCTGTAGTTCCTCCTACTAATTTCTCTCTATATTAATTTGCTTGGGGTGCCACAACAAAATACCATGGGCTGGATGCAGGTTGGGTGTATGCACAACAGACATTTATATCTTATAGTTCTTTAGGCTAGAATTCCAAGATCAAGTTGTCTGGTTTAGTTTTTTTCTGTGGTCTTGCTGCCTGCCTTGCAGATGGTCACCTTCTTGCTATGTCCTCAGATGATTTTTCCATCTGTCAACTCTCATGTTTGTGCCCACATTTCTTCTTCTAATAAGACCCTAAATCACGTTGGATTAGGGCCATCCAAAAGGTTTTATTTTACTTAATTATCTCTTTGAAGACCTTACTTAGAAATACAGTTATTATCTGAGCTACTAGGGGTTAGGGCTTCACTGTATTAATTTTGGGTGGACATTATTCATCCCTTAATATCCTTTTAAGAGATTATACTCAAGAAGGGAGACTATATCAGTCACTTTCCTGTCAATGGGAAAAATATAGAACACCTGCATCTTAAGAGAGGCGAGGTTTATTTTGGCTGATGGTTTCAATCCATAGTTGGATGGCTCAAAGATACAAACAGCATGATGGAAAGGGAACCTAGAGCCAGGAAGAAGAGAGAGAGAGAGAGAGAGAGAGGGAGGGAGGAGGGGGGAAGAGATATTAAAAAGAAGCAAAGAAGAAGAAGAAGAAGGAGAAAAAGAAGAAGAAGAAGAAGAAGAAGAAGAAGAAGAAGAAGAAGAAGAAGAAGAAGAAGAAGAAGAAGAAGAAGAAGAAGAAGGAAGAAGAAGGAGAAGGAGAAGGAGAAGGAGAAGGAGAAGGAGAAGGAGAAGGAGGAGAAGGAGGAGGAGGAGGAGGAGGCGGGGAGCCAGGGACAAGAATATACCCTTTCAGATGGTACTTCCATTGACCTGTCTCTTCCAACCAGGCCCAACCTCTAGCTATGAACTCATTAAAGGACTAAGCCACTGATAAGCATAGCGATATCATGGTCCAGTCACTTCCCCAAAGCCTAACTCTGAACATATGAGACTTTGGGGGGATATTTTAAACCATAAAAGAGACCCAGAAGAATCCTGTGTAGCTCTTCCTAACTCTGTATGAGAAACTGGTTGGAATATAAGGTGTGACCTGTGATAGACACCACTCAGATCCCCTTTCAGTTGTGGGAGTGTGGTCAGCATAAAGCTTCTAGCTGTCAAGTTCTTGATTGGTCATCTCAGCTATAGAGAACGCTGTCATCTGAAGTCATACTTTTAAAATATGTTTACCTTTACGGGGCAAGCTGCATCTGGTAACAGAGCAAGGTAAGGGTATAAAAGCTTGGCTACTTTGACCTGACATGGATAGTTATGACCAGCAATATATGTTCCTGATCTCCTGAAAGTTTGCCTAAGGTTTTTTCAAGGCTGCTTTGTATAGTTTGGCTTCTCCTTCTGCCCAACCCTAGTTCTTCCCTTTGGATGCCAGTAAACATCACATATGACACCCTACCTGAAATGTTGCTTCTAGAGAACCCTGCTGGTGACACATGCCTCCTGTTTTAAAATATGCTATCTCTTATAATTTTAGGTCTACCATTTCAAGAAAATGTAGTAGTGCTAATACTGAAATAAGTGAAGATCAACAGACAGTAACGTAAGTATAGCAACTCTCTTGTCTTGTTGCTCCTTTCCTCTTTTAAGTCTATCGTCCTTTCTTATATAGTTTCTTTCACATTCTTCTCTTGCCTCCCATTCTTTTCTTCTTCCTCTTTCTCCTTTTTGTCTTCCTGCATGTACTGACTCCTTCATATCACTTAGAGAAATAAAGACATGACCCCTGCTCTTAGGAAGCTCCCAGCCCATGGGCGGGGTGGGGTGTATTCAGGAAAATAAGCATGCAATCTCCAAGCAAGTATGCCGTACTGGTTAGTGTGAGTCAACTCCCTCTAGAAGCATGGTGTTGCAGTTTGTTGGAGGAGTGGGGCTGGTTCTGAATGCTGATGATTGAGAAGAATGCAGAGTCAGCACCCATATCCACAGGTGCCACATGTGTGGCTTCAGCCAACTGTAAAATAATTTTTAAAATTGTGTATGTACAGATTTTTGTTTCTTACATTATTCCTTAAACAATAAAGCATAACAATGATTTATGCAACATTTACACTGTATGAGGTGGTATTAGTAAACTGGAGATGATTTAAAGTATACTGGAGTATGTGCATAGATTACATGCAAATAAGATATCCTTTAATCAGGGACTTGAGCATCTGCAGATTTTGACATTTATGAGGGATCTGGGACCAATCTGTCCTCGACACTGTAGTCATGTCTATTTCTATATTCTTGGCTACTTAATGTACTTATTTTGAGGAATTCAGCCACCACATAAGTGATATACAGATACGATTAACTTACCATTTCTTTTATATAAATGGCTGTTTATAAGGTGTTGGAAGGGTATTTGAAAACAATTATTTCAACATGAAATTTCTGTCTAATATCTTATCTCTGCACTGTTAATTTGCCTTGTAAGCCATTACATTCCAGGGAGCAGGAAAACCAAATTCGTCTGAGGTTGTAAGCACATCATTGCAAACATCTTAAGAGCTATGATAATCAAAAAATTTTAGTTTTGTGTTTGTTTCCATATTTATTTCTGGATTCTGAGTACATACATGTAGATTTTTCTTAGTACACATGAGATTCTATATTTAAAAAGACTAATGATATTTCTCAGTCAGAGCACAGCCTGTCAAATGGTACAATTTGTCAAACCTGAGATTTAATGGCTTGGGGCTTATTCTGAAGGTCCCTAGTGCCAGCAACATTTAAGTCTCTAAATATTTGTATGCTTTCTATCCTCCAGGCCGTGGTGTTTAAAGAACATGGCTGCCCCATGTTCTCAGAAGTTTCCGGGTAATAGTAATGTCACACCTTTACCATGTACTAGTTATTTAACTCAATTTTCCCATTTTTGAAGGAGAAATAAGAAAGATAACTATACTGATTGTTAATCTATGGCAAAATTTTTTTTTACAAATACCTGATACAGTCATGTACTAGGTATTTAACTTAATTTTTCCATTTTAAAAGGAGAAATAAGAAAGGTAACTATACTGATTGCTAATCTATGACAACAGTTTTAGTTTTACAAATACTTGATATAGTAACACCTGAATAATTTCTTGATAGTGAACATTTTAATCACTTTTGAAGCCATATTAATACTTTCATATCATTTTCATGACTAATCTCATTGGCAAAAGCTAACTCTTTACTGTTTAGAGCTAAGTAGAATTTACAAGCAGAAATAATACAATTATTATTAGAGTGAAATGTCCTATAATAATCTAGCATCCATAATCAAGATCATCAATAGAAAGAAATTCAGAGTGGATAGCATCTGAAAAAACTAGTCATCTCTACTTAGAGGAGGCCATGAATAATTTAGATTTATTATAGCTTACATTTCTCACTCATCACAAACATGAAAATAAATCTGATTATTAACTTTTGAAAAAATAACACATCATTTAAAATAAAAATAAGTCCTTCAGAGGTCAGAGAGCACTGAATATTTATCTTGATTTATTCTAAGTTCATTCTCCTTGTTATTGGCATTATCCACAAAGGGGAATGTTTGCCATCTAGAATCTTTGGCAGAGAAATGGATGGAATTTGGTCAGCATCAACATCTGCAAAATACCATAGAAGGCTTCCTTCTCCTTTTTTTTTTTTGGTATCAGGGATCGAACTCGGGTCCTCACACTTGCAAGGCAGGTGAGAGAACCACTGAGCTAAATCACTGGCCCATATGACTTTTTAATTTACAACAGAATTATACTATGAGATAACTCCAGCCTGACAGTTCAGGTGTTCTTCACAGCAGGAACAAGCATAATTGTGCCTGCCTCACAGACACACTGAGTCAAAACAGCAGCCCAAAGAGTTGGACCAACTCAAGGACTGCTCAAATGCTGTCCACACTCAGGGCAAGCCCATCTGAAGAGAAGCCCCTCAAAAACCAGTAAGTGTCCTATGGCTCCTTTATGACCCAGACTGCCTTGGACAAACAATCCTCCATGGTGAAGACTGTCTCTTCCAGAAATGCATCAAGACCCCACAAAAGACCCTCCAGGTGAATGCTCTTACTTATTAGTTTTACCTAATCACAAACATATATCCGAACCCTTGAGAAATGATGCTATTTGCCCACAAAACCAAAACAAATCAAATACTCATCACATCCTCCATTAATGCATTTGGCATAAATTGCATTTAAACTGATTAGGGTGTGATCACATAGCTGTTTGATAGCAGCTGTTTGTGCACACTGCTCACTTATGCTCTGGGTTTATTTCTAATATTGTTCTGTACAAAAGGTAAACCTTCTCACTTTGAGAAATTAACTTGTTCTTAATAGAGAAAATCTGGAGGTCACAAAAATGGTACAATTAATTTAAAACTTCCTATCTCCAAGTGTCTACATTGCAACAAATTCCAAAGTGTAGTTATAGTTATAGAACATCACAGCATTTGGAAAATTCAGTTAATTCTGTTGAGAAAAATCACTTCAGAATTAGCTTTGGTTTTTGATTGAGTTATTATTTGGTGCTGTTCTGTCTTATATACATGTATGAGGAGGCCTGAGGGGCAGGATTTTGTGAAAGTGCCAAATCTGAGAAGGAGAGAATTATTACTGATACAGGGTCAGTTTCTTGAGCTCATTTTAAAAATGACTGTTTTAAAGACAACCCTGACAAAACCTACTATATTGCATCTCGCTTCAGTTTGTCACTCATATTAACATATGTCATTTTCTGAGTACTAAAAAGGAGCAAAATGAAACATAATAAGCCAATATTGTTTAGAGGAACAGACCCTACAGGAGGATCTGTTTTAGGCATCTGTGCCTAAAAGTTAATTTGGCTTCTTTCTATATAATTTTTTTTGCAGGAAAGAGCTGACTTTAGAATCACAAAGCAGAATTTACTAAAGCATATAAATTACCTGGGGGAAACACATTCAGCACTTACTTGAAGTGTGTCCAACAACCGAATTACCTCTTTGCAAAGAACCGTGGGGAGAAAAGGGTCACGCGTACACACACGCGCACACACACACACACACACACACACGCGCGCACACACTGTATATTGAGAGGTCAGGTGGAATAGGTAACTCTGTGCAAATATCTTATTCCCTTTCTCTTTCATTATTCCACATTCTCTCTCCCACTACAACTTTTTCCTCTTCTTCCTCTCCCTCTTCCTCCCGTTGCTTCTCTCCTCTTACCTACTTCACTCCTTTCCTGTTCAAATGGTGTTAATGTCCAGTCAAAGGCATAGAGGAGGAAAGAAGCAGTTTTGGGTCAGAGACCTTCAGGTAATAGGACTGGCCGAAACAAAAGACTGCAATGTGGATCTAGTTTGGGCACATGTGCGTAGAGATGGGGCTCCACCTCCAGAGATGCAGCATCGTCAGACCAGGCAGGATGCAGAATGAAGGGAGAGCAATGCAGTCACTCCCAGAGGATAGCACAGAACCTGACACATTCCTGTGCAGGAAAAGGACGTGATAAGATTAGTATCAGGATGACATTTCAATGGTGAGTGGTGCTGACTGTGTCATCAGTTAATCTTCTTTATTAAAGTACAGAGCTACTCACTTGCCCTAGTTCCAGGTCATAGAATCTGTAAGTATCCTAATCAACCAAAAAGTTTATTGTTGACAGCAATTATTCACTCTGAATGACTTGGAGGGGTGCTTCAAAAGCTTGGAGGTGTTTCTAAATATATACAAGGACATTTCTTATCTGTATGTGGGTCAAGGTGTTGCCCAGGAGACCCAGAGTCTCCTTCAGGGCGCACATCTTTTCCCTGGAGTGTCTTTCCAGTCCTCCTCTGCTCTGGTGCCCTCTCCTGCCATGACTCTGAGTACCATCAGTCTTCTCATCTGCCCTCACTGAAGCCTGTCTTGCCCATCCCTTTCCCTTCACTCCTTACCATGTCCCCTACCCTTGTGTAGTACAGCACAGAGCAGATGACTGTGGCCTGGCTTGGCCTTCCAAACTCCAGAAGTAGTTGAGAAGTATGGATATCATTCTTCATCTTTACTGGAAAAAAACTGTTCACCTATTCAAATATGTCTCATTCTAAGAGGCCAGACTGTGAAAGAGACTAAATTAGGGCATTTGTAGTTCTTACATCCTGTGACCCATATGGGAAACTTCCTAGAAGGAAATGGAGATAGAGTCAAAGAAACTGTTAGGGTTATCCGGAAGACTTGAAGGCTGGAGAAAACCTATTTTCCCTATCCCTCCTAGCTTATCAATATGGCCCGATCTAATCAAGCACTCTTAATATCAGAATCTTTGAACAAAATAAAGCCTCTTTGTTGGCACAGCAAACATGAAAGTAACAAAGATGGTGATGTGCATTACCCTCAATCTCCCTGGTCTGTTCCAGGGTCGATGTGACTAATCAACAGACATGGTAAAATGACCTCGCAGGGGTCTAAATCTTTTCAGCTGTACTGCTTTATCTTCTTTAGTAAAATTTATAAGAGACTGGAATTAAAATATTCTTGTGTAAATGCTTGATGCCCACTGTAAGCTTGTTAGTTTTTCTTCCTGTTGACAGCACATAGCCCACCTAAACAAAACAGTTACCATTGTCTCTCTTTATCTCCTGAAGCATAATAATAGTCACAAACAATATCTAATACATTCGTTGTACATCTTGGCAAGAAGTAAAGTAGAGGATATTTCTGTTGTTGAATTGGATGGTCCCAAAGATTCAGGTATGACACAAATGGTTAGAGACAGGGATTTTTGAATGGCTAGAAGAGGAAGAGCAGAGGTGAGAATAAAAGCTCATGGGTTTTACAAGAATCAGAAAAAGGTGCTGTTGTTTAGAAAATGGGCTCCACTGGAGATAAAGATGAAAATGGAGGCTCGCATTACAAGTAGTAGAATCCTAAATTGGCAGGCAGTGTGTGGACCATTGTATAGCACACTTAGTGCTATATTTTAGATATTAATTTGATGGTGGTATGAGGATACCTTTAATCTATCACCACCCTATCTTCAACAGCAGACTGCTGAGCCCTGTTGGAGGAGTTTTTATAAATCTGAAGACAGCACTAAAAATGAACTGTCTTCTACCTTACCCCTGCCTAGCAACCCTTGATAGGCTACCAGTCTGTCTCTTTCATGGTCCTCACTGGAAATCATCCATTCCTCTACCAAATATCATCTTATGATCTTTGGAAATTTTCATGTGGAAGCTCTGTAAAAGTGCTTCAGTTGGGACTGATGTGGACCTCTGGCCACAGCCATTATTATAGGCAGTGGGAAAACATAAACTAAGCAAGAAACAAAAAATCCAAACACAAGCAAGGGAATGCCTCTGACTTGCATTTGAGAAAGTTTGCCTAAGGTGAAGAATGAAGAAGGGATTAGGAGTAAGGATGGGGAAATACTTGAATCGAAAAGAGGAAAGGGAGAGAGGATAAAGACCTGGAGTGATATATTGTTAGTGGAGATGAAGGAGAGAAGATAAGTACAAGGTATTTAGAAAGTGAGACCATAGAGCTTAGATTACAAGTTGAATATGAAGACTGAGAGAGCAGAAAATTGAGCTGAGTTACTTGGAGAGATACAATTGTCTTCAGATTCTACTTAGATAATTTTTTAATCCCTAATTTTGAAAGCAATTGGCTGCCACTACCAAAGTATTTTTAATATGAAAGTTGCTTATTTCATTGTATAGCTGCTGCTCAGTCATTTCTTGTGGCAGAATGCTCCATCTATTACAACTTCCTCTTCTCCAAAGCTAGCGTGCTTTGACATTACTTTAAAAACTTCTAAATGCATCATTTCTTTTTTCTCCTCATTGAGTTTATTGGTACATTCTAGATATACAGTACAGTTACATTCATCATTGGGATCTTGTACCTCTACATGACAGGTCTTGGTTCTCATTTCCCCCCCTTATCTCTGTCCTCCCTTCACCCGCTCCACCCTTCCCTATTTACAAAAACTTTATTGCCATTTTCTCATATTTTTTTCTTTTCCCTTATTTCCTTTCCCCTACTCTTCCCACTTTCCCTACACCTTTAGCCCTTTTCTGCCTATTTCACATTGTAAACACATAATTTCTAATTAAAGCCTCTGGATTGATTTGTAAAGAATCCACTTTTCCCCTCATGTCTTACATGTGTGTCACCACCTCCCATGCATACAATATACCATGTCTTGGTGTGAGTGCTTTATTTCTGGTGCTGGCTTAATGGTTTACTATACTAGGAATGGATACTACATTTATATTATGACGTTAAAGGGGGTACATATAGGTCTAAGCAACTCTGCTCATAGAGCTGGAGCATGAAACAGTAGTTCCTCCATTCCTGCCTTTTCCAAAGCAGGGCTCCAACTCCTTACCTGAGTAAGCTGCCTTGTGGGGTCCTGGCATTTAGTGGACTGCATTTTATTGGAAAACAAGGTGATTGTTTCAGTAGTGGCATCAGGCCTGCTGCTTTCTTGTTAATTGCCCTGGTGCAGCTGGCTCATTTGGGTCCTGCTCTTGTGGCATTATGCTAGAGGCTGGTGAGCAGTTCCTATGCATTTGCCTGGGGAAAACAAAATTACACTTGTTTTGAGGCTCAGAGGTATTGCTACAGGGATATTTTGGTTTTATGGGTTCCAAGACCTGGCTCTTTAGTGGGAAATGCCATTTTGGCCTCATACCGAAGTTATGTTCTCTACTATAATTTTGGCAGAAAGCATATTGCCTTGGAAGATTATGGGTACTAATGTGTAACATCAGGACTCACTTCCTTTTCAGGTAGTGTCCTTTAGTATGTATGTACTCCGTGGTCAGGGAAGGCGTGTAATTTGGCATCTTGATCCATGAATATGACTATCTTGGAAAGAACGGGACCAAGGAAGATTATTCTGCCATGGTCAGCTTGGCTCATGCTTGTCTTACTTTTGTGGATTTTCCTATTCCCAGCTCTAAATGTGGCTTTATGTAGTCCTCTGGCTAAGGGATTGTTTTTCTTGTGTTCAAGCAATACAATTTTCCCCTCTCATGTCCGTAATCTCTTTGTTGCTCCTTGCTGTTCAGCTACTGCCTACTGGTTTGGATGGTTGACACCCACGTTCCGGTCCCTGCCTTGACCTTCATTTATAATGCTCAATTCTTTGGACTGACTCTAGTTTCAAAGATTATTTCTGGGTTCACATATTCTCTGTGTACTGCAGGAAGGAGGACACATAGCTTTTCTCTCGTGATTAGAAAGTATGACTCCTTTTGGGCCCACAGGTTTCCATAGAAAGTTAAATTGGTTCCAGCTTATGAAAGACAAGCCAAGCTTGTGGCTGTCCTCAGTGTCTACTCCATTCTTCAGCCTACGAAAGATATTCTGGTTCTGAGGGAGAAGAGATGTTGAATTAGTTATATTGAGTTTAAATGATAGAATAAAGAGACAGAACTAGAATAAAACTTTCCATCCATTAGTTATTTACCCATCAAATACTTACCCAGCACAGGCTTTTCATCAACTATCTGACACATTAGCACTGTAGAGATGAAATGAGGCAGGACCTCCCCAAAAAATAGGGAAGACTTTGCATACAGCCTCATAATTTGTTAGAAAGAACTAAAGCAAAGGCCTGTGGGAGAGGAAGCCTCTTACCCAGTCTTGCAGTTGGAGGATATGATGTTGGTCAAACTTCAACTGTGAAGAGCTAAGTAGGAGCTAGACAGACCTAAGGGGGGAAGGAAGGATGGGATGGTGAGAGAAACAATGTGAACAAAGCAGTGGAGATGAATATAGTACAAGAATGGGTGTCAAGGGGAAGTTATGAGATGATTTGTTTTGGACAGTTTTAAGAAAATGCCACTTCTAAGCTAACCAGGACATAGTGTAGAATGTGTGATGCCCAAAGCCAAGGTAAGCCTCCTGTAATTTCTCAAGGTCACTCTAGACCTGGGGAGTCTGCTGAGCCTTTCCCCCAGAAACTAAGTTTTCAAAATCACGCTGAGTTTCTCAGAAAGTTAAATGATAAACCCAATGTGTCTACCAATTGGCCAAAGGTAGTTCCTCTGGCATTTTTGGTGATCAGTGAAGTTCTTTCATTGGAAAAAAACAATGCTACCTGCTTTCTGATACTTTGCTCCTAAGTGGAGTTGTTGCATCTTTCATTTGTTTGGAGGCATGAAACATACTATATTATCTGCCTCCCATTTCTTAGTAAAAAGACACTTTCTTCCTTCTCCACTCTGTTTTGAGCCCATTAGTTAGAATGAGCTTTATCCAGCAAGCTTAAGCTTCCTTCTTTTCTGTCTGGCTTCTCCAGCTCTACCTCTCTTGGCTTCTGAAAGTGAGGACAGGTCACTTACTTTTGTCATGACCATTTGAATGAAATTTCTGATGAATACACATATGTGTGCTCACAAAGACATGAAAGCCCATTTTTAATTGGAAGTGTTTTGTTTTCCCTGAGTTTTTAACGTTAAATGGATCTCACACTCCCCTCTTAGGCTAGTCTTTCAGGTCCCTTTATTTCTCTGTGTCCATGCTTCCAAGATGCAACATAATAGCTATTGTTTCAGAAGTACAGGGCAAGAGGACCTCGAATGCCAGAGGTCTGCATTATATCCATATCTGTAGATTTCAATGGCAAAGCAGAGGTTAGAAGGAAGTGTTTTCCATTGGTGAGCCCGAGTCCTTCTAGCAGCAGGGGCACAATGGGCACCATTCTGAGTGCAGAACAGGCTCTGGCAGCAGAAGCGCTGACATCGTCACTCACATCCCACACAATAGGCCCTGCTCTGTGACCTTGCTCAGCAGGATGACACCTGCTTCCCTGGGGTTATTGTTACAGAACAAAAGTAACTTGGTCTCGGGTGTATCTATTGAGATTTATGTGTTAACATTTCTTTATTTAAAGACATAAAAATTTGTTTTCCCATTATTTGCCTTACTCTCTCAAGTGAACAGACTAAAAATTTTAGCCTTGGTTCTAGAATCAGGAAATCCAATGGTGAATGTTTGTAGGAAAAGAAGAGAGCAGGTGGAAGAAAAATATTGGAGGTACTCTTGGTTACTGTATTTCTTTAATCATGCCGTTGGGGAGTTGGGATCATGTAGGTGAGGCGTCCAGCTTAGTGCTAGAGCTCTCGAAGAGTGAAGACAACAAGGCTCCTGGATCAACACTAATGAATTGTTAGTGGCTCAGGACATGACCCCCCAACCCCCAGGAGTTGCTCCCCTACAAGTTGGCAACTTAAGCCCAGGAATCTCTTAGCTCTCCTTCAGGAGATATTCCATTGGCATAGTGACTCACTGACTCTCTGTAAGCACCACACAGATTTTGTGGAAAGTCCATTGTCCACAGGCCTATTTTTGTTTTTTTTCCAAGTCATTGTTTATTTAAAACTTTTGTTGTTTATTTAAAACTCTTTACTCTCTAACAACTTGTTATCTATTACCAGGGAGCAATACAAAACGCCCTCTTGTTTGTGCTAATTTTTCTCTCCCCCTGGAAGTTGACTTGTTTGTGGTAGTTCTTGAGTCACTAGATACACAATCTATAGCCAAGCATTGTAGCCAGACCTTGGCTACTAGTCTAACTAACACAATGGTTGCGGATTGCGATGCCTCAGCTTTATTTACGATCATCAGAGTCAATCAGTGGGGCAGCTCAACAGGAGAATAAGGCCCCTGGTGGTCTCTCTGATCTGTCTCATATCCTACTTCCCCTTGAGAACATTTCTTAACTTTTCCAGTCGTGGTATGCTGTCTTCTTCTTGAAGATTCCCCTTGTAAGTAATTAAAAGATGGGAATAATTTTATCCCAAAGGAAGAAATGTAAAGGAGTAATTTTTAAAAGCATGAAAGTAAAGGCAATTTAGCCAGAGTCCTCATTCTTCTTTTTGCCCTCAAAGTTTGCCAAAGCCTCAGATCTCCATTAACAAAACTCTTCTAGATCCAATCTGATTAATTCTGAGTGTAGACAGAACAATTTGTCCCACTAGAGTTGCTTACTCGGAAGAGAGATGATAATTTTAAAAGATTAAGTTGCTCTAATTCCATCTAGGGTCCTGAACTTTTTTGGGTACATTTCTCAAGTTTAAGAGAGCATGAATGGCCTTCTAGAGACTGCTCTTCCATCTGTAGCGCTGCACTGAGAAGTGAAGTTACGTTGCAGGGCCTTTATGAGAGGATTCCAGTTTAGGAAGCCTGGTTTTGGCTGGAGCTGCAATTACCTGAGAAATGAGTATTATCTCTTTAATTGCATTTATTTTTGTTTTAAAAGAAGGCACCATTTATTAAAATAGATATCATGGCAACTAAATACAGTGTATAGGAGCATACTTTCTTCTTGGGGTAAATTTGTGACTGTCAAAGAAGCAATACAGTGTTTTAATGAAGAAGTAGTTTCTGGATTTGAATCCTGGCTTCTCCTCTCAATACTTGGGAGTCCTTAGGCAGGGTAAGTATCATCCCAGGGGCTTATTTTTCTTTGCTGTAAAATGGTGGGAGGGCAGTGATAGTGTCGGCGGCTGTGGAATAATTTTCAAAGAATCTCCTCAGTGCATGTTAACTGGTGTGAATGCTGAACATCTGGGCACGGAAAGCCCACAAGGAAGTCTTCTCAGCATTCCTGTTGCTGTTAATAACTTTAACGCACCCATTCACCAACTAACCACAAGAAGACAGCCTAGCTTGTTCTGAGCTGTTCCTGTGGTCAGAAGGTCTGGCTGCAACCCTTTCTTTGCTTGACCTGTGTAATGACATGGGAGGGACCATTCTAGTGCGTATATCCCTGAGATACTTATTCCCAGGATAACTTTCTCTAGACAGGAGAATTTCTTAGTGACTTTGCTAACAAGTTGCCTTTCCCATTTCTGGTCAGTCCATTATTTTAATAACAAAGCTTACATCTTGTTAAAAATTTCAGTACAGTCCTTAATCACAGACTTGGCTCAGAAGTAAAAAAAGAAAAGTCAAATCAAACACTACACATCATAATTTATAAACATTTTTATTATGATGTTTTTTTAATAATGCAAATAATATCTTTTATGGAATCAGTTTGAACATAGGAATTCTGGTAAAAGACTCTTTCCCATCCTTTCCTACAAAGAATGTGTAATAGGGGCCGGTGATTTAGCTCAGCAGTTCGGTGGCCTGCCTTGCAAGCGCAAGGACCAGAGTTCAATCCTTGGTACCAAAAAAAAAAAAAGAAAAGAATGTGTAATATTAATCTAAAAACCCTGAATATTAATGCATATTTATAATATATGTAAAAAGCTACAGATTAATTTCAATGAAACAGCATAAAACATGAATTGTAGCAAATATTTTCTATCCATATAAGCAAAGGGAAAGTACATTTAGGTGGTGTAGGCAAAATAAAGTTGTAGAGCTGGACATGGTGGCATGTAGCTGTCATCCCAGCACCCAGGAGGGAGGCTGAGGCAGGAGGATCTACATGAGTTCAAGGTCAATTTGGGCTACATAGTAAATTCAAGGTCAGTCTACACTAAACAGCAAGACCCTGTAAAAAAAAAAAAAAAAAGGAGAGCAATGAAATACATCTAAGATATCCTGGTGAAAGTGCGTGGGTAAGAGTGGATTTGTGGAGCTGTCAGTAGTAGGAAAGAGGCTGCTTGAAAGACGAGAGAAGGGAGAGAATGTGCCAAGAAAAATGGCCTGGACTAAAGGTTAAGAGATATTTTAGTTCTTTGTGTCTGATTCAGGCTGACTTGAGGTGATTGTCAAGTTTAATTGCCTGGAAATTCCTGGCTTGGATCTAACCCTTATCTCTGCTATGGAAGAGAATTACTGGAATTGGTATGGGTCTAAGCAAATGTTGTATTTATAGGATTACCTTAGGAGATCAGGTGGGTTTGAATGCCTTAGCAAAGTGATGAAGAGATAAACGGATCTACCAGTATTGTGGCAGTCATACCTTTGACAAGTTGTTTATCCCTTTAGCTTCAGTTCCTCAGTGCAAGCTGAGAATAACAGTAGCAGCTACTCACCAGGACTTTTTAGAGGATGGCTTCAGAGCCAGTAGTTCAGCATCTGACACGTAGAAAGGGCCCAATATGTATTCAACAATCATCAGTCATGATCATCATCATCGTCGTTGTCATCATCATCATCCCAGAATAACAGAATCTTTCATGGCCATATTCATGGCATAATGTATTATAGATCACTTAACTCTATTCTATCTAGAACTCTTGACCCACCCACTTGATACTTTGCTATTCTTAGACCCTATCAAGAGGGACACTGCTGGTGATAACCACTTCTACCTCAAACCTTTTAAAATACTCAGCTTTAAAAACCAATAAGTTCATATTTGAAATTAAAATATTGTCATGTAAATTATGAAAAAATCTAGGCACTGAGTTTTGCTCAAAAATGGGCCAGGTGTCAGCCCTACCCAAATGAGCCATCTTTTATCCAAGAAAGGTTGATTAGTTGATGAGATATACATCAACTTGGTTTCAAGTGCTAGAGGCCATCAAAAGGCATCCTGAAGTTAAAGATAGCTATTTTAATGACTGCTGCTGAAGAGTAGTTAAAAAAAAAGGTGTGCTTTCAGACTTTAAGACTTATTGCTTGTATTTTCACAGCTTTCTTAAAGTAAAAAGGGGTGTTGTGGAAAATGATAAAATTTATCATTTATAGCGAAATATTAATGTAGCAGCAGGAGATTCGATGAGGCCATCTATCTATGAGCATTCAGACTTCAAAGGAAGCATAAACACGAAATTAATGGTTTGTCTAGTGTAAGAGACAAATAAATGCAAATGTAGGCTCATTAATATCAAGTGGATGACTTCTTGGTTTATGGGGTTTGGATTGATTTTGTCAAAGGCCAATAGATTTATTTTAAAAAGTCTTTGGACTTTAGCATCCATACACCTATTATTGAGAGAAATAAAACTCACAGCACTCTTGGACAGCCTCTCGTTCTCCTCCTCCTTCCCCCTTCCTAGATGTTGCTTTGCTGAGATAAAGTTCTCACATTAGGACTTACTTTCACACTGAAATATGTCCCTTGTAGGAACTGCTATAAACGTCAGCATTTTCCGCAGCATTAGTTTATGGGCAGAGTGAATTTTAATGGCATCATAATCTCATGGCAATCAATTGCAGTGCTTGGGGGAAAAAAGCTCTGGGGGTGTCCATTAAATGGGCTTTGCATCACTTTTAATGCTCTAAAATCTTGAAGTCTCTCCCTGTCTTCCCTATTTGTCTATAGACAAAATAGTTTTTTTTCCTCCCCCACCCCACTTTAGGCTGAAGTGGCATTAAACACTTTTATTTACTATTTAATTCTCTGACAAGGAGGAAAAAATACCCTCTCTTTTTTCACTTGAACAAGGGCATGAGTCCATTGGTGCTGATACAATGTGGGAAACCAAGGCAGAGGTTTTGGTGGGCCTTTGGCTCCTTCTAGGTTAGTGGATACCTCTACCATGGAATGTTGCTGTTGTGTTTGTCAAGTCATCCTGGGTGGGGTGATTGAGCCACTGCGAGGGAACCCAGATGCATTAGCTCCTAGATTAGCGCCCTATGGTGTCTTTATCCATCACTGCCTCCACTTCCGTTGTGGCCTCTCTGCTTCTATGGATTGCATACATGAATGTGGAGCATATATGGCATAAGGGTTATCATAAGTATTTAAAGTGAATTTTCTATTTTCAGTTTCTGTTTTTGTTCAGTTTCTTACCTTCAAGAGATAACACATGACATATCTAACTTCTTTTTCTGAATTTTTTAGGTCAACTGTATTTGTGTTTTTTAACCATTTTGTTACACTTTCATACTTCAAAATCTCCAAACTTCCTTTACATTTTCTGTGCACAGCAAACTAATTTGGGAAAAGAAGGTGTTCAGGGTGTGGTTTTGTAGTTGGTTCCTATCTTAGTTACTTTTCTTTTTGCTGAGACAAAATACCCAACACCCAAAGTTAAAGAAGGAAAGGTGTATTTGGCTTAGAGGTAGAGGTTTCAGTCCAAAGCCAGCTGGCTCTAAGGTGGGTGGCATGGCAGAAGAGAAACAGTCCATGGCAAAGTAGCACAGGCATAAGGCAGCAAGAGAGCGACAAGACATGACAACAGCAGGCCTTCTGTCCCTTCTGTTCTTTTGTTGGCTACTGACCTTTAGGATGGGTAACACTCCTAGCATTACACTGTGAACCAGTCCCAGTATTTTATCCTTGATTCCAGTTTTACACAGCCTAGATCTAGCCACCTCTGAAAAGCCCCACCTATGATCACATGAGTCTTTGGAGAGACATTCAGACGCAAGCCATAACAGTTTTCTATGGATTTGAAAGTGATAGAAATAATATTACTGGTCAAGAGTGAAATTGTACAGCTAATATAAGATGAGCAAGAATAATGATATGCAGGATAATCCAGAGGAATTGACTCAGAAACTAGCAGTTTTTATGACTTCATTTAATGGATTAATGATGGACAACTGTGTGAATTAGGTGGTTGGCTGCAAAAATAGCAAAGAATGGCATAGAAACAAATATTGTTGTTTCCTGCCAGTCCTACTCTTTGGAGAAGAATCATAGAAAAGGAATGGAAGAGACAATTACTACTGTGAAATACCTGAGTTGTACTTGTATCAATTCCCCATAAGGAATGTGATCATAAACATGTACCAATAAAAAATAAAAACTGAACAAAAACAATAATAATGATCCACTCGCTAATGCCTCTTGTGAAAGCCACTGCTGAGACTATATCTCCAACCCAAAGCCCATTTTCTCTTCTACTCGCAAGCCTGGGCTTGGCCAGAGTTGATTGCACTAGGATAGGACCCCCTAAGGCAAGTTCTGCTATTTGGAATTTAAATCTTGCAAATTTGACTGGTGATTCTAACTCAAACAGACCCTTACAGTTTGAACCTTATTTATACTTTTAGTTTTTCACATCAGAGAAACTAATTCAGTATAATGTGAAATAGGAAGAAAAGGTCTAAAGGAATAGGGAAAGTAGGTAGGGTAGGGGAAAGTAAAAAAGGGAAAAGAAAAAAATAAAAGAAAAGGCAAAAAATGGAAACAAAGTCTTTGTAGGGAAGGGTGGAGAGGGTGAAGGGAGTGCAGGGGAATGGGGAAAAAATAAGTATGAAGATACATCATGTAAAGATACAATATCCCAGTGATGAATGTAACTGTACTGTATAGCTAAAAGGTACCAATAAACTTAATGAAGAAAAACTGATCCTTACCACTGAGGACATTAACGTGACCATGTTTGGCTATGAGCGTGCTCAATCTTTCTTTAACAGCAAGTCATGAGGGAGAAGGAAGACTTTAAGAAGAAATACAGTAAGGAGTAGACACCAGGGGGAGAAAGGGAAATGGTGAGAAAGGGATTAGAATCCTGAGACTTTCTGTTTTTTTGCTTTGTTCTCAATGAAGCCAGTCTGTACTATCAGCCATAGGATACTCTGATTCTTTATAAACAATTCCTAAGAATAAAATTCCTTATTTTAACTAGCTCAAGAGGTCATACCAAAGTACCTGAAGAGGGAGAGAATATATGATCTGTCTACATAACTATCTGATGAGCCCTCATGGCTCAAGCAGCCTTCTGATTGTCACCAAATCCCACTCAGAAACATTCTCTATGCTGACATGGCCCTCCTGTTTGGGCAATGGTATTTCTTGCTAAGATGATAAATTTGCCCTCTAATTGTTTAGCTGAGCCTCTTGAACTTGGCTAAGGCATTTGCTCTTGGAACTCTAGGGTACCTTGTAGATGGAGACAGAGTCAAGCTTCTGAGGGACAAGGACCGAGGAGCATGTCTCAGAATTTTATCAAATTGCCTCCAGAAGCCACTTGAGTCTAGTTCATTAGCCTAACATTGTCAGACTCACTCTATGTCACTACTTGCTTGGTTTGAATGGTTGCAAAAACCTTATAGCTGATTTCAGAAGTATTAGATTTTTTTCTGAACTGAATCTTTTGTCCTTAAAAAAATCCTACATGCTTAAAAATATCCTTATCTTGGCATTATAGAAGCTTGAGGCAGGAGGATTTCAAGTTCAATGATCTACCTGGGCAAGATCTTTGCAAGACCCTGTGATTTTGTTCAATGGTAGAGTTCTTGGGAAGGATGCATGAGCCCTGGGTTTACTCCCCAATATTATTTAAAAACTATATATGTATTTTAGAAAATATTAAAAAATTAAGGACTTCCAGGAAGACAGTGGAGCAGTAAGCAATAACAAGTTGGCCACTCTAAGATTTGGAATCCAGCAACTTGGGGAAGAGAAGAAGGAGGGAGATGGATCCTCAGGACCCAGGAGGGATCTAAAGGGAAAATTAGAGCCCATGGAGAAAGGGAAGAAACAGACTTCAACATAGACAATGGAAGAGGCAATTGGACCTTCTCCCTGGCTACTGGCTTGTGGTGTGAGTGGGGAGGGTCAAAACTATAGAGACACAGTGAAAGTGGGTGACTCCAGAGGCCTTCAGGGAGAAACATACTGGTGGAATGAAGCAGTGGATGGTGTGTGCTATAATAGCTGGTGCAGTGTTTCCTGGAGACAGCCTTTGGCAGATTCCATTTTAGGGAGGGGCCAACTGAACCCAGGGATCAGAGCAGCTGCGCATTGGCCTCATCGCAGTAATCCCACTGTCAAAAACCCACAGTGATTGGGTGAGGGACCATTGTGGGAGACTTCCAGGGTCAGGGAACCATGGTCAAAGCAGCAGGAGACACCTAGAATGCTAGAAGCTAATTAATTCAGACCTCCACCCTATGACCAGAGGTGAGGATCAGCCTGAACTTCTGTGGATTTGAAAATATGAGAACTGGCACCTCACCCTAATCATATTGCAGGCTTGCCGGTACTATCCAGCATCTTGCTCTAATCCTACTACAGGCTTCTTGGGGTTATCCAGCATAGATGTGGACTATGACTGCTTCCTTAGTCTACTATTGAGAGCATAGCCATGCCCTAAATTGGACACTACCACACAATTATAGACCCCAACAGATAACCACAGCTTTGAAATCACAGACAAATTTCTTTCTTCTGCTTTTTTTTTTGTTTGTTTGTTTTCATCACTTGTGGGTGTTTTTGTTGTTGTTTATATTGTTTGTTTTTTCATGAGTTGAACATTGTTTTTATTTTGATTTGTTCTTGTTTTTGTTCCTTCCTTCTTTCTTTCTCTCCTGTTTTCTTCACCAACTTCCTGAGGCATGGGTAATCTTTGTCCTTCAGCCTTGCTTCTAATCAATCTCTTTCTATTCCTTTATTTTTTCCCTCGTATTACTTTAAAATTTTCTTCTGTTAAGGTAAAATCCTTCTAATGAATGGATATTTACTGTATATAGTTTTTTGATTTGTCTTTGATTTTTGTTATATAAATATAAATTTTGTACCCATGGTTAAGGGTGACAAATTAATATTTATCACAAAAAATAGTTATCACAGTTTATTACATTCCAGTCTGTGCTTTATGCTACTGTTGATATTTATTGTACTACGTTAGCCAAGGTGATATAGTTGTTGTGATCAATTGATGTTCCTTGTATGCCAATATGTATGTTGTCGGGGGTCATAAGCAAACCTATAGACCAGTTCCAAAGAACAGGATCTAGGCCAAACAGACAGCAAGATTTCATCTATAAGAAATTGAAGAAGCAAACAAAAAAAGGGAAATGAGAAAACATGGAAGCAAGATGTAACCTATAATCCTCAACTCACCCAAAGCAAATCATGGTGGCATTGAAGTGGAAGAAATCAAAAGCCACCCAGCTGAATTTTATGAAATGGTAGTAGAAGCAACAAAACACATCAATAAGTCTCTTGACTAAAACAAAACAGAGATATTAAAGAGATGATGACCATAATGAAGGAAACGATTAATGAACCTAGAATAGATATAAATAAAAATAGAGAAGCCTAGGAAAGATATAAAAACCATGGATGTCCAACACAGAAAACAACTGGATCCCATAATCAGATTCAAATAGACTCGACAATGTTAAAAATTCTGTTGAAAGCATACACAGCAGAGTCAATGATTCTGAAGATAGAATATTAGATCTAGAAGTCAGGGTTGTAGTTGGTGATCATCAAACAAAAGACCTCTTAAAAATAGCAAGGGACTATGGAAAATTGATCCAATAGCTGCTAGATCATGCAAAGAAGACTAATAGAAGATTAATTGGAATCACGGAAGCTTCAGAAGATAGCACAAAGGACATAAAACTATGCTCACAGAAGTAATAGTAGAAAACTTTCCAAGCATAGGAAAAGATTTGAGATGCAGATAACGAAGAATATAGAACTCCAAGTAGTCATGATCAGAAAAAAATTACACCAAGTCATATAATATTAAAGATTCCAGAAATTCAACATGGGATCAGCATACTAAAAACTGTTAGAGAAAAGAAACTAGTCACCTATAAAGGAAAACCCATCAGAATCACAGCAGACTTCTCAACTCAAACTCTAAAATCAAGGAGTTTAGATTGAAGTATTTCAAGCCCTAAAAGAAAACAGCTTCCAACCTACATTGATGTACTATGCAAAAATATCTTTCAGAAGTAATGGAAATAATATTTCCATAGTAAAGAATACCTGAAGAAATTAATGATCACCAAACTAGCACTCCAAAAAGTTCTGAAGGGTATTCTAGAAAAAGACAACAAAAGCAACAATTCCAAGAACCCCAATAGAATGAATCCACCAGGCAAAGCAAGCAATTAATGGAGGGTAAAGAAAGGGAACCAACAACAAGATAATTATATGACAAGGGTAAGTCAATATATATATATATCACTTATAACCATCAAATGGTAAAGGGTAAATGGTTTCAATTCACCAAAAGAAACAGATTGGAAGAATGGATCAAGAAATAAGATCCAACAATATGCTTCATACAAGAAACATTTTTTTCAGCTTTAATTGAGTTTATTGGTACATTTTAGGGATACAATACACTTACATTCATTGTTGGGATCTTGTACCTCTACATGACAAGTCTTGATTCTCATTTTTTCCCCTTTTGCCTACCCTCCCTTCACCCCCTCCTCCCCTCCCCATCTACAAACACTTTATTTCCATCTTTTCATTACCTCACATTTTTTTCTTTTCCCTTATTATGCTTCCCCTACCCATCCCACCTTCCCTACACCTTTAGCTCCTTTCTTCCCATTTCTGAATGTCAGTAATCTTATTAGGATCTTCTGTATTATTGCAGATTATTCACACCAGAGAAACTATTCGGTATTTACAAATGTGTGCCTTATTTATTTCACTTAGGAGTATATCTTCAATATGTATCCATTTTCCTATGAATGAATCTATTTTCTCATTCTTTATGGCTGAGTAATATTCCATTTTATAGAAAAGCCACATCTTCTTTATCCAGTTTCCAACGGATGGGCAAATGGGCTGTTTCCAAGATTTAGCTATTGCAAACTGTGCCACTATAAACATGGGTGCGCATACTTCTCTGTGATATGATTCTTTTAGTTCTTTTGGAAAGATACCCAGCAGAAGGATGGCTGGGTCAAATGGAATCTCTAGTCCAAGTTATACAAGAAACATTTTTAACTCAAAAAGAAATTCATGTATGGAAAGTCAAAAGATAGAAAATAATATTCCAAGTGACAGCAACTTGGAAAAGAGCAGGGGTAGCTATTCTGTTTGCAGACAAAGTGGATTTCAAACCAAGACTGATCGAAAGAGAAAGATGGTCACTACATAGTTGTTAAGGAAATAATCCAAGAGGAAAAGATAACACAATCACAAATATAAATGCACCAAATACTAGAATAACCAACTATATAAAACAAACACTAATGGATATGAAAAGCCACATAAGCACTAATAAAACTACAATAGAGGACCTCAATACCCTACTACCACAAATAGACAGATCAACTAGACAAAGATCTACAAACAAATATTAGAACTGAACAAAACCTTTAAACAAATGGACTCAGTAGATATCTACTGAACACCAGAATACACATTCTTCTTAGCAGAACACAGGACTTTCTCTAAAACAAATCACATACTAGCTCATAGAACATGCTTAAGTAAATGCAAAAGCATTGAAATTATTCCATGCATATTGTTACATCATAGTGCAGTGAAATTGGAAATCAATGGCAAAGGAAAACACAGAAACTATGTAAACACAAGGAAATTCAGTAACACCTTCCTGAACAACCAATCAGTCACAGATGAAGTTAAAGAAAAAATTAGACAGTTTCTACAATTGAACTATAATGCCCATGTGACATACTGGAACTTATGGGATGCAATGAAAGCACTCCTATAAAGGAAATGTATAGTTGTAGATTCCCACATTGGAAAAACATGGAAAACTCAAATAGCCTAATGTTGAACCTCAAGCTTCTAGAAAAAGAAGAGCAAGTTCAACCCAAAGCAAGTATGAGGAAAGAAATTGTAAAGATCTGAGTAGAAATTAATGCAAAATTGAAACTAAGAAAACAAAACAAAGAATCAATAAATCAAAGAGTTGGTTCTTTGAAAGATTAAATAAAATAGACAAACCCTCAGCCCACTTTATAAAAAAAAAAGTAAAAAGAAAGACATAAAACCATTGTGAAGGAAAAGAGAAAAATCACTTTGGATCCTACAGAAATCCAGATCATCAATGCCTGATTTGAGAAACTGTACTCCAATAAGAAGGAAAATTCAGAAGAAGCAGACAGATTCCTAGATACATATGAATCATCAAAGCTGAACTGAGAAGATATAAAAATTCTAAAAAACTCAGTATCAATCAATGAAATTGAAAGAGTAATAAAAAACTACAAACAAAGAAAAGCACACAGGTCCTGATGGATTTGCTGATCAATTCTAAAAGAACTTTAAAGAAGATCTAATACCAGTACTCCTCGAATTCTTTAAAAAAAGTGAAAAAAAAGTGGGGGGGAAGCAGTCTACCCAAACTCATTCCAGGAAACAAGCATTTCCCTGATACAAAACTAGAGAAGCAGCCAACCACAAAAGAAAACTATAGATGGGGAGGGGAGGAAGGGGTGAAGGGAGGGTAGGGGTAAGGGGAAAAAATGAGAATCAAGACTTGTCATGTAGAGGTACAAGATCCCAACAATGAATGTAACTGTACTGTATCCCTAAAATGTACCAATAAACTCAATTAAAGCTGAAAAAAAAAAAAAGAAAAGAAAACTATAGCCTAATCTCCCTAATGAACATAGATGCAAAAATCCTTAGTAAGGTACTGGCAAACAGAGTGCAGAAAATCATCAAAAATAATCACAAAGATTATATACCACAATTCATCCCAGGGATATAAGACTGGTTCAACATATGTAAATCAATCAATGTAATACACCACATTAACAGAACTAAGGACAAAAAAACCACATGATCATGAGAATACAGCAGAAGAAGCATTTGACAAAATCCAACAATCATTTTTGCTAAAAACCCTGCAGAAAATTGAAATAGAAAGTCTTTATCTCAATCTAATAAAAGCCATCTATGAAAAGCCAATATTCAATATCTTGTTAAATGGTTAAAAACTAAGCTTTCACTCTAAAATCAGGAACAAGGCAATGATGTCCTCTATCACCATTGTTATTTAACATAGTTCTGGGGACATCAGTCAGAGGAATTAGATAAAAGAGAGAAATAAAAGTAATAAGGATAGGAAAGGAAGAAGTTAAACTATCATTATTTACTGATACATGATACTCTACATAGAAGACCCCCAAAACTCCACCAAAGGGCTTCTAGAATTAATAAGCAAATTCAGCAGCATAGCAGGATGCAAAGTCAACACTCAAAAATCAATAGCATTCCTGTACACGAATAAAGAACTCACTAAAAGAGAAATTAGGAAAACAATACTTTTCACAATAGCATCAAGAAAAATTAAATGCTTAGGAATCAATCTAAAATCACTTCTTGGCCTTTGGTTAAGATCAAGTGTAGGAGTCAGTCTACCAAAGGAAGTGAAAGACTTATACATTAAAAACTATAGTGGTATAAAAATACCCTTATCTTTAGAAATGCCTTCTCTAATATTTATGGATGAAGTAATACAATATTTTTTATATAATATTTGCTTTAAAATTCCAGGAAATCAAGTGAGGGTTGGGACAAAGGAACATAACTGATAAAATGTTTACATTTTGTTGAACCTGTGTGAAGAGTACTCCACTCTGTATTAGTGATGTTTGGAAACCTTTATAAACAGAAAAAGTATATTATATTATGTGCACGCAATTGTGGAACTAAATTGAGCCAGCCCTGATCTGTCTTTTCTCATTCTTTTTCATTAAGGGCATTTTAATTCAATTGTTTTGTTTTTGTTTTCCAAATATCATAAGATTTTTCTTTATTGCTCATAGAAGAACACAGTATCAATGGGGCTAAAGATAAACAAGGCTACTCATTTTTTTTTGGTTATGCTTAGACCTGTATTGAAGGCATATATATTTATATCTAACCAGTACACACATCATTTAGGGATTTGTGACCTTTTTAAAAATTTTAACCAAAAGAAAATGTTTGAGCCCCTACACATTTGAACTTCTATACAAGTGAGATAGGAAAGCAGAGCTGTAACACCGAAATCTTATCCAAAATGAGTGGCCTGAACTTTCCATTAAGCCTAACCAATGCCATTTTAATGTGCTAATAAATGACATCTATAAGTAAACATTTCTCCTCCTAGGAAAATAAATTTATAGCCTTAAATATCTTCCAATTAAACCATGCCAGTGCTGAAGGCTTTTCAATGATCATGACTTACTGCTCTTTCAGGAACTTTTTTCTTCACTATTTTTTTGGGTAAAACTTTGATTGTAAAATGTACACAACATAAATTTAGCTATTTAGTCATTTTTTTTTGAGACAGGGTCGCACTGTGTATTTGAGATTGACCTGGAACTCACTATGTGGCCGAGGCTGGTCTTGAACTCACAGAGATCCTCCTGCCTCAGCCTCCTTAGTGCTGGATTGCTGGGATTACAGACGTGCACCACCATGCTCAGCTCTATTTAGTCATTTAAAAGTGTACAGTTCACTGGCATTAACAATGCATTCACACTGTTGTGTAAGCCTCACTACCATGCATCTCCAGGACTTCTTCATCTTCTCCACCTGAAGCTCAGTGTTCATTGAATACTAACTCTCTGTTATTTCCCCATCATTATACTCTGTTTCTTTTTTAGGGATACAGTACAGTTGCATTCATTGTTGGGATCATGTACCTCTACATGACAAGTCTTGATTCTCATTTTTTCCCCTTACCTCTGCACTCCCTTCACCTCCTCCTCCCCTCCCCATCTACAAACACTTTATTTTCATCTTTTCATTCTCTCACATTTTTGTCTTTTCCCTTTTTACTCTTCCCCTACCCATCCTACCTTCCCTACACCTTTAGCTCCTTTCTTCCCATTTCTAAATGTCAGTAACATTATTAGAATCTTATGCATTGCTGCAGATTATTCACACCAGGGAAACTATTCGGTATTTACACATGTGTGACTTATTTATTTCACTTAGGAGTATATCTTCAATATGTATCCATTTTCCTATGAATGAATCTATTTTCTCGTTCTTTATGGCTGAGTAATATTCCATTTTATAGAAAAACCACATCTTCTTCATCCAGTTTCCAACGGATGGGCAAATGGGCTGTTTCCAAGATTTAGCTATTACAAACTGTGCCGCTATAAACATGGGTGCACATACTTCTCTGTGATATGATTCTTTTAGTTCTCTTGGAAAGATACCCAACAGAGGGATGGCTGGGTCAAATGGAACCTCCAGTCCAAGCTCTTTGAGGTATCTCCATATTGATTTCCATAGTGGTTGCACTAGTCTGCACTCCCACCAACAATGGAGAAGGGTTCCTTTCTCCCCACAACCCCGCCAACATTTGTTATTGTGTGATTTCTTGATAGCAGCCATTCTCTGTGGGGTGAGGTGGAATCTCAGTATTGGTTTCATCTGCATCTCTCGAATGACCAGTCATGTGGAACATT
>NW_022900949.1:51098068-51105536 GCF_012274545.1 Fukomys damarensis | reverse complement strand
AGCCTGATTGATCTGTTTTGTTACCTCCTGTGCTATGGGTCCAGGGAGTCCTGTTGGTTCACTATCAGACTTTTCATCCTCATTTGTCCTACTATTTGCCATTGGTGAACTGGAAATCTGTTTTTGTGTCTTGCTTAAGTGTTTTCTCATTTTTATTTTTATTGTTGGGTTGTCCTTCTTTAATTTCTGGGTATTACTTAAATCTTCCTAATATAATTGTGTTTTAGCTTTTGAGTTTCTAATGACTCATAGATATGCTCATTTTCATAATATCAGAGAAAACCACTCTTTAAATCAATCACAACCCTTTCTCCCAATTGATACATTTAGCAGCCCAATAGGATCAGGCACAGCTTGCAAACTGACCACTTGTGGTAGTCATTAATGTACCACCTTTAACTCATGTGAATTAAATTAATTTCAAGAAGCAGCCCATAGTATGTTTGCAGTGAATATGCTTTTAAATATAGCATCTTTACCATTTAGGATGGGGGGTTCGACTTAGAACGAGAGGATTGGATAAGTGAAAGAATTAGAGCAGGTTTGAAGTGAATCCAGAGGTTGTGGAATTACTTTACTATCTTTACAAAGCTATTAAGTTCAGGGGGATAGAGAGAGTGCAGGAATAAGGACAAGAATATATCCCCTTAACAATAACAGGTGCTTGCCTTCCCTTGAAGGTACAGAGCCATGAGTGAGGTAAAATGACTGGAGAAAAGAACATAAAGAGAAACCCCTCCTAAAAACAAAACAAAACAAAAATAAAAGAAGAAGTCTGAGTTAGGGCAGGAGCTGGAATAAAAAGGGAGATGAGGGACAATATGGTGGAGCAAGAGACTGATTTGGAGAGAGAGGACAGAAAAAAGAAAGAATTTTTAGGGTGGAATGAGGAAAAAAGAAAAAAGAGAGAGAGAGAGAAAGAAAAAAGAATTTGAAGGGCCTCTTTCAGGCTGTCTCTGATCTCATATTATACCACATGTACAGCCATATGCAGAACCAAATCCTCTGGTCTCAGCTAGCCAATGGTAGTTCCCCATGACTGAGACTGAACACAATCTACAAGGCCTAACTTGAGTTTCCTTACCCTCAGGGTTGAACTCCACTCAGTTCCATTACAGGTTTCCCCTACCCTTTCTTTAAAGATGTTCAAAGTTGGGAGCTCAGAAAACTACCCTTCATGAGAACCTATGCCTCTGCAGAGTTGGTGTAAGGACTGGCCCAATCAGGAGGTTTGAGAAAGGTGGTGGGGTCATGGGGGTGTTTCAAGGGCACCCATGCGGCTACCTTCCTTACTGGGTCTGATGTCGTGCAGTCCGGGAGGTCGCGCACCTGCCGCCAGGTGATCTCAGGCAGGCAGGCAGCTGAAGAGACCCCCTCCAGGGTCTTTGGGGCCTTCCTAGGTCTATTGTCGCGCAGTCCGGGAGTCACGCACCCGCTGCCAGGTGATCTCCTTATACTCTGTTTCTATGGAGTGGATTATTCTAGGTATTTCATACAAGTGAACCCATGCAGCATTTGTTCTTTTGTGACTACTTCATTTCACTTGTCATAATGTCTTCATTTCATTAATATTGTAATGTATCAGTATCATTTGTTTTTAAGACTGAAAAATGTTCTATTTTACAGGCTATGGATGTAAGTCAGTGCTAGATTGCTTGTTCAACATTCATGAAGCACTGGGTTTGACCCTTATCACCTCAAAAAATTAAAAATTTAATTGTACATTTATGTACATCACATTTTGTTTTTCCATTCATTCATCAGTGGATACTTAGGTTGTTTCCACCTTGTGACTCACATTATGAATAACGCTGTTGTGAATATGAGTGCAAGCATTTCTTATAGCTTCTGCTTCCAATTCTTTTAGCTATGTATCAGTCTTTCTGGAATTTCTTAATCCCCAGAGTCCTACATGATGCTACTTTTAAGCAACAGTTCCCATAATAGCACTGTCTCAGTTTAAATCAGGTCTGCAGTCCTTGCTTCTGGGCTCTGCATTGTCCTCCAAATCTGTGCCTTGTTAGTGGGGTCTTCCCCATAGAATGATGTTCTGTGGGCTTGGCCCAGGCACCTTCACTTGTCCAATCTCTTAGCATGTGTCATTTTCAAATTGGCCCGAGGGAAGGAAGTAGAAAGTAGAGAAGCAATTCTCGCTCATTACTTTGCTTCTGAGCTATTGCAGAATGTTGCATTGTGTGAGTGCCCAATTCAGTAAATGTAGAGAGCATTATATGATTTTAATGAAATAGGAAATGATGGTTAAAGATGTTACTAACAATGGAAGCACAAGTGAACAAAGAAATGGCTGAGCCTACCCTTCTCCTGCCTTCTGGGTTGAGTGCTCATCAGTTACCATATGAGGCAAAAAGAATGGCAATCTAATCAACTATGAAAGGAAGAGAAGCAGGTACACGTTCCAAATTATAAAGATTATTAGAAATATGAATTAACTTCTCTGTCATTAAGAAAAAAATCTTTACCTATGTTACACATTGACCTTGAGATATTACCCAGCATTAAAAATTAGCAAGCTGTAAAGTCTAGGTATTTAGAGCATGAGGACAAACTTTTATGATTTTTTCTAGAAATGTTTAATGTGGTCTTAAAAAGTATTTAAAATACTCAATATTTGATTCACTCCTTAAAACTTAATTATAGGGCAAGTTGAGACACCTCTATAAGTTTCTTGCTTAGGAAGGACTACAAAAGCCAAACTCTATGAGAAGACACTCACTGTCTCTACTGTTGTGAAACAACAGCATAACATGGTTAATACAGTGTGGTGAACACTTGGGTATGTTCTTCTTTGTCAGAAAATACTTTTGGAGACCCAGAAGATACTGCTGAAAGTTTGACTAAAGTGGGTATTGGAAGAATAATGTACAGTGGCAACATTTCCCATACAGTTCATTGAAAGTACATACGCTTCATGTATGGCTCAGCTTTTGTCATTTGCAGCAAGACAGGTAAATGTTTGTAATATTTATTAAAATACCCCTAAACTATAAATAACTCCTTAGAATAAATTATTAAATTTTGTATATAGGAATACCACATAGGGATAAAAATGAACGAACAATATATTAAAAATTGATTTTTTTTTTGTTTTTTGAGTCAGGGTCTACTATGTAGTTCAGACTGCTCTGGAACTCATTGTGTAGTCCAGGCTGGTCTTGAACTTGCAGCCATTCTCCTGTCTCAGCCTCCCTAGTGCTGGGATTACAGGCGTGAACCACCATGCCCTGCAAAAAATTAGTTTTTTAAACCTAAAAAAAGTTTAATTTAGCCACAGAATCAAATTTTTGGTTGAATTTGGTTGGTTAATGATACAGTGAGATGGCAAATGCTATAATCTTACTGTAAGCTTCAAAGAAATTTCAGGATACACACAGTTTGAATCAGCTATACTATCACAATATGATAATGAATACTTACATCTACTTATAGAAGAATAAATGAGTTAAAGATATACTATATTATCCATCTAGACAATTTATATTGTATTACTATAAATGCTAATTGCATAATTAAGAGTCAAAAGAATGCTGCCAAAAGCGTCATTATTTCTTTACTGGATAGAATGGGTAAAGAGGGATTTAAAATTAAAACAATTTGAAATTCGTTACCAAAAGGTAACATTAATGCAAAACATTAATGATTAAAATAGCATGGTATTAGCACATGAACAGACAAATGGAACATAAAAGAAAATCCATAAATAGACCCAAATTATGTGGAATTTGACATATTTTGAATTAAACTTCTCAAGTCAGTCAGGTAAAGATGGGCTTGCTTGTGTTGTGACAATTGGATTCCTATTTGATTAAAAAAAATTCACATCTCAGGATATATTGTCCATATCCTTTTTTTAATTAATCAATTTTATTGGTACATTTAAGTTATACAATATAATGACATTCATCATTGGAAATTTGCACCTTTATGTAATCCATCTTGGTTCTTATTTTCCCCCATTCCCCTGCTCTCCCTTCAACCCCTCCACCCCTCCTGTCTACAAAGACTTTGTTTCCACTTTTTCTTTTTCTCATGTTAACTCCATTCCCCTCTTTCTTTTCCCCTACCCTACCCATTTCCCCTTCTCCTTTGCGCCTTTTCTTCCTAAGCTCACCATGTAGGAAAGAATCTAAAATGTACTCCTGTAGTCTCACGTATCGTATTCAGAGGTGGGGCTTTTGAAAGGTGATTTGATTATGGGGGCAATATGCTTATTATTAATGGATTAATCCATTGATGAGGGAATAGATGTGCTGTTAGAAGGCGGGCCTGGTTAGAAGAGGTAGGTCACTGGGGGTGTGACCTAAAAGGGTTTATACTTGTTCTTGATTCCTCCTTTCCCTCTCTGTTTCCTGGATGTCATAGTTGAGAAATTTTCTTCTGCTATGACCTTTTGCAATGCTGGTTCTGTCATGAAGTTAGCTAAGCATGGAATAAACCCTCTGAAACCATGAGCCAAAATAAACATTTCCTCCTTTAAGTTGCAAGTACCACGTATTTTGTCCCAGCAAGGGAAAAGTGACTACTCATGTATATAAATGGTACTGAGAATTGGGTCATTGCTGTGATTGCACCTGATCATGTGGTTCAGAAACATTTGGAACTGTTTTGTGGAAGGAGTTTGGGAAGGTTTGGGATGCAGGCTAGAGAAGCCCTAGAATATTGTCAGCAGAGACTGAAGAGAGATTTTGATGGGAGCTCAGAAGGCCAGAATGCTGGTAACATTGCGGAAAGTAAAGGCCAGGTTCAGGAGTTTCAGATGGAAACAAGAACTATTGGAATTTGGACTACAGGCCATGCATATTTCATTCTGGGAAATAATTTGTCTACATTTTTTCATTTAGACTTTGTGTGAGGGCTGGGGATTTAGCTCAGTGGCACTGCACCTGCCTCGCAAGTGCAAGTCATGAGTTCAATCTCTAGTAAAAAAAAAAAAAATAAAGACTTTGTGTGAGATTGCATGTAAAGGTAGCAGGTTAATTGATCTGGTAGAGGTAATTTCAAGACAGCCCTACATTCAGGCTGTGGCATAGCTACTGCTGGCTGCTTTTAGTCATATTTACAATGAGAATCAGAAAGAAAAAGCAGAGGCAAAAATCTGTAAACATTTTGCAGCTTGGCCCGAAAGGAAGCACATATGAAATTGATGCCAAGGAGAGTGTGATTGCTAAAAACATTGGGGCCATTAAAGAAAAGCCAAATACCTTGCATCACGACACAGAAAAGATGCTTCTCTCATTCTCTCTGCTTCCTGGCCATTTTGAACAGCTTTCCTCTGTCGTGCCCTTCCACTGTGTCGTTTCTGCCGTGAGGCCAGTCTTCTAAACCCTCTGACACTGTGAGCCATAACAAAGCTCTTCCTTTAACTGATGTCCCGTTGATGGGAAAGCGACTAATACAACACAGAGAAAGGAATTTCTTTTTTGGTTTTTTGAGACAGGGTCTCACTATGTAGTTGAGACTGACCTGGAACTCACTATGTAGCTCAGGCTGGCCTCGAACTCACAGCGATCCTACTGTTTCAGCATCACGAGTATTGGTATTACAGGCATGGGCCACCACTCCCGGCATTAGAAAGGAATTTTTCTTCACTAAGAATCAAGGAAGTTTTGATTATGATAAAAATAAGTAAACAGTTTTTTCCCCTCATTGAGTTTATTGGTACATTCTAGATATACAGTACAGTCACATTCATTACTGGGATCTTGTACCTTTACATGACAGGTCTTCATTCTCATTTTTTCCCTTTGTCCCTGCCCTCCTTTCACCCCCCCTCCCCTCTCCATTTATAAATGTTTTATTTCCATTTTTTCATTTTTTCTTATTTTTTTGTTTCCCTTATTACCTTTCCCCTACCCTTCCCACTTTCCCTACACCTTTAGCCCTTTTCTTTCTATTTCACATTGTCAATTACCTCATTAGGATCTTATGTACTATTATAGTTTATTCCAACCAGAGAAACTATTTGGTATTTACACACGTGTGACTTATATATTTCACTTAGGAGTATATCCTCAATATGCATCCATTTTCCTATGAATTAATCAAATTTCTCATTCTTTATGGATGAGTAGTATTCCATTTTAAAGAAAAACCACATCTTTATCCAGTTTCCAACTGATGGGCAAATGGGCTGTTTCCAAATTTTAGCTATCACAAATTGTGCCACTATAAACACAGGTGTGCATATATCATTGTGATATGATTCTTTTAATTCTTCTGGAAAGATACCTAGCAGAGGGATGGCTGGGTCAAATGGAACCTCTAGTCCTAGCTCTTTGAGGTATCTCCATATTGATTTCCATAGTGGTTGCACCTGTCTGCACTCCCATCAACAATGGAGAAAGGTTCCTTTCTCCCCACAACCCCGTCAACATTTGTTATTGGTTGATTTCTTGATAGCAGCCATTCTTTGTGGGGTGAGGTGGAATCTCAGTGTTGTTTTTATCTGTGTCTCTCAAATGACCAGTGATGTGGAACATTTTTTCATATATTTACTTGCTGCTTTTACTTCTTTGCCTGAGCAATGTCTTCATTTCAGATGTCCATAAGAGACTCACTGAGAGAGAAATTAAGGAAACAATTCCTTTCACAATAGTATCCAAAAAATGAAGTATCTAGGAATCAATCTAACAAAAGAAGCAAAAGACCTCTACACTGAAAACTACAGCACTCTGAAAAAAGAGATTGAAGAGGATATAAGAAAATGGAAAGATATCCCCTGCTCCTGGGTAGGAAGAATCAACATAGTGAAAATGGCCATACTACCAAAACTGCTATACAGATTCAATGCAATGCCAATTCAAATTCCAACACTATATTTCACAGAATTAGAAAAAGAATCCAAAAATTCATTTGGAACCAGAAGAGACCTAGAATAGCAAAAGCCATCCTAGGCAACAAAAACATGGCAGTGGGTATAACAATTCCCAATTTGAAACTATACTACAAAGCCACTGTGATAAAAACAGCATGGTACTGGCAAAGAAACAGACCTGAGGATCAGTGGAACAGATTGGAAGACACAAAAACAAATCCAGATGTACTCAGCTACCTCATCTTTGACAAAGGAGCTGCCCATCCCCACTGGAGAAAAGATAGCCTTTTTAATAAACGATGTTGGAAAAACCCAATTTGAAACTATACTACAAAGCCACTGTGATAAAAACAGCATGGTACTGGCAAAGAAACAGACCTGAGGATCAGTGGAACAGATTGGAAGACACAAAAACAAATCCAGATGTACTCAGCTACCTCATCTTTGACAAAGGAGCTGCCCATCCCCACTGGAGAAAAGATAGCCTTTTTAATAAACGATGTTGGAAAAACGATCTCAACCTGCCAAAGATTAAAACTAGATCCTTATCTTTCCCCATGCACTAAATTAAAATCCAAGTGGATTAAAGATCTAAATATTAAGACAGAAACATTAAACTTGCTAAGATAAGTTAGG
>NW_022900949.1:51076002-51097822 GCF_012274545.1 Fukomys damarensis | reverse complement strand
TACATCATCTTTGACAAAGGAGCTGCCCATCCCCACTGGAGAAAAGATAGCCTTTTTAATAAACGATGTTGGAAAAACGATCTCAACCTGCCAAAGATTAAAACTAGATCCTTATCTTTCCCCATGCACTAAATTAAAATCCAAGTGGATTAAAGATCTAAATATTAAGACAGAAACATTAAACTTGCTGGAAGATAAGTTAGGCAGAACTCTTGAAGACATTGGCATAGGAAAATCCTCAGTAGCATGGGAACTAGCAGAAAGAATCAACATCTGGGACCTCATCTTATTAAAAAGATTCTTCACTGCAAAAGAAACCATCAACAGAACTAAGAGACAACCCACAATATGGGAAAAAAATTTTATCAGCTGCTGGTCAGACAAAGGACTACTATTTAGAATATATAAAGAACTCAAAACAATCAACCCCCTCCAAATATAAGGACCTTATTAAAAAATAAATAGTTTTTGATCATCAGACCGGCAGAAATGAAAACATTTGAAGGGTTTCATTTTGGAAAATATGTCGAAAAAGAAACACTGCCCAATATTAGTTGATAGTTCTAAATGGCAAGACCCTTTTTGAAAGGCAGTTTAGCAGAACCTATATCAAAAACTTAAAATTAGTATAACTTTGAATATACTCATTGTATGAATATACTCTTGATGAGATGTAAAAAGAAAGAACTTTGGTTTTGGAGACTTACTGCTTTTAGTCATTAAAGGAGTCTTGACATAGTTTTCTCAGATTGATTACTGTATGAATTTATTACTTCTTTTAATTCCTCCTAAACCGCTGGTGTCACTGACCCTCAGTCTATTAGCACATTACATGATTTCTTTGTTTTGACCTCAATAGCTGCATCGTTCAGAGCTCTTGATTCCTGACTGAGATGCCAACTAACAGCAGTGGACGTAAACCGATTGGATTCAAGATGAAGGAGTGGGAAGGGAGAGAAGTGGTCAAACTCAGGGTAGAGCCAAGAGACATTGCTGGTAGAGACACTGCTGGGAAATGGGAGAGAAAGTGAGAAGTAGAAGATGTCCTTAAGGGTTTGGGGCTAGGTAGCAGTAGAATCAAAGCAAATCTCTACAAAGGGATCAAGGCTTCTGTCCAGGTAAATATCACAGATTTCCGTTATAATTTTGGAAAACTCAAACAAATCACCCCAAAGGATTTATGAAATGTGATGCTGCCTCCAGTGATGTGCTAGGTTTTTCAGAAAGAGCATGTCGCTGGAAATAATGGAAGCGCTAAATAGTGCAGTCTCATTAGGCCTATCAATGGGACACTGGTCTTTTTGATCTTCGTCTATATGCTAAGGAAAGGGTAAGTGAGTCTCCTTTTCATCTTTTCCATCACACTTTAAAGGGCTGCTGTAATGTTCCCACCAACTAAATCATTTTCATTTCCAACTCTAATCAATTTGTGAATAAATAACCTTTTGGAGATGTGAGCTGCTTTAAATGATGGCTGCCTTTCCACCTTTAATCTACTACACTACAGTTCTCTTGAGAGAAAATAGCTCCTTGTGTCTTTATTCCCTCTCTGAGTTCATATGGGCAGCACATCTCATTTTTTATTATTATGTAATAATGCCTTTAGTGGGTGCATAAAAGGTTGTACAAGTTTTGCAAAAATGAGGGGCTATTCACCCTTGCTACCTTTAATCTCCTGCATTCTCCTGCTAATGAGTATAAATTATCAAAGCCATTTCTCAAAGTCTTTATATAGTACAATACCAGTGACAGATCATTCTCAGGAAGAGCTCTTTGTAAATATTATAATTGGTAGTATTATCTTTAATCTTTTGTGGTATGGAAATCAAGCACCTCGTGAACCTGGATACAAAGTAAGAAGCTCCCTATTTTGGTAAGTTTTTGGTGTAGAAAATGAAAGTTTGAATAATTTCCCTCATTTAGAAAGTTCTTCAATTTCCAAAAAGTATAATAAATATAAACTTCTCCAATACTGCTTTTTAAATAAATTGTGTGATTGCTTTGATCAGATGAGTTCCAAGTCTATACTAAGTACAAAATTCCAAGAGGCAAACATTTTCTGGAAAATTGCATCTAATGAAGCACTTGCTTTGGGGAGGGGCCTTTAAGATTAGTTATTGAAATATATTTATTTCAAACTTTCAGTTGAATTTGGTAAATTAAATAAACATAGTGACCCCTTTTGTCTATTAGAATCCTGAACACATTAAAATTAATAACTTAAAACAAAAATGCCTGTTACGGCTTTTGGAAATGAAGTGAAAGACCACAGGCAGACTGGAAACTTTAGAAAACAAATTGGACAAAACTAGTAAAAAGTTATTCTACGAATTACGAGTCCATATATCATCACCAGCAAAATAAATGTTAGTGGGCTGATTTCCCCAGATGAATACAAGAAAAACCAGAGTTTAGAGCAAGACGGACTAGGACTGAGTGAGCTTTTTTAGGATAACAAACAGCCGGTTATGGCATGCATGCCGTAAGTTGGCCATCACTGGACTATGACACTTTTTGGAGGGATTTTCTAAGAAAACTGTTAACACACCAACCTCTCTTCACACACACACACACACACACACACACACACACACACACTCACACACGCACACATGCATACAGATTGGCTGCCCATAGCTTTCAAATCCTAGTCTCACCTGGTAGGAGTCTTGCTACTTAAAATAGAGGATTTTCCTTATGGACATTTTAGCATTGATAATACGTCTAAAGAAAGAAGGAGTTGGGCTATGTTTTGTTTTGGATGTTACAGTAATAACAAAAAATCAACCAACTAACCAAACACACACAACCTGACAGGGCAGTGAAATTCCCAAAGACCATTTCATTCTATGTGTCATATCACCTTTTGTACATTTTATGAACAATAATCTCTTTAGTAAGACCCAGATATATTTTAGGTTCCAGCATCAGAAACTGGATGAATGTCCAGGAAGGTAAACCTTGTAAAGAACCTCAGGAACTGCATGAAAGCCTGAATACATGGTTGCTGTCCACTGTTAGAATTTAGTCTTTCCTTAGGTCTGAGAGTTCCTAGGGCAGGTGGGTCTTTTTGAACAGGTTAATGTGCACAACCAGGCTGAAGAGGTGGGCTGTGGATATCCAGTCTTCTCACAGGCTTGGAATCAGAAAGGGAAGACTGTCTGAGTGCTTGTATTCTCCTTCCATGCACAGCAACAGTAAACCCTTCAAAATTATTTATGATGATAGAAATTCAAACATTTGGTTATGTTCTGCTCTAAGAAAGTAGGGGCTGGGAATTTGGCTCAGTGGTTCTGCTGCCTGCCTCATAAGCACAAGGGCCCAACTTTGATTCCTGGTCAAAAAATCTCTAAGAAAGTAGGGGCTGGGAATTTGGCTCAGTGGTTCTGCTGCCTGCCTCATAAGCACAAGGGCCCAACTTTGATTCCTGGTATCAAAAAAAAAAAAAAAAAAAAAAAAAAAAAAAAAAAAAAAAAAAAAAAAAAAAAAAAAAAAGAAAAAAAAAGAAAAAAAGAAAAAAGAGTAGCCTTTAAAATACAGATAGAGACCCTTAAAATGTTTTCATGTGCTTAAAATAAAATTTACTTACCAAAACAAAAATAGTAAATATGGGATTTATAATATATAGTAGTAAAATGTACAGTCACCATAGCGCCGAGAATGGCAGGCATGGTGGTGCAAGGCTGTGGAAAGCTGAAGCAGGGGGATGAAAAATTTGAACCCAGCCTGGGTAACTTAACAAGCCCCCCACAAAGGCTGAGGAATGTAGCCCAATTAAAAAATCCTGGGTTCAATCTCCTTATTTCCAGACAAAATAGACGACAAAGAAAAGGACAGGATGGAAAGAACTGAAAGACACGGTAACATAGTGTTACAGATAAATTAATGATAACATTTGTGAGTCCTAAAACAGCCTCTGAAAGTAAAAATAAAGTAATATAGCTAGTAAACCAACAGTAGAGGGAGGAGAGGGTGATAGAAAATTTAAATTTTCAGTTAATGTAAAGGAGGACAAGAGAAATGGAGAAGGAAAGAAGAAGAATCTGGAATGAAAGGATAATAATAACAAAATAACTTTAACCAAATGATATTAAAAGCTATATTCATTATAAATTATCTAAACACTTATAGGGATTGTCAAATTGTACTTAAAAAGCAAGTCCTGTATCTATTGTCTATAAGAAGCATTCTTTAAACATAAAGATTGGTTAACAAAGGATAGAAAACTGCTGAGCCAAAACTGATCTAAGAAAGCTGAAGAGGCTCTATCACTAGGTAACAAAGGAGATTTCAAACAAATGTTATTACCAGCAATAAAGAGAGATGTTTGTTTCTTCATGATAAAAGGGTCAAATCACTGAGAAAATGTAGTAATTGTAGATGTGTGTACACACAATAATAGAGCTCCCAAATATGTACAACAAAATCTGGTAATGAAAGAAAAAGACAAACTGGCAGACCGCAATTATATTTTGACATTTGTAATATCAATAATTAATCAGACAGGTAGACAGAAAATAATTAAAGGATATAAAAGCCTTGGATAACACAAACAATCACCTTGATCAGTTAACATTTATAAAACAGTCAACAATGCAGAATACACATTTCATACAGGTTAACATTGAACATATTCACAGGATAGACCATATGTGGGTCCATAAAACTACTCCCAGTAAATTGAAAAATATTTAAATCATACAAAATAAAATATCTTACAGAAATAAAGTGAATAGCATAAAGGTAACTGGCTGTCAGTCTTTGGTGTCAGTAGAGGTTGGGCGATGACGCTGGACTTCCCTCACTATCGGCGGTGATAGGGCATCTCTTCCCCTGTTCGTCAACATAGTGTCAGAGGAAGTCAAGCTGAAGTGAGGCTTCCTCCTCTCTGGTGAGGAGCGTCCCTGGGGAGAAGGGCTGAGGTACGGCATCCTCACATCCAGGGCCATAACATGGAGGCCTATGAGGAGACTGAAAACCCAACCTCATGAAACAGTAATTCATATTTTTCACCTCATATTCTAATTTTAATTTTTCCTTTGGCTATTAAAAATGCAAAAATTACCCTTCTTTCATGTACCAGACTAAAACAGGTCATGAGCTGGGACCACAGTATGCCAACCCCTGGTCTAGCCTATTACTGTCCAAATAGTAAATGCCATGATCTTGGATCCAAAGTATCATGTGTTCTGTTCTCATCTCTTCTGACTTATCCCAGTCATATGTCATTCATGCAGTCTCTCGACATGTTTTTATAATCTTGATCTAGCTACTTTTAAGAGGAGGGACTAGAACAGAATAGTGGGTGCAAAAAATAAATTTATGTATTTATTGTCAATTGATCTATAAAATTGCCAAGAACACATAATGGGGAAAGGACTGTCTCTTTGATAACAGATGTTGGGAAAACTGGAAATCCACATGCAGAAGATTAAAATTCGCCTTTTATTTTACACAAAAAACCACTTCAAAAATGGATAAAGATTTAAATATAAGAGCTGAAACTATAAAAGTGCTAGAGGAAAATGTGGGAAAAGCTTTTTTTTGTTTTGGTACCAGGGATTGAACTCATGTCCTAGCGCTTTTGAGGCAGGCAATGGAACCACTGTGCTAAATCCTTGGCTGCGAAAAGCTTTTTGACATTTCTCTGGACAATAATTTCTTGGATATGACCCTAAAGGCAGAGTCAAAAAGGCAAAAAATAAATATCAAACTAAAAAGCTTTTACACAGAAAAAGAAACAATCTACAGAGTGAATAAAAACTTAAGGAATTTGAGAAAATGTATACTAACAGTATAACCTAAAGGAAATTAATGTCCAAAATATTCAGAGAACTCAACTTATTAGTAAGAAAACAAATAACATGATTTAAAAATGGGAAAACCTGAATAGATATTTCTCTAATGACATAAAAATGGTCAGCAGATATATGCAAAGGTGCTCAACATCACCTAATCATCAAAGAGATGCAAATCAAAGCACAAAGAGAAATCACCTCATACGGGTTAGCAAGGCTATTATGAAAAAGACAAAAGACAGCAAGTCATGGCAAGGATGTAGAGAAAAGAGAATCTCTGTACACTGTGTTGGCAGGAATGCAAATTAGAATAGACACTATGGAAAACAGCACAGAGATTCCTCAAAAAATTAAGAATAGAATTATACTACAGTCCAGCTATACTACTATGGTAAATATATCCACAGGAAATAAAATCTGTACATCGAAGAGAAATCTGCACTCCTTATTCTTGCGGCATTATTCTCAACAGCCAAGATACAAACTTGACCTATGTGTCCAGCAGTGGATGACTGAAGAAAGAAAACAATGTGATACACACACAGTGAAATACTCTTCAACCTTAAAAAGGACAGCCCCTCATTTTCAACAACACGAATGATCCTGAGGATATTATGCTAAGTGAAATAAGCCAGCACAGAATGCAAAGACTATATAATCCTACATATAAGTGAAATATTAAAAAAGTCAAATACATAGAAACAAAGAGTAGAATAGTGGTTAATAGAGTCATCGTGGTTTGGAGGGGAGGTTACTGGCATTGGGAAAATGTTGTTCAAAGAGTAGAAAGTTTCAGTTAGGCAAATGCATAATTTCTAAAGATCTATTGGATAGAACGAAGAGTATAGCCAATAATAATGTATCCTTAAAAATTACTAAGCGAGGAGATCATAAATGTTTTCACTGTAAATATATTAAGTATGCTAATTAGATTGATTTACTAACTTCACAATATATGCATATATCAACACATCACATGGTACACCAAAAATATTATAATTTTGTCGATTATACTTTAATGAAAAAAAAGAAGAGGAAGATGAAAGACACCCTGCCTCCTGTACTATATTTGCTTTAATGTGTTGGTCACTGTGAAAGTGAAATGTAGAGTCAGAGCTCAGGGCTAAAATTACAGGTAACACAATCAACCTTCCTCCAATGTCTGCATCTCCCCTGCAGCAGCCTTGTCATGTGGCCTCTGGGTAAACATCTTCAGATGCCCCTATCTGTACTGTAAAGAAAACACTTCCAAGGGACAGAAGAGAAGTGATTGGGAAGCCATTGAACGGAGTCTCGAGCCTGTAGTCTGACCATAGTGCAGGGAAAGGGGCAAACGGACAGTGTGGCACCCAGAAGTGCAGGGCGCCCTAAAGAAGGGGACAGTTGCTGGGTACACAGACATAGTAAAAGATCACCATAGTTTTCCAAACTATATTTGAACAGAGGCCTCCAAAGTCATCATTTTTCCCCTGATCCACTTAATGATTATGGTTTTATTATCAGAATCCTGCAATATTTCACAAGCAATTGCTTTCACCCGAATTGGATGAAAATGTCTTTATTAATTAAGGAAAATATTACAAAGCCCATGGAAGGCAGAATAACAGGGTGTTTTTCTTTTAAAGAGTAAACAACTCTACATCTTGTTGGTACAACCAGATGTGCCTTGGCTTTTGTTTTTTGTGTATTCATTAAATTTCATTGTTCAAAGTGATCATAGTAAGAATCTGGCCAAGCTTTGCAAGAGGATGTCATACTGGCCTCATTCCAAGGAAACTAATGATCTTATTTTAAACTGTTCTCCCTTCTCTTAGCAGTGGGCTTCTAGGCAAGGCCACTGGTGTTCCCCTCTCTGTGAATTACAAGGTGTCTCAGGCCTCCGATATTTTTATTATAGAGCATTCTGTCTTTCATTTAAAAATTGCCTCTTATAAGTATTATTCTCTGTTCTAAAAAGACTTCATTGTTTCACTCCTATTCTGCACTCTTTCTGTGTTCAAGGTCGCTAGTTACTCTATTATTCAGGCAGACAATCTTTTCATAATTTTTTTCCAAGCAGCTCAGTTCAAGGACTTACATTCTCAATATCCCCCATAAGTTTTGCCATTTCTTCTGATGAAAACATTCTCCATAGCCTCCCTTTCTTTAGCAGCTTCCACACATTCAATTCCTCAGAATGTGTCGCTGTGTGGAAGGTAGGCAAGCTTTGTTTATGGTGGGTTTTGTTTAGGAGGAAAAGGGTTTTTTTCCTTAGTATTTCCTTAGAATTAGCAAAAATTAAGTTTATTAAATGATTTAGGAAAACTCGCTGTTTCTATTTAGCACGCGTGGCTAGAATTACCATCCAACGGACATGAAATATAAGTTCTGAAGGTAAGAGAAATACAGTGCAGGTAAGGGGACAAGTTAAACTGAAAGTGAAGCACTGTGGGAAAAGTTCTGAAAGCAAAATAAGTTTTTGGAGCAGAGTCCCAAAGTGAAGTCCAAAGTGGTTGTAAATCCTGTTCAAATTGATTGTGCTATGTAGTTTTATTAAGAGGCCATCCCCAAAATGCTTATGCTAACTACTAATTAGTAACATGCTTTTATCCATGAAAAGCTGTAATTCAAAGTTTTACTTAAAAAACCCAAGATCAGACAGGTGGTAAGGGGTATTTTTTAACTATTATTATTTTAACTGTACATATTTATAAGATACAGTGTGATAATTTAACACATGCATGCAATGTGTAATGAACAAATAAGAGTTCACTTAAACTTTCGACTTTGTAATAGTGTGAAAGAAATAGTATATTCAATAGAAGCTATTCCTTGAATTTTGATCTTTTTCTGCATTAGCAGTAGGCAATATGTTACCTTCTTGTGAGGCTGGGCAGCAGAAGTGAGTCCACACTTGAGAGTGAGAGGCTACTTTAGATAGAGAGATCAAAAGAGACTATTTGGGGGCTCTGAGGCCTGAAGGGTAAAGAGTGCCTTGTGATGGACAGGGAAGAATTATTTCAGCCAGGGGAAAAAACAGAAAGCACCAAAGCTGCCAGCCAGGGGGCAAGGGTGTGTTCTCCAACAGGAACAAGCCCAGTGTGGGAACAAGCCCTGTTCCCTGGAACAGGGAAGTGGACTGAGGCTGGAGATGGTTGGGATTAGGAACCCTTGGAAGCACCTGTGTCTCAGAAGAGCATGGCTGTGTTGCAAGGACTTTAGGAGGTCCGAGGACCAGTCTTCGGGTGTTGGTCACTTATGTTGTTTCTTCACTGATGCCTGTACTGCTGCATCATTTCAGTGGGACTCAGAACCCAGCCCTTGAAATGAAAAGGAACAAAGCACAAAGCAGAGACTGACCGTCCCAAAGCTTGACAGAGATGGACAGTCTCAGGCTGAGGTTCTCAAATCTTTCCCCTCCTGTCTCAAGGCATGCCCCTCCCGCTAAACCCACTAAGGTCACTGTGCCTGAAAGATGAACTGCTGAAACAGTGCCTGCCTGTGCCTCCCTCTCTCTCTATGTCTTAAAGATAAACTGTAAAAAAAAAAAGTTAAATATACTCCTAAGTGAGATAAATAAGTCACACAGAATACCAAATAGTTTCTCTGGTGTGAAAAGCTATAATAGTACATAAGATCCTAATGAGATAATTGACCACGTGAAATAGGAAGAAAAGGGCTAAAGGTGTAGGGAAAATGGGAAGGGTAGGGGAAAGGTAATAAGGGAAAAGAAAAAAATATGACAAAATGAAAAAATGGAAATAAAGTGTTTGTAAATGGGGAGGGGAGGAGGGGGTGAAGGGAGGGCACGGACAAGGGGAAAAAATGAGAACCAAGACCTGTCATGTAAAGGTACAAGATCCCAATAATGAATGTAATTGTACTGTATACCTAGAATGTACCAATAAATTCAATAAAAGGAAAAAAAAGCAACATTACCTCCATCTGCCTACCCTTTGCTAAGTTCTGCTTCTGTAAAATTCTGCTTGTTTCCCCACCCTAGATAAAGAACTGCTAAATTCAAGAACAAACCTGAGAAATGGAGCTCAGACTCTGAAGGTGACTTCCACTGGGCCCACTAGCTAGAGAATAAACCTGCCTTCCCTTCAATTCTCTGAGCGCCACTCTCTTCCTTGGTCTTCCTGCCCTCCAAGTGCCAGTTTACTCTCACCTTCCATCCTGGAGAACTGAAGAGTTTGGGGGGGTTTGATGACTGTAAGGAAATATTTGTCAAACTCCTCACCAACAAGGGAGGGCAGATGGACCAGGTAGACTTGGAAAAGGGCTGAAAGAGAAGGGCTGGACCCCAAGCTGTTTGGCGAGAGATGGCCAGAATGCTGCGATAAGTGGACTGGCTATTCAGCCAATGTCATGCCTTTGCCTGATCCTAGCTGCCTTTCTTGCCACAGAGAAGTTGTTTTGGAAGATTGGTGGGCTGTTGTGCGTATAAGATGGTGCCAAGAAAACTACAGGCAGAACCTCTTACCTTCTTCCTGACAGTGAGGCTGATAACCCACTTACCTCAGCAATTTTTAGAGCTGAAGTAGGGTATTGAGGATACATTTAAGAAGTAAGTATAAAGTGGCATTTTGAGTGTGGACTGATAACAGTGCCTCACTTATGAGCAATAAATTGCCTGCTTCAGGGTAGCACTGGATGGGAGGTCTAGTGGACACTGATTTTCACTTTCTTTCTCAATAAGGACTTAGGTGCAGCTGCAGGAGCATTAGAGAAGCTGAAAATGATGGGGATTCACTAGGGAAGGAGACTGTCCAACACAATTATCAATCTTTTATTTTGCTCTTTGTTTATATTTTGGGTGAACAATCTTATAGAAAAATTCTACTGTAACTTGCTAAGTAGGATCCAAATTTTTCAATCTTGCAAAAGATGGGGATTACATTACTAGCTTAATGAAAACCAGTATTTTTCAGTGGGTCAGCATCTTAGTCTGTTGGGGTTGCTGTAACAAAATATCATAAAGGGGGGAGGCTAAACAACAGAAAATCATTTTTCATTATGCTAGAAGCTAGGAAGTCCAAGACCAACATGTCAGTAGATTTGGTGTGTGGTGAGCACTAATTTCCTTTGGAGAGGATATCTTCTCTCTGTAACCCCATATAATAGTAGGGCAGGAATCTGATCTCTCCAGTCTCTTAAGAGGGCATCAATACCATTCACGAGTGCTTTACCCTAATGACTTAATCACTCAAAGGCCCTGCCTCCTAATATTATCACAGTGGGGATTAGGTTTCAACACATAAGTTTGGGGACAGTCACAAACTTTCAGTTTGTAGTGGTCAGTATTGCCATAAAAAATAAAGGCAAACATAGTAGATCATATACTGTGCACAAGTGGACATGGAAAAAAGAAATTCTTAAATGATCATGAAGTTGGGCTTCCTTTCTTCCTATTTCTCAACTCCTACCGAAGATATGAATTTCAGCTACTCCTGTTTGAAAATGGAGACCATTGCCAGGAACATTATTTCCTAGTTTGTATCATCAGAAGTGTAGAAAATATAGCCTATGTCCTAGAAAATACAGCCCATGGTACTAGGTGTATGATGATCTCAGACACAAGAGAGGCAAAGGGAACTATAGACACGAATGGCTCGATTTTCCTTACCCTCTATCTATGCAGTGAAAGTGAGCTCATGTGTGTGAGCGCGCACACACATACACACACACACACACACACGAGAGAGAGAGAGAGAGAGAGAGAGAGAGAGAGAGTGGGAGGGAGGAAGAGAGTATCTCAGACTGATAAAAGAAAACAATTAGTGTGGATCAATTATTTGTTTCTATAACCTGAGAATCAAAGTTTCATATGACACTCTAGTAATGAATCTCTTTAGAAGAGAAAATATGTCTATCCTTTCATAGATATTAGAAGAAAAATTCCTCTTTGATCAGACAGATTCATTCCAATCAAAGAAGAGACTTTGAGACTTGGTTATTGTGGAATATTTTCGCTACTGAAGGTCAAACAGTTTGTAATTACTTTCTAGCAGGTGGACAGATTAGACAAGGAAAGTGGTCTAATCCACGATGGACTAAACTGATATTCTCCATGCAGCTTTTACAGATAGGGTACTGGGGCAGTCCAAGGGGTCCAGATTAAGCATCTGTCCATACCTGGTAGAGGACAACAATGAAGCACTCTGTATGCAAACCAGTAACAGGATAACATGATATCAAGAAACATATATGTACAAAAGATTTGTAGAAAATGTGACAACTCATTCTGCCCCAAATGCCAGGGCATCAGACCTTGGCTATGTCATTCTGTGCCTGCTGTTCTCTACCCAGGAACCTGATCCTCTGCTGAATTTAGTCCCAGTTGCAAGTCTTCCTTTCCCATCTTAGCTCTGCTACTTGATCTTGCAGTACAAGAGCCGCCCTGGGAGAACAGGCTGGTTTTGCCTGCAGCTGCTCCCCTGTCTGCTATGCATTTGCCTTCCCTCTCTCTCTTTGTTCTTTACTGGCCAGCCTTGTTTGTGGCACAAGGACATGAAGAAGACATTCTTCCCATTCTCCAGTCATTGTCCCTAATTGAAATGGGAAACAAGACAAGGCTCCAGAAGAAAAGCTTATTATGGACTGCCTTGTTGGAAGAAAATGAATCACCTAAACAGATAGGTTTCCATGATCTCAGGCAAACCTCACTCTTTATTCTATACAATCCAGTCTAATTGTTCAAGAAATGTTCATCTGCTTCATAATGAAACAGCCATAATGGAAGTGTTGTGAAATCACTGAAAAGTTTATTCAAGGCTCAGTTCTGAAAGCCCAGTCATAATGCACAGGCTTCAGGGGAGTTAATAGAATTGGCTCTCATTGAAATTGCATGGATAACAAATTTCCCTAACATGTATCCTTTTAAATATGCTTGTTGATGAGCGTCTGAATTGGCATTTGGCAGATGCTAAGCTCTAACAAAAGAGGTGAATTCCCATTTCTGCTGTTAGGCACTCCCCTTGTTGCTGTGTCGTCAAGGCCCCTCCTATTCTCCCACAACTGAATGGGGCTGAGAAACTCCCAAGTTTGCTGTGAAACAAAGTCTGGTTAACAGGGAAAACTAAACACTTTCCTCAAAGTATGAAGTAAAGAGAAAGAATACCACCCCATGAAATGGAAGGGAAACATCTAGAAAGAATAGATGGGAGGGATGGGGATTTAACTCAGTGGTTCCACCACCTGCTTCCTAAGTGCAAGGTGCCAAGTTCAATCTCCAGCCAAAAAAAAAAAAAAAAAAAAAAGAATAGATGGGTAAAACAAACAAGGTAAAAAAAAAAGACAAACGATTCCATAGTGAAATTGCTTCCAATAACTTATGTCAGGATGGATGACACAGAGTCACCTGAAGAAAAGCAAACACAAAATCAATATGGCAGATACCTGCATTCCTATGCACTACACAGCTTTTGATGAGTATAAAGAAGAAGTTTAGGAAACATTTCTGTTCTCAAGGAGCCTGGCTAGATTCATTAATTTACCCACTCACTGAGAAAATATGTAAATACTTTTGGGCCTGCAGCCATTGAAAATGATCATCATTTTAGATATAACAGTAGAGGAAATTGCTGTGAGTTGAAGGCAAGTGCAGAAAAAGAAGAAAGCCATTTGAATTGGAGATTTAGGAATGCGATTTGGAGACCTCTGCTCCTACCCCATACACATTCTGTGTCCGATCCTGGCTTCACTCAGCCCTGCTTTTCTAGAAACTTCTGATTTGGATTGTTGGGCAGAAAATATAAGGAAGAGCCTCCGCTATTTTTAATGTTTTCAAATGCCATATTCCCTACTGGTAGCCATATGTAACTTATTTTCTATCAATGAACTCCATAATGAAGAAATGTATGGTGGATAAAGGATGACTGCATGTTCTTCTTTTTTTGGTACTGGGGATAGAACTCAGGACCTTGCTTGTGAGGCAGATAGTGGCACCACTGAGATAAATGCTAGCCCATGATTGCATATTCTTAGCACTCTCCCCATTGTGTTGTGAGATCTGTGTCCCTAGAAGACTTTATGATTGCTTCAACCAATGGAATATGGAGGAACTATTGCTCTGCAAGCTTCCAGACCCAGAGTAAGATAGAATGGTTATTGCCACTCCCTATCCATGGGAATATTCTTTTTAGGAGTCCTGAGCAGCCTTGCTGGAGAGGTTACAGTTAGGTGCCCTGGTCCCTGTTGAACCCTTCATTCTAACCATTCTTTCTGGGCACAGGATTAGTGAATAAAGCCTTCTTGGACTCTCCAGACTTGTTCCAATGTCAGCTGAGTGCCATCAAGTTACCTCAACTAATACCACATGAAGCTAATGAATCATCTAAATGAGCCCTTCCAGAAATTGTGTCCCCCAAAACTATGAAGTACAATGTATATTTTCTGCTACCAAGTTTTAGGGTGGTTTATCATATAGCAGCAAAAAAGATTAAAAATACAAATGGTAGTGGTTCTTCTTTACCTCCTTCTGTTATAAAATCTATTGATTTGCTTCCTCCTTTGGTGCTAGGCATTCACTGAAGTCACTCACAATGTGGGACCTTTTGGGTGACACATACCACAGTTAGAAAATTGTAAGAAAGGAGCTCTTACTTGAAGCAAACAAAAAATCATATTTTTTCTCTTAGAGACACATCCCTGAGCCAGAGGAAAACTTGCCTTCACAATGGTCCGTGTGTGTACATCTACGTGTGTGTGCGCGCGTGTGTGTGTGTATGTGTGTTTGCTTCTTGCTTGTGGAAGAAATCTGTTTCATTACCAGATTTCATTTTCTGTTTGTGATGGAGCCTTTTACTCTTTCTTTTTTCTTTTGGTGGCGACTATAGAAACCATTTCAAGGCAAAGTCCTATCCCTTTTGTTTTTCCCTCCTTGTTTTGTTGGAGCCTTCCCCACAGCATTCAGTGCCAGCGTTCCTTGCAGTGGCCGGCATTGTTCCTCTCTCCTGGGCCTGGCAGGATGCTTGGAGGGTCAGTTGGAAATGAAGCTTCTATTATCTGTGATCTGCCTCACCCTCTAAGCCGGTCCATCCCTACAGTAAGGCTCAGCCAAGCATGAAGAAAACTAATTGTCCCCACTCTCTGCTCTGCTGCACACCAAACCCCGCTTGTGCCTTCCCCAGGTCCCCATCCATCAGAGAAAACCTTGCCTAAGCAGACTCGCAGAGGGCCATATTCCCAGGTACCACTCTGCCCAGTACAAGCGATTTGAGCAGCCTATGACTCAAGTTGAACTGTCCCAGGGCTTCTCCTGAAGCTGCCAGTGCCAGGAAAGGGGAGCAGGGAGGGCAAGGATGTTGATTACTCACTGCACGTGCCTGGCAATTGCAATGGGCATAGGAAAAGAGACAAGATTAATTTGCCTGATGAATTATACATCACCTCTGTGTGCCGCCCTCCAAGCTCCAAGGCTTTATCATTCATATTGCTTGAATCCAACTGCTTTTTCCCTTCTCGCCTTGAAAGCTGTTGTCCAATAAGAATCAGTGAAGCTTTTGTTGCTCAGTTTTTAAAAATCTTTATTAAATTTATTAGTATGTGTTAGGTATACAACACAGTTACATTCATCATTGGGATCTTGTACCTATACATGACTTGTCAGGTTGTTATTTTTCCCCATTCCCCAGCCCTTCCCCAGCCCTCCACCCTTCCCTGTTTATGAAGAAATTGTTTCCATGTTTTTCCTTTTCACAATTTTTTCTTTTCCCTTTTTACCTTTTCCCTACCCATCCCACTTCCTCTACTCTTTTAGACCTTTCTTCCTGTTACACAATATCAATTTTACATTTTGATCCTTATTTACACTTTTACTTTTTCACAGCAGAGAAACTATTTGGTATTTACACATGTGTGACTTATTAATTTCACTTGAGTATGGCCTCAATGGGCATCCACTTAGCTGTAAATCTCTCTAGTTTCTCATTCTTTATGGCTGACCATCTATCAGAGTGTTTCTGAGAAGTTGATGGGATTAATGTAACATGAGCTGTGTTAAGTAAAAACAAAAACATTCATGTCTAGCTGAAGTAATTCATCAATAACAAGCTCAAGGTTTACGACATGAGGGGAAACTCTGTTGTAGTCTAGGGGAAAAAAGTAAATACAGAAGTGGCAATTACTTTGTTAGTTGCATTTTAACTTAATACCACATGAAAGAAAAGATGCTGTAATAGAGGAAGAAACAAAAAGGAATACCATGGAAGGGAGATGAACTGGGTGTTTTCACAGCCTGTAGACTGCAGACTTAATCTGCAATTTATCTCTGATCTTTTCACACTTTGGTTTAGGTAGGGGCCTTTGTCAACCCCTCCTAAGAGGTTAGTGGCAATCTGGCCTTTTGCGAAGGGTCCTAGCAGGCTGTAATATAGCAGACCACCTTGTTACCCAACTCTCCCGGTGAAGGAATAAAATTCAGAGTAAAATAAAGGCAATACTTCCTTCAGGAAGTCAGACTTGCAGAGCCTGAGCTCTGCTCAGGTTTTCTGTTCTTTTTTTTTTTTTAATCAATGTTTGGCCTGAAGAGCAAAGATAATAATGGAAACAAATACAAGATCCCAACAATGAATGTAACTGTACTGTATCCCTAAAATGTACCAATAAACTCAATTAAAGCTGAAAAAAAAATAAGTACCTCAAATTTTCCTGTCAAATAAAATTAGTCTGGAACAAACAAACAAAAAAGACTGTAATTGTAAAAAGTTGGAGAATGGATTTATTGAGATATAATTCACATTTCATATAATCCACAATATAAGGTATGCAAGCCAATGGTTTTAAGCATGTCTATAGAGTGGCATGGCCATACTGCAACACATTTTTCGAACATTTTCATTCACTAGTAGGAAGCTCTGATTTTATCTTTGACTCCAAGTCCTATCCTCCAACAATTCTTTGACTTTCTGTCTCTATACATTTGCCAATTCTGGACTGAATATATAAATGAAATCATAGAATATTTGATCCTTCATGTCTGGCTTTTAAAAAAAAACTTAGTCCAAGATTTTCAAGGTTCTTCCACCAGCAAGCAGTACTTTATACCATTTTATGGAAGGGGAATATTTCATTATGTAAATATATTTCATTTTGTCCATTGGTTGATGGGAAAATATGAGATTTTGTGATCTTTTTGAGTTTTTTATGTTTTCTGTCTTTATGAGAAGAATCTGATATCAAATTGACAAGAAAGATTTTGGATAATGCATTGGACTAGAAGAAGGTCAATGTAAAACTCTAAGTCAGAAATAAGTTTTAGGGTCTTTCAAACTGGGAATATAACAAATACTGAGTTCTTAACATACTTCTTACAGTGTTCAGAGGAACTTGTAAAAATTAACTTTTAATTAAGAGTTTTAAAAAGTCTAACAACTTTTAAAATAAAAATTATTTACTTTTGAATGAGCTTTTTTTTGAAGGAGCTAGGATCCTGTTCAACAAACATATATTTAACCATTTATTCTGTTGGAGTCACTGACTTCAAGTACTTAAAAGTCTAATGAACAACTAACAGTCACAGATGATTTACAAAGACAAATGACAAATCATGGTAGAGACAACCCAGGAGGACATAAAATGGGTCAGTTTTGGTGGGCAGGCTTAAGAGTCAGGTTAAATAGAAGGCTAAATTGGCTGGGTACCAGAAGTCTTACTGGAGACAAGCCTGTTTCAGCTTCACCAACTACATGGGTTTAAAATCAACATCTCAACAATGTCCTTTTCCTGAGAAGAGGCAGCCACAATGCCACTCTACGACCCCAGTGGACTGAGGAGTCTCTTGAGTCAGGAGGATGGAAGATTTTATTTCTTTAACTGTATATAACATGAGGCATAGGACTTGACATTCTGCAACTTCTCTCAAGAAGCAGAGTAGAATGGAAAGTCTCTATGGTCTGACTTTAGTTCCTGATTTCACTGTTTATTAGCTGTGTAGTCTTGGTCAGGATATCTTATCCATCCAAAAGATGGTTCCTTCATTGAAAGTGGGAAGAATACAACTTACTCGTAGACATAGTGCAAGCATGGACATAATGGAAGTGGAATGACGTCATGATCACAAAAATCTTAAAATTAGAAGGCAATAAACCAATGACAGTTACTTAAAGCTCTATTGATGCTAGCAATTCCAATGTGATAAAACTATGATGTATCTGTGACTCACACTCATGAGGCAGCAGCTTCACTTACAATAACCACTGACCACTTATGATGTGCTGCATATCGCGAGGAAACAAAAAATAATGGCCTTACCTGTGATTGCAATGTGATATGTTGCTCAGTCTGGCCTGTGGGGGAAAAATTGGTGACCAGGACAAGACATTATGGTCTCAACTGGAAGTGGCTAATGTCACCTGCTAATTCCAGCAGCCAGTGGCTTGCCTTCTCCCAAGGTTCTTTTGGTTTTGAGTTACTAGGTTAAGAGTTTTATATTTTTCACCAGATGGTGATATCCTTGAGGATAGGAACCATGTTCTTTCATATTTAAACTCTGAGTCTTATCAGGGAGCTCTTTTTGAAACCACAGTGCTTCTCTGATTATCTTTCCTTTTTCTTACTCATTGGGAGTTATTTGTGGTTTTATAGTTAGAATTTCATTTTTAAAGCCTCTTGAGCCATATTTTCTTTCAAGGCACAGCTCTACAGTCATGACTATATTTCCTCAGATGTTCAGGTGTTTAAGTTCCAAAGCTTAGAGCTCTGCTTCGGTTCATAGGTGATGTGATTGCCATTACCTTGCAATTGATGATTTGTTTCTCTCATGTTGATTCTCTCATGGCAATTACATTCACTGTTTCCTCTTCTTTTAGAACCAAGTAGTTTTCAGGAAGGCAAGTAAAATGTCCTTTCTTTAGTAGAACAAGTCTTTTCATTGATCTCTGGATGGCTGAAGCCCCCATTGCTTCTTGTGTGAGAGATAGCCTCCGCCCCATATGGCGGAACCACCCAGACTCTATGGGTCGTGCTAACACTCAGTTCCCTTAGAAAGCGAGATTAGGTAAAAAATGAAATCCTAACTTTGGCCTGGGATAAGTAGATGACTTTTATGGGTATATTAGTGTGTTCAAGAAAATGATGCATTGAAAGTGTCCTGGGGTGACTCACAGAAGCAAGACAAGAATGAATTTACATCTCAGGGAAAAAAAAGAACCAGCACAAGTCCTTCAGAAGACTTCAGTAGCAGAAACAATCTGTGAATGGCATATCTAGGGCCACCGTTATGTTAAGTGAACTCCAATACTGCAACCTCTAAGAATATAAAATTGCTTAAGTTTCAAGTTCCAGAATAGAAATCACTTAGTTCTATTTATGTTGGGGTCTAGCCTTCAACAATCCTCTCACGTAGCACAGATGCCACCGTTTTGTTTGGAGACATTTGTAGGTAGAGGAGATTTGTTCTGATGAAGGCTATTGTTCTAGTTAGTATCTACTGACAGTGCTTGCTCCATTTTTCCAAGCTGATCAGCAGGCAAACTACCCAAGACTCTGTGAGTCCAGCACTCTTTCATGTGGTGAAAGTTGCAAGATCAAAGGGAAAAAAAATCAGCAACCTGTAATTTTCTTGTATTTACAATGCTATCTTCTTTTACATGCTTACCTAGCATTTTAAGTTCTGTTATTTAACGGGCTAGAAATTCATGAGGCAAAGTATTTATTGCAGTACGCAAATTTTATGGACTTAAACCACATAGCTGGGAATAGGCATTTTTCTTAAAACATAGTGTAAACTTCAAGGAAAAGGCTCTAAATCTAAACCCACCTAGGCATTCTTCTCCAACAAAAGAATTCAGGAAAAAGTCTGGCTGAAGTTTCTGTTGGATAAGCATCATGGAAGGTATTCATTTGTTTACATTTCTTTCTTTTTTTGTGAGTACTTTATTCCATTTAAGACACTATATCAGGAATGTGAGATTCCAGTGTGATCTAGATGGACATGGAGCACAAGCAAACTACCAATAATAGTCATTGGGCTGCAACAGAGATGCAGGGGCTACATAGAGTCATACAGCAAGATGAGTTCACATTGCTGAGAGAGGATCGTTCAAGGAAGGGTGAGACCTAAGCAGAGAGGCAAGAAAGGAATCATGTGAAAAGTAGGGGCAAAGCATGCCAGGCACAAAGAACCACATGTGCAAAGGCTCTTAAATACGAAAGAACACAATGTATTTAAGGAGCTTTGTTAGCCTAGTTTCTGAAGTAGAGACAAGCAGGAGACAAGACAAGGCAGGAGCCAGCCCAGGAATACCTTGAGTTAGAACTTGATTCCAGGGACATCAGGAAGTCATTGAAGGTTTTAAATGGGATGAAGTAAGGAGAAGAGTGGTGGTTGGATAGCCCTAGAGACCAGGTTTATAAGATCCCAGTATAAGAAGGGTCCAACAGATCTAATAGACTTTTTTCCGAGTGCTAGTACTTGCCTCTATGAGACCTAGGAGTTGTTTACCGAGGGCCAAGACAGGCTTTTGAAGATCGCAGGCAGGGAAGGTGACTAAGATCAAGGCAAGGCCAATATGAGGGCCAAAGGAACCACTCACAGCAATCATGAGACTTCTATATTGACATTGAATGGATTGAAAGAATTGAAATCCAAGAAATATTTTCTAGGTGTCTTTGTAAGCACTGCTGACCTTGAGCTACTACTTTCACTCAGGAATGCAAGAATCCAACACTGATGTTTCAGGCCCAGGCTCAGAACTTTGTGCTAGTTTGTAGCATTCATTCTGTACCATTGGGGGAGGCTCAGTGGCAGTTGGTCTCATTTGTGCCTCCTTCCAGAGGTGATGATGACATTGATGCTGCTGCTGAGGATATTGATGATTTTGTTTGCTTATATCAAAGAGTGACTAATTTTCCAATTCAATTCATTTCCCCTAAAGGGAGTGATTATTTGTTTGAAATGGCTGGATTGACTACTTGTTTTGTCGTTCATTCAATATTTGTTTAGCATACATGTGTAAAATTCCGTACAAGACTTTTGGGGGTGGGAAATGAGCCAGATACAATTCTTGACTTCTAAGAAATGTGCAACCATATATGGTAAATATTGACTCTACATATATACATTGAAAATCTATCATGTGTCAGTCTCTGCCCCAAGTTCCTGAGATGCACAAATGACTCAGTGAATCACATAAAAACATACAGGCTGAGGCTGAGGATTTAGCTCAGTGGTGCCGCCTCCTGCCTTGCAAGGGCAAGGACCCAAGTTTGAGCCCCGGTACCAAAAAAACACAAAAAAACAAAAAACGTACAGGTTGCACCAACTCGTGCATGTTTGTGATGGCGGGTGGGGGAGACAGGAGAGAAAGTGTGTAGGGGGGAGTACCAGACCTCCAATCCTAGTTCTTTGAGGTATCTCCATACTGATTTCCACAGTGGTTGCACCAATGGAGTACCACTTAGTCATAAAGTATGAGAAACTAGAGACATTTATAGCTAAACAGATGGACATTGAGGAGATACTCTTACATGAAATAAATAGGACACATAAGTGTAAGCATGGAATAATTTTAGTGTGAGAAACTGAAAGTGTAAATAAGGACTAAAAGATATAAGAGATAATGTGAAATAGGACAAAAAAGTGCAAAGGGGAAGGGGAAGTGAAAGGCGTAGGGGGAATGAAAGAGGGGAATGCAATTAATATGAGAAAAAGAAAAACAGAAACAAAGTCTTTGTAGATTGGGAGGGGTGGAAGGTTGAAAGGAGGTCAGGGGAATGGAGAAAAATAAAAACCAACATGGATCATGTAAACGTGCGAATTTCCAATGACGAATGTCATTATATTGTATACATTAAATGTAGCAATACAATTAATTTTTAAAAATTAGCAATAAAATAAAATAAAATAAGGCGTTACATCTGAGGAGTGGGGTAAGGTGTGGGGGCTGCAGTGGTTGCCCATTGGGAATAAAAGTGAGGATTAAAACCTTTAACAAAACAATTTCTGGCTGGGGATTTAGCTCAGTAGTTGCAGCACCTGCCTCGCAAGCACAAGGTCCCGAGTTTGATCCCTGGTACCAAAAAAAAAAAAAAAAAAAAAA
>NW_022900949.1:51075350-51075667 GCF_012274545.1 Fukomys damarensis | reverse complement strand
ATGTATTATTGCAGATTATTCACACCAGGGAAACTATTCGGTATTTACACATGTGTGACTTATTTATTTCACTTAGGAGTATATCTTCAATATGTATCCATTTTCCTATGAATGAATCTATTTTCTCATTCTTTATGGCTGAGTAATATTCCATTTTATAGAAAAACCACATCTTCTTTATCCAGTTTCCAAAGGATGGGCAAACGGGCTGTTTCCAAGATTTTGCTGTTACAAACTGTGCCGCTATAAACATGGGTGCACATACTTCTCTGTGATTCTTTTGGTTCTCTTGGAAAGATACCCAGCAGGGAGATGGG
>NW_022900949.1:51043022-51075221 GCF_012274545.1 Fukomys damarensis | reverse complement strand
TTTGTTATTGTGTGATTTCTTGATAGCAGCCATTCTTTGTGGGGTGAGGTGGAGTCTCAGTGTTGTTTTTATCTGCATCTCTAGAATGACCAGTGATGTGGAACATTTTTTTCAAATATTTACTTGCTGCTTTTACTTCTTTGTCTGAGAAATGTCTGTTCATTTGAGATGCCCAGTTTTGAATCGGGTCTTTGTATTTGAGGGCGCTGATTGTCTTTAGTTCTTTATATATTGTAGTTAATAGTCCTTTGTCTGAGGAGCAGCTGGTAAAACTTTTTTCCCACATTGTAGGTTGTCTCTTAGTTCTGTTGATGGTTCCTTTTGCAGTGCAGAAGCTTTTTAGTAAGATGAGATCCCAGGTGTTGGTTCTTTCTGCTAGTTCCCATGCTACAGAGGATTTGTTCATAAAGTCTTCTCCTATGCCAATGTCTTCAAGAGTTCTGCCTAATTTATCTTCCCGCAAGTTTAGTGCTTCTGTTTTAATATTTAGATCTTTCATCCACTTGGATTTTAATTTAGTGTATGGCAAAAGATAAGGGTCTAATTTTAATCTGTGGCAGGTTGACATCCAGTTTTTCCAACACCATTTATTAAAGAGGCTATCTTTCCTCCACTGAGGATGGTCAGCTCCTTTGTCAAAGATGAGGTAGCTGAGTACATCTGCATTTATTTCTGTGTCTTCCAGTCTGTTCCACTGATCCTCAGGCCTATTTCTTTGCCAGTACCAACAACATACTTTTTGATGTAAAGTCTATTTATTTTCCTGAAGAGTCCCAGACTTATCTTCTATAAAAGATATGTGTAGATTCCCCAATCACCTACTTATTTAGAGTTAAACTCATGTCAAAATTGCAGCTGTAACACAATTTTAAACAAAACACAGGTGGGGCTCCCTGGAAGGTCTACAAGTTACTAAATGACCTTGAAAAGAAATTCTTTACATAATCACATTTGCTTCTGAGATCCTTTAGCTGTAGTTTCAAATCCTTGCAAAAATACCAAACTCGTTAGTAGAGACTGGTGGCTTATGCCTCCAATTCCAGCACTTGGGAGGCTGAGGCAGGAGGACTGCCCAGATTTCAAGGTCAGCCTGGGCTACATACTGAGTTCAAGACCAGCCTGAATTATAGACCAAGACTCTGTCTAAAAAAAAAAGGAAACTCACCTTTGTTCTCCCATGGTAGCATACCCTAATCTAAATTAATTCTAGTCTTTTCTGCATTCTTTGTTTATTGGTATAATTCTTTTTACTGCCTGTGTCACTGACCCTTAGTATTCAGTCTTCTTGTGTGCAGCAAATAAAGGTAGACGTGAAGGGGTTTCAAGCTTTATCTGTAGCATTCTAGTTTCTTTTTTATTTTTCTCATTGAGTTTATTGGTACATTTTAGGTATGCAGTACAGTTAGTTACATTCATTATTGAGATCTTGTACCTTTACATGACAGGTTGTTCTAGTTTCTTAAAAGGAGAATATGTGCATGCATTGATGAGGGGATGAGAAATCTATAGTATGAGGTAGAAACTGGTCTGTGCTATAGACAGATAGAGATGGGGTTTATAGGATGAGTGAGGTGGGAGAGCACTTCCAGCTGGAAGGGGAGGAGTAAGCTTCCTGAATGAGGCAGCCCTGGGTTGAAGGCTAGGCCAGGCAGGAATGGAGTGGTTGGAGGAACAGGCACAGAGTAGGCAAGTGCCAGGTAGAAAAGGGAATGTGCAGGAATTTGCCCCAAGTGTGCAAAGAGAAGATTGGAGAAAGTTGGAATAGGATCTGGCCACTGCGGCAAGGTTTTGTGACACTGGGGGTCTGAGGTAAATGAGGGGTTCAGTGGGGTTGATGACAAACAAAGGGCAAAGCAGGTGGTGCGAGTGCAGATGCTGCTGCACTGGCCCAGGGGCTGTGACACACAGAATGGAGCAGAGGCTGCAGACAGAACACGGGAGCATAAGACCCTGTGCATGCTGAAGGCCGGGGAACACCTGTCACTTTGGCACAGCTCAAAATTCAAATCTAAAACACCTACCCTCCTTCAGAAAGTGTCTTTTCTCTGACCTTAAACACTGGAGACAAAGCAAGCTCAGAAGAATGAAACGCTCTTTAAATTGTCATTCTCAAGGAAAGCCTTAGTTTTCTTGAAAAATTATTATTTTAAATACCATGGCTTTCTGCAGACACTAAGAAGAGATTATAATATTCCAGTGGGACTTCCTTTGCTTAACATGAAAATAAACCTGACAGAAGGATTACAAAACTAAACATGAAATATTACATGAAGCACTAATTACCTCCTTTCTTTCTCCTCACTCACTAAAACAAGTATTTATACAAACAAAACAGCAGAAAGGAGGGAGCAGAACGGAAGGGTGTGTGACTCTGCTAATCCCTGCTGCTTTGATAAATCCGAAACTGGATCATTTGACAACTGAGAGGTGGGAAATGCTTTTCAAGGTGCGCTTTGCATTGGGTTACCCCAGGTAACTGATTCACCTTTTGAATCAAATAGCTTTGTGTTGAACGTGTAATTTTTCCTCTCTGCATCTGTCTGAGAACCTCTCCTTCCCTACTATACAGGTAATTTCCTTCTTTGAGCTTGAGCCCCTGCTCCCTGAAGAGCACCAGCGTGGAGACTGCTGTCTGTACAACTAAGCTCCACAGCCAGTGCCACTGGGGATAACACCTGCTGCCCACCCTGACTTGCCCAGCACCTTTGAAGGACTTGCATGAATGAGAAGCAGATTTGGGCAAGAATGGAATGGCAGACTGAGGAAGACAGGGGAAGAAGGAAAGAAGGGTGTCAGGGAGACATTTGGCTATTGAAATCTACACTCTGCGTTCTGAATAAAGCTGTCCATCCAAATAGAAATTACTCTGCTTAGTCTGTTCCTGAGAAAAAGGTTCTATATTCAGTGTCATGCTCTGATTGAAATTTAAATTTTAGTGCCTGGTTAGTGTTATCCTTCATAATTGGTTTTATACACAAAGGAGTGGCAGATCATTGTCACTGTGTACTCTGGTATTATAATCCTCCCTATTTTCTTTCACCCTTTCTCCTTCCCTTCCCCTCCCTCCTCCCTCCCTCCCTCCCTCTCTCCTTCCTTCCTTCCCTCTCTCCCCTCCATCTTCCTCTCCCTCTTGCTTTCCACCCCTAAACGCTGATAAATTAAGAGCATCCAAACTCCACACTTCCATTTCCACCATTGTTCCAGTCTGGCCTCAATCTTATACCCTATGCTCGTAGTCTCATTGCGACCAGTGCTGACAGGATGAGAGGATCTTTGGATCCTGAGGGCTGTTGTGGCAATCACAGGGAATTTGCAGTCCTCCTGTGCATTTTTTTGGTTTATTTATTGTTGGGGCTGAAATTCTGGAAAGCTTGGGAGTATTATTCTCCAACTCAACCCCTATATTCCTAAAATATTTTCTTCTCAGACATGGGTATTAGTCAACTTGGCCTTATCAATGGGGAGAGAAAGGCTTTCAAAATTTACCAGAAACACTTTCCTTTGTTTTCATAAAAGCTTTTCTTCATTTCATTCTTCATTGCACTATCATTTTCCCACTTTGTATATAGTGATTTTGATACGTTTTTGTTTATCTATTTACTTGTTAAAATGTTTCTCAAAGATTTATCACTCAGTTAGGTAAACAAGTAAAAATAATCAAGTAGAACAAAAAAAGAACAGAAACAAAACAAAACAAATGAGAAAAACAAAACACAGATAACCAAAACTGTTCCTGGAAGAATCCAATTTTGTTGAAAGTAATTGATTTTAAAAATACTCATTTTAAAGAACCAAATTCTGACTTTGATTCCTTAAAATGGGCAACCTGACTTGTGGATTTAAGTGTTCACTGATTAACTGAGTTGTTTCAGCACTGGCAGAACTGAGCTGGACATGGGACTAAAGAGTATAGACCTAGTGAAAGATCAGTAATTTGGGGGCCTAAATTTGATTGTAACGTATACCTTCAGTGATTTACACTGCTTTCACTAGAATTGATTAGAGTGATCAATGGCATTGTAAGTCTGGGGGTGGCTGAGGGTAGAGCTAGGGGGTTGGGGAGGTTGAGGATTCTGGTCTCCAGTGGGCAGGATAATAGTGTCACTGACATTGTTTAGAATTGCAGATGTATAGTGATAATGAATAGTAAGTCAGAGCTTGATATGCTTGTTACTGATTTTTTTAATAATTTAAAAATTTTAGGATAGTTTTACAGAAAAGTTGCAAAAACAGTACTCTTCAAAATTGCCCCCTCTTTGTTAACACCTTACAAGAGTATATATTATAACACTAACCCTAAACGGTGTACAAATATTCATACACTGTTATTAACTAAAGTCAGATTTCCTTGTTTTTTCCCTAAAGCACTTTTCTGTCCTAGAAACCCACCCAGGATGCCAGGTTCCAGTTTGTTATGTTTCCTCAGGTTCTTCCATTTCTAAAGCTTTTCCTAGTTTTTTGCGGCCTTGACTATTCTGAGTATTTACTGGCCAGGTATTTTGTGCATATCAATTTGAGGGAAGGCGAGCAAATGATGTAAGACCCAGACTTGCTCCACCAATCTGGAGTTCTCAATGCAATAAAGGGATGCCTGAGTCTAAGCAGTCACCTTGAGTTGAGGAAACAATTTAGTTCAGAGCTCTACAGTTGCAAAAATTCTCATAACAGTTCACTAAAGAACAGAGAGCTGTTCAAAGACAGACCTCCAGAGATCTACAGATGAATCCATAAGGGAAAGAACCACTAAAAAGGAGCAGGTAGATCAACTCCTGTAGCTCACACAGAGAGCATGGAGAATGGTATTCTTCCCACCCAGAGTGGAAATCTTTCCTGATACAGTGAGCACTGCATAGAGTCTTCTGACAACCACAGTAGTGAAGCCAAATTTTCCCTAGATCAAGATGAGTCCATAGAAGGAAGCTTGAAAGTAAGGCTGGAAAAAAAATCAAATTGTTTCCGAGTAATTTCACTGTGTCCTGGAATAAAGACCAAAGGTATATAAAGAATACAAAAACATTTCTGAATCCTCCAACATAAAAAAAAAACCACAGGATCTGACAGCTAATAAACATTTTGGCTTGCATGTCCATAGAAGGAAGCTTGAAAGTAAGGCTGGAAAAAAAATCAAATTGTTTCCGAGTAATTTCACTGTGTCCTGGAATAAAGACCAAAGGTATATAAAGATTACAAAAACATTTCTGAATCCTCCAACATAAAAAAAAAACCACAGGATCTGACAGCTAATAAACATTTTTAGGCTTGCAAAGCATCAGGAAACTGTAATCCATAATAAGGAGAAATTTTAATTAATAATTACAAATCTAGAAATGAGGGATGATTAGAATTAGTAGAAGACAGAGACATTAGGACTTTTATCATACTCTGTAGGCTTGGGAAGATGGAAGAAAATGATAGCATTATAAGGAGAGCCATGAAAGAGTTTTAAAGATAAAGTTGAATTCTAGAGATGGAAAATACAGTGCATGGGGTTAACAGCAGAAAAGACAGAGCAGGGAAAAAAAGTAGTGAATTTGAAGGCATAGTAAAAGAAAGTATCCAAAATGAAACACACAGAGAAAATATAAAGGAGGATAAACAGAATGCTGAGTTGTAGGTCAAAAATTAAATATAGTAGCCCCTGCCTGTGCAGCCAACAGCGCCACCAAGGAAGCCTGCTTGGGCTCAGCTGCGGGACTGGGTAGCCATGCCCTCTTCTGCCTGCAGTACCATCAGTGCCAGCAAGGAAGGTAGCTGTGCAGGCGCCCCTGAAATCCGTCCCCCAGACCTCCTCATTGTGCCAATCCTTGGGTTCACTCTGCAGAGGCATAGGTGGTCATAAAGGGTATTTTCTGAGCTTCCAATTTTGAACATCTTTAAAGAAAGGGCAGAGGAAACCGGTAGTAGAAGGGTGGTTCAACCTACATAAGTCAATAAATGTAATACACTATATTAACACAGTCAAGGACAAAAAACCATATGATACTCTTGATACATGCAGAAAAAGCATTTGACAAAATTTAACACCCATTCATGATAAAAACCCTGCAAAAAATTGGAATAGATAGTCTATATCTCAATTTAATAAAGGCTACCTATGAAAAACCAACAGCCAACATCATATTAAATGACCAAAAACTGAAAACTTTCACGTTAAAATCAGGAACAAGATAAGGATGCCCACTATCACCACTCATCTTTAATATAGTTCTGAAAACATTAGCCACAGCAATTAGACAAGAGAAAGAAATTAAAGCAATAAAAATAGGAAAGGAAGAAGTTAAAGTGTCATTATTTGATGATGATATGATACTCTACATTGAAGACCCAAAAAGTTCCACCAAAAGACTTCTAGACTTAATTGACACTTTTTAGCAGAGTAGCTGGATACAAGGTCAACCCCCCCAAATCAATAGCCTTTTTGTACACAAATAACAAACTCACTGAGAGAGAAATTAGGGAAACAATTCCTTTCACAATAGCATCCAAAAAAATGAAGTATCTAGGAATCAATCTAACAAAAGAAGCAAAAGACCCCTACACTGAAAACTGCAGCACTCTGAAAAGAGATTGAAGAGGATATCAGAAAATGGAAAGATATCCCCTGCTCCTGGGTAGGAAGAATCAACATAGTGAAAATGGCTATACTACCAAAATTGCTATACAGATTCAATGCAATGCCAATTGAAATTCCAACACTATATTTCACAGAACTAGAAAAAAGAATCCAAATTCATTTGGAACCAGAAGAGACCTAGAATAGCAAAAGCTATCCTAGGCAACAGAGACATGGTAGCAGGTATAACAATTCCCACTTTGAAACTATACTACAAAGCCACTGTGATAAAATTAGCATGGTACTGGCAAAGAAACAGACCTGAGGATCAGTGGAATAGACTAGACAATATAGAAACAACTCCAGGTGTACTGGCAAAGAAACAGACCTGAGGATCAGTGGAATAGATTAGACAATATAGAAACAACTCCAGACATACTCAACTACCTCATCTTTGACAAAGGAGCGACTATCCTCACTGGAGGCAAGATAGTTTCTTTAATAAAAAGTAATAAGGGAAAAGAAAAAAACATGAGAAAATGAAAAAAAGGAAACGGAGTGTTCGTACATGCAGAGGGAAATGAAGGGAGGGCAGGAATAAGTGGAAAAAATGAGAACCAAGACCTGTTATGTAAAGGTACAAGATCCCAATAATGAATGCAACTGTACCGTATACTTAAAATGTACCAATAAACTAAAAAAAAATTAAATATAGTATATAAGTTATTGGTCTCATGGGGGAAAATATGCGCTTGTGTGTGCAAGGAGCAAAAAAATAATTGAATGACTGAAAAATTTTCCAAATATGAAAAACAATCATAAAACAGTAGTTCAAGATGATTGTATGAGGACCTATTGTGCTATAAATATGATGATTTGGGGCTTAGAAATAGTCAAATTTTAGTTCTGGACAGTTTTGTGATACCTAGCTTGATTTACATAATCACTCAAACTTTCTGAGCTACATTTTCCTCATCTGAAAGGTAAAGATAAAATTGCAAAAAATTATTCTTTGTTTCATGGTTTCCTATAGAAAAAATATTGATAATAATTTAAATGTCACCTGTGAGACATGGGTGAGTTAGTTATGGTACAGGTGTAGTGTGGAATTCTGCGTTGCTGACAAAATAGAGTAATGATGATAAGAATTGGTAGGGAACAGTCTCTAGGAACACTGTTGTGTGAAAAATCTGGTCATACTGTTACTGTTTTAGATATTAAAATATCTTGTATGGACAGACGTATTTGGATACATATACACACAAAGGAGCTTGAAGAATCCTTGTTAAATTCTCTCTGGAAAAGAACAGGTCATAAGACAGGCTAACAAAAACAAAAACCTTAAGGATTACCTCTATAAACCACTGTACTGTGTAAATTTTTTTTACAATGACTGTAGAATGAGTTAAAAAGAAGAAAATAGAGCAGTATTGCTTTGGGAGAAAGCCCCAGCCTACCCATGTTGATGGAGGACAAATGAGATGCTGTTGTGGTTTAAATCTGAAATGCCCCCCCAAAATCTTATGTTCTCGGAAGTGGGGCTTTTGGAAGATGACTGTATCCTGGGGATACTTGCTCATCAGTGGATTAATTTAGTTCATAGCTGAACATACTGTTAGGAGATGGAGACTTGTTGGAGGGAGAAAGCCACTAGAGGTGCTTTTCCCCACACCCCTACACTCCCTTCACTCCCTTTGCCCTCCCTATTTACAAATACTTTGTTTCCATTTTTTTCTTTTCCCTTATTTCCTTTCTTGTCTTCCCACTTTCCCTTTAGCCATTTTCTTCCATTTCACTCCCAATTATACCATTTGGACCTTATTTACACTTTTAGTTTTTCGCAACAGAGAAATTATTCGGTATTTACTCATGTGTCCTATTTATTTCACTTAAGAGTATAGCCTCGATGTGCATCCATATAGCTATGAATGTTTCTAGCTTCTCATTATTTATGATGGAGTAGTACTCCATTTTATAGAAAAAAACACATCTTCTTTATCTAGTCTCCAGTTGATGGGAATTTGGGTTGTTTCCAAGTTTTAGCTATTACAAACTGTGCCGGCATAAACATGGGTGCACATATATCACTAGGGTATGATTCTTTTAATTCTTTTGGAAAGATACCCAGCAGAGAGATAGCTGGGTCAAATGGGACTTCTAATCCTAGTTCTTTGAGGTATCTCCATATTGATTTCCACAGTGGTTGTACTAGTCTGCACTCCCACCAACAATGGAGAAGGGTTCCTTTCTCCCCACAGTTTTCACCTGAATCTCTTGAATCACCAGTGCTATTGAATATTTTTCATATATTTATTTGCTGCTTTTGCTTGTATGAGAAATGTCTGTTCATTTCAGATGCCCATTTTTGAATTGGGTCTTTACATTTAGGGGGGTCTTATTTTTTAAATTCTTTATATATCTAGATAGTAGTCCTTTGTCTGAGGAGTAGGTGGTAAAAATATTTTCCCACATTACAGGTTGTCTCTTAGCTCTATTGTTGATTTCTCTGGCACTGCAAAAACTTTTTAATACAATGAGATCCCAGTTGTTTATTCTTTGTGCAATTTCTTAGGGTGCTGAGGATTTGTTCATAAAGTCTTCTCCTATGCCAATGTCTTTTAAGAGTTTTACCTAATTTACTTTCCAGTAAGTTTATTATTTCTGTTTTGATATTTAGATCTTAAATCCACTTGGATATTAGTTAAGTGCATGGTGAAAGATAGGTACTTAGTTTTAATCTTTTCGGAAAGTTGAAAGCCATTTTTTTCAACACCATTTATTAAATAGGCTATCTTTCCTCCAATGAGGATTGTTGGCTTCTTTGTCAAGGAATGAGGTAGCTGAGTATGTTGTTTCTGCATCTTCTAATCTGTTCCATTGATCCTTGGGTCTGTTTCTTTGCCAGTACCATGCTGTTCTTTTTTTTTTTTTAAATCACAGCGGCTTTGTACTATAGTTTCAAGTTGGGGATTTTGAAACTCCCTGCCATATCTTTGTTGCTTAGAATGATTTTTTTATTGGTTCCAAATGAATTTTTGGATTGTTTTCTCAAGTTCTGTGAATTATATGTTGGTATTTCAATAGGGATTTCATTGAATCTGTATAGAAGTTTTGGAAGTATGGCCATTTTCACTATGTTGATTCTTCCTACCCAGGAGCAAGGGATGTCTTTCCATCTTCTTATATCCTCTTTGATCTCTTTTCTCAGAGTGCTATAATTTTCAGTGTAGAAGTCTTTTGTCTCCTTCATTAAATTGATTCCTAGATATTTCAGTTTTTGGATGTTATTGTGAAAGGAATTGTTACCCTAATTTCTCTTTCAGTGAGTCTGTTATTTGTGTACAAGAAGGCTATTGATTTTTGGGTGTTGACTTTATATCCTACTACTCTAATGAATTTGTCAATTAAGTCTAGCAGCATTTGGCAGAGTTTTTTGTATTTTCTATGTAGAGTATCATATCATCAGCAAATAGTGACACTTTAACTTGGTCAGGTTGTATGATCTTCTTGATGATCTTTTGTATTGTGTTTGCCAGTATCGGGATGTGGATTTTTGCATCTATGTTCATTAGGGAGATTGGCCTGGAGCTCTCTTTTTTGGATGGGTCTATCCCTGGTTTTGGAATCAAAGTAATACTTGCTTCTGGGAATGAATTTGGAAGTATTGCTTCCCTTTAAATGTCACTGAAGACTTTAAAGAGTAGTGATGATAGTTCTCTAAATGTCTTGTAGAATTCAGCAGTGAAGCCATCAGGGCCTGGGCTTTTCTTTGTTGGTAGTGCTTTAATTACATTTTCAGTTTCATTGAATGTAATTGTGGTGTTTAGACTTTTTACATCTTTTTCGTTCAACTTTGGAAGTTCATATGTGTCTAGGAATCTGTCCATTTCTTCTGTATTTTCCATTTTATTAGAGTATAGGTTTTTGAAGTAGGTATTTGTTTTCTTCTGGGTCTCTTATGACTTCACCTTTTTCATTCCTAATTGTATGAATTTGAACCTTTTTTTTTCCTTTTTTGATAAGGTAGGCTAAGCATTTATCAATTTTATTTATTCTTTCAAAAAACCAACTCTTAGGTTCATTGATTTTTTTTGTATCGTTCTCTTAGTCTCCTTTGAATTAATTTCTTCCCTGATCTTTATAATGTCCTCCCTTGTGTGAGCTTTTGGTTTGTCTTGCTTTTCTTTTTCTAGGGGCTTAAGGTTAAGCATTAGGCTGTTTATTTGAGCTCGCTCTGTTTTCCTAGTATGGGCATTTACTGATATGAATTTCCCTCATAGAACTGCTTTCATTGTGTCCCATAGATTACTGTATGTTGTATTGACATTATCATTTAATTGTAGAAACTGTCTAATTTCTTCTTTCATTTCCTCTGTAACCCAATGGTTGCTCAGCAGGGTGTTATTTAATTTCCATGTGTTTGTGAATTTCTTGCGGTTTCTTAGGCTATTGATCTCCAGTTTAATTGCACTATGGTCTGATAATGTACAAGGGATAACTTTAATTTCTTTGCATTTACTTAAGCATGTTCTATGAGCTAGCATGTGGTCTATTTTGGAGAAAGACCCATGTGCCACTGAAAAGAATGTATATTCTGATTTTGTGGGTGGAACACTCTGTAGACATCTATTAAGTCTGTTTGTTATAAGACTTGGTTCAGTTCTGTTATTTCATTGTTGATTTTTTTGTCTAGATGATCTGTATACTTGTTTCAACGGAGTATTGAGGTCCCTCACTACAGTTGCATTAGTGCTTATTTCATTTTTCATATCCATTAATATTTATTTTGTATAGTTGGGGGTGTTAGTAGTCAGTGCACTATATATTTTTGATTGTCATTTCCTCCTCTTGTTCTGTTCCCTTTACGAGGATGTAGTGGCCTTCTTTGTTTCTCTTAATTAGTTTTGGCTTGTATTCTATTCTATCTGCAAATATGATAGCTACCCCCACTTTTTTCCAGACTCCTGTCACATGGAGAACAGTTTTCCATTCTTTTACACTCAGTGTATAAATTTCTTTATGGATTAAGTGGTTTTCTTATATATAGCATACTGTTGGATTTTGCATCTTAATCCATTCTTACAGCCTGTTTCTTTTGATTGGTGAATTGAGGCCATTAATACTGATGGTTCTAACTGACATGTATTAACTTTTCATTGTCATGTTTTTTCCTATTGTTAGTTCTTTTATTTTTTAATTTTTCCCTCTCTCCCTTTAATTTTTTGCCTTGCCTGGTATATTTTCTCTGTTGCCCCTTATGGAGTTGTGGTCTTCATTTATTTTACCAGGATATTGTTTAAACCAGCTTGGAGTGCTGGTTTGGTGTTCATGAAATTTCTCAGGTTTTCTTTGTCGTAGAAGTATCTTATTTCCCCATCAATTTGGAAAGAGAGTTTTGCAGGATGCATCAATCTAGGTTGGAGGTTGTTTTCTTTTAGGACTTAAAATACCTAACTCCAAGCACAACTTGACTTGAGAGTTTGTGTTGCAAAGTCTGCTGTGATTCTGATGGGCTTCCCTTTGCATGTGATTTGTTTCTTTTCTCTAACTGCTTGTGGAATTTTGTTCTTCTGTATGGTTTCCGGGATCTTGATTATCATATGTCTAGGTGTATTTTTGCTGTTGTTGTTGTTGTTGCTGTCTTTTTTTTGTTTTTGTTTTTTGTTTTTTTGATCATGGCTAGTTGGAGTCCTATATGCCTCACATATGTATGCCAAAGTCTTCCCCTCCATTTGGGAAGTTTTTGTCATTAATTCTGTGAAGTTTTTTATGTCATTTGTACTTTCTCTTGCTACTTCATGGATTCACATCAGTCTTATACTATTCTTCTTTGCATCATCTAAGAGTTGTTGGATTGATTTCTTTTGGTACCTTACTGTTTTTAAGAGATCTTTCTTTTCATGGTCACTGACTGCAATCCTATCTTCTACATCTGAAATTCTATCTTCACATTCATTTATCTTGTCACAAATACTTTCAATAGAATTTTTACTCTCCTGAATATCTGTTTGAATCTGTTTTATGGATTTCATTTCTTTCCTATGTTGGGAATTCATGGTTTCCATTTCTTTCCTATTCTGGGCATTCATGGTTTCCATTATGGTCCTGAGCTCATCTATTTTTTTAAAATCTGTTTCTGTTCTAGAGTCTCTAATCATGTCTTTCATTCTTTTCACCATCTCTGTGGTTATCTGGGAAACTGTTTCTGTTTTACATTTTTCTAGATCCTCATTTATCTATTTTCTTACTTCCTGTTCATCAGTTCATAGTGATCAGATGATTGACTTTCAGATTTTTCCACCTCATTTCTTCCAGAGTTTACCTTTGGTGGGGTGTAAGTCTGTGTTTGTGTCCTGTTTAAATGATGTGTCATTTCTATTTTTGTCCTTGGTATTGCCCTCGGTTTAATTTCTGGGTTAATATTTCAATCTTCCAGATACAGCTTGTGTTCAGGTGAGTCTCTAATGTCTCTGAGGCAAGATTAGATCAATCACAACCCCTTAGCCCAAGTGATACAATCAGCAACAAAATAGCATGAAGCATAACTTAGAAAATGACAATTTGTGTAGTTATTAATCTATCACTTTTAATCATGTGGGTGATGACATCAAAATTGAGGACCAGCTTATAATATATTTATAATGAATGAATTCTTCAATATAGCAATTTTACTCTTCACGTTGGGTATTTAGAAAGAGTTTGGGAGGGAGGGATAGATAGGATAGTGAAAATTTAGAAGTGAGATCAGAGGACACCGGAAGAACACACAAACTCTAGGGAGCTGTTGAAGAGAAGAGGATAAGACAGAACAAAATATTCCCAAGAACAGAACAAACTGACAGTAATAGGAAGGCTGGAGACTGTAATCACCTTCTTTTAAAATGAATGGCAATTGAGAGAAGGAAAAAGAGAAGAAAGGGAAAAGAAAGAAAATAAATTTGAATTAGGATAGGAACAGGAACAAAAAGGGAGAGTAATGGAGATAAAAGTGGAAGTGATAGAGAGAGACAGAGAGAGAGAGAGAGAGAGAGAGAGGATAAGAAAAAGAAGATAAAAAGGAAAAGATAGATAAAAATATTTTTAAATGATTAAAGAGAAGTGAAAAATATTACTTTGAATATACACAATACAAATAGAAATAGAGGGCCTCCTTCAGTGTGTGCCTCTGTTGACAGAATGGACAGCATGGGCAGGAGTGTGCTTATTAGTCTCAGGAAGCCAGCAGCTGTCCTCTGAGTTTCAGGCTGATTTTTGGCTGCAAGGCCCAACCTGAGATCTCTGTCCTCCTGCTGGGTTGTACTCTTACAGGTTCTACTGCAGGTTCCAGCTTCCCCTGAAGTTAGACCAGGTTCTGATGTGAGGAGCTGGTCCCTCCGACTTAGAAACTATGGTGGTGTGGTGTGCCTTTATTGCAGGTTTTCTTTACTTTTTCAGTGGGCTTCAATTTTTATCTAGGAGCCTCAAAGAGGCCCTCTTTCTCTTGTCTTTGGGGGCAGTGGGTGGAATGGGATGATGGACATTAACACCACTATATTGGCACCCACTTGGCTGGGCTTCTCTGTGGTCTGGGTGGAAGGGGTGGGCTGGGAGTGTGTACTCTTGTTCCCCAATCTTCCCTTCTTTCTCTGCTTCCTGGATGTCATGGATTGAGCAGCTTTCCTCCTGCTGTGCCCTTCTACCATGCTGTTTCTGCCTTGAAGTCAGTTAGTTAATCAAGGACTGAATCCTTTTTAATCATGAGCCAAATGAACCTTTCCTTCTTTAAATTACAAATGTCAGGAATTTTGTCCCAGCAACAGGAAGGCTAAGTAATACAGATGCATAAAGATCATGTGAACTGGTGATGTAAATTTAAACACATCATTCCCCTGCTTAAAATATTCCTGTGGCTCTCTTACCTGGGAATAAGATCAAAGTCCTTGAGCAGGTTTTATAGGATAGTGTCTAATTTTTCTGAGATTATTACCACTTGCATGATAGAAAACCTGTAGTTATTCTTCTATACTTAGTTATTTAGTATATTGCCTGTTCTCATCATCCTTATGCCCAAAGAGTAAACTGCTCACTTGCTGGCTTCCTCTTAACAACACATGCCTCCAGTTTGGCAGTATTAAAATATTGTGCTACTACTGTATGTGTTAATTCCTGGAGAAGTAGGCAGTCAGTACTCATTTTAGAGACCTCAGTGACTACAGTGACGAGGGCAGGTCCTGGTTTATAGCAGTTGCTGAATAAGTGTTTGTTAAGTGCGTAGATGAGTAGATGGGAAACTTCAACTCTATATGCATATATTAGAAGTTAATAAGGAGAGCCTTATTTTGGAGTTGTTTTAATAATGATTTCTTCTCTGAGGATAAAGAAAGCAACAAGAAGTTTTGATCTACACAGTTTTTACATGGAAGTTATATTAATTGACCAGGGATGCTATAACAACGTACCATAGACTGGATATTTTAAACAACAGAAATGTACTTTCTCACATTTTTGGTGGATAGAAGTCTCAAGATCAAGGTGTTGGCAGGCTTATTTTCTCCTTGGCTTGTTTATGACCACTTTTTGGGCATTCCTCATATGGTCTGTCCTATTTGCACATGTAACTCCTGGTGTCTCTTCTTGTGTTCAAATATACTTTCCTTATAAAGACATTGATCAGATTCAATTAGGGTGCACCCACCCTAAGAGCTTCATTTTAACTTAATCATCCCTTTAAAGGACTTATCTTAGAATACAGTTGCATTCTGAGGTGCTAGGAATTAGGGCTGCAATATATGAATTTTTTGGTACACACAATTTAGCCTATAACAGAAGCACTGGAAATACCAGAAGGAAATAGTCATGCCATTTTGAAGTTGGTAATGTTGATAGGGTCACAGGTGTCAATGCGGTAAAACTATAGAAAGGAATATTTAAAACAACAAAATTCAAGTAAAACAACATAGTTAGAAATCCCATAAAGGAAGATACTATTCAACAATCTCATACACTGAACTGTCAGATGGTGAGACCATTATCTTTACATGCACTGCGTTCAAGAAGCATTGTGCTGCATGTGAACTGTGCCTGGTAACCGCTCCATCTCCTTCCAAATATCAGCTTTCTTGATTCTAAATTATTTAGCCTCTACACTGTAAGACAGGGAGGTAAAATAGAATTCAAATCCAATTTTCCCCTGAAAGAAATAGGAAGTGAAGAATAGCCCTGTAAAAACTAGAAAAGAAAGTGGGATATCCAAAGCACAAACCCCAAGGGGTAATTGACTGTCTTTGACTCTTGTCACATTCTTGAAAAAATTGCCTGCTAGCTCCTATAGTCATACTGAAGAAAGGAGGCTGGTTACAGACGTTTTATGTCTTTGTTCTTGTGTGAGTAGGACGAAGCCTTTCCTGGGAACTTTTGCTCTTGCTTTTGCATTGCTTGGTTAGCGCAGTCCTTGGGGGCATGCTCCTTCTGCCTATCTGAAGAAGGACACCCTTGCTTGTTCCTATTCAGAGCCATAATGTGAATTGGGATGAAATATTATCCCCCATCACACTTAATGTATCAGTGTTAAGGATCTGTTTTTTGAAAGGAATACTGGAACTGTTGGAATACAGTCTGCAGTAACCAGGGTTGCTTTATTATACAGTCCACATTGGTTTTCCACCCTACCTTTTTTCGTTGAACTGGTTACTCAGTCATACTAAACATGGAATAAAGTAAAATAAATAAATTTATAAAACTCAGAGTGTGCTATGTCTTTTCACTGTCAAGCTGCTCAAATGTTCTCAAAGTTTATCGGAGAGCTTGGTTGCCCTGGTGAAAATAGCATTGTGCAGTGAAACAGAAAATAAGATGTCATGGCAAACTAAACATCTTCACTTTCTGGACAAATATCTAAGTGGATTGGAGCATAGAGAAAGGCCTGCAGATGACCAAAGGGGGGAAACCCGGCTTCCACACCCCATGTTTTAGGCTTCTCTGGACTTCATGTGAGCAAGTAAGTGAGTCACCAACACTGGGCTCCTGGTGAAGGCTTTGGCTATTTCTGGCCAGCTTGAGTCTGCACTTAAGCATCTCCTTCCTATGTTGTGAAAGTTAAGATGCTTAGTTTTCCGTGACATCTTATTTTCTGTTCTACTGCACAGTGTTATTTTAACCAAGGTGGCTTACTTCTTCTCTGATAAACTCACTGGGACTTGATATCTGTAAGTGACTCCCATTAAAATGAATGGGTATTGAAATCATTCTGTGTGTATGTGTGTGTGTGTGTGTGTGTGTGTGTGTGTGTGTAAAGGAAGACAGGGTGAGAAGTAGAGGGAATGGGATAGGACAGAAAGGGAAAAACACAATTACACATTCTCTTATTAGTTTATTATTTAACGTTTTCTACTCAACATGGAGATAATGATGCTATATTTTTTGGAGAGGTTGTTATGAGGATAAAATAAAATACTTGAGTCATATCAAGTAATTCATAGACAAAAATCATGAGCACCTTAGATGTTAGGCACTCCACTAATATTTGCCATTATTTACAAAAATGTAAGGAGGAAAAGTATAACATAAGTTTAGAAAAAATATTTAAAAATATAAAAACACTTTGGAGACAAACAAAAAGGGATAACCTATTTCTTCCCAAAGAAGAAATTATGAAGCCAAATTTATAATCTGTCCAGTACATAAGAGTAAATCAAATAATAACAGTTGTTAATACAGCAGAGCAGCATACACTGCCAACATTCAGCTAATGTCCCTGCAGGTGCATCATTACTTCTGCACACTGGTTCTCTGGATGTTGTCTTCCAATATCCTGAGCTTGTGCCTCTGTCAGAGCACCTCCCTTACACTATCTAGAACCCACATTGTCAGTTCCGGACTGGAACTGAGACATGATGGTTTAAAAATCATTACTACCCATATTTGTCTTAAAGATGCTTTGGGTGTGGCCTTCTCTTTTTTTTCTGTGTATACCTTGGATTTCCTGGACTTGAAGCAAAAACTTGAAATACAAAGTTGATGTCTAACAACTTTTAAATAAATGAATAAAAGGTGTAAAAGTATTATAAAGATACTTCCTTTGTGCCACATACTGCACTGAGCACCTTTTATGATTTTTCTCCTTTAATACTTATAACTGTATGAAGAAGATAATATTTTTGCTGTTTTGTGTCAATCCATCTTCAGATAGAAAAACAGAAATCTACCTAGATATTTCACATCAAGGGAATTTAATATATTCAATGAGTTACAAAAGTTGGAAGGTCTGGGGCATCAAAGGGGAAGGTGATGTCACTCATGTCCCATCTGAGTGAATCCACTACTGACAGTACAAGAGTACCTGTGTGAGCATAGATCTGGCACCTTGATGCTGAGTAAGAAGCATGTATGACTTCCCTCCACTGTTGCTATAGTAACTACCTTCACTACAGAAACTATTGTTATTATTGCAAAAGTCTACAGTAAACTACTTCGTGGCTGTGGCAGTCACTACTACTTCAGGAAACTGTGGTCATCTGAATTAACCCACAATCATGAAGTGATCACTGAGGGCCTGGAGTGGGCCTAGAAATAGAAAACCTGATTATTTCTCACATCTGTCATCTAAATCTCTCGCAAACATTAATAAAAATCATCTGTTAAGGATGTTTGGGGAATAGTTTTCAAGCTTCTAACCCTGACAATGAAGGGAATACTGTACAAGAACAAGTGGGGTTTGACAGCAAAGATAAGTAACTGAAACAGTTCAGCCCTGTCTTAGTTACTTTTCTTGTTAGTTAGATAAGATACCTGATGCCCAAAGTTAAGGGAGGAAAGGTTTATTTGGCTCACAGTTTGTAGTAGTTTCAGTTCATAGTTGGCTGGCTCCAAGGTAGGGTGGCAGGTTAGACAAGTATTACAGAAGAGAGACCATCATGGTGGGCAGAAGGTAGTAAAGCAAGCAAGGAACAAGACAAGCCTCTTTCTGTCCTTTAAATAGTATCCAGGCTAGTGGGATTAGGAAAGTGCCAAACTTATCAGTGGACTGATTTAGTAATCACCCACCCTCAATCCTAGCACCCCTAATCTTATCATTGTACCATGAATCAATCACACACTCTAGATCTACCCACATCTGAAAAGTCCCACCTCCACCTTATGACTGCATGAGGCTTTGGGAGGACATCTAGGCACAATCCTCAATAATCTTTTTGGCTACTGTTCTTTGCCCTTGTAAACTGTCACCATGAACATGAAAGAAGAACAACAATTTCAAGCTTCCACTTAATACCATGGAAGTATCCATTGTACAAAGGCACTTTTACTCATTCCCTAAAGGAGAAATATAAAATCCAATTGATTACCCATTTCTAGTATGTATCTCAAATGATCCAGTCTTTCAAGGCTAGCCTTTAAACTTTTGTCCTTTGGGTTGTTGGAATCTGATTCTGGTTATGAATATGGACACCATGAGAGGCAGAAGAATGAATCTTGAGAGAAATTAACTTCATCCTGTAATGTAGCTGTCTTGGGTGAAATTAACAGGTCTTCTTAAGACTAGCTTGTCTTCTTTGCTGGGTAAGAAGGGACTGATTTTACTAGCAAGGGGGCTGAACTTACCAGAAGTTTCTCAAATTTGAGTGAGTTCATTCAGATAACCCCATTCCAATTCTTGGGATTCTATTCCTTCTTGATCAATCCTTGAACTCTCACACAAAAGACTTCGTGAGTTCATTAATTTAATTTATTTTATTTTTTTCATTGAGTTTATTGGTACTTTTTAGGTATACAGTACAGTTACATTCATCATTAGGATCTTGTACTTTTTTTTTTTTTGGTACCAGGGATTGAACTCAGTACCTTGTGCTTGCAAGGCAGGTGCCAGAGCCACTGAGCTAAATCCCCTGCCCTGGGATCTTGTACCTTTACATAACAGGTCTTGGTTCTCATTTTTTCCCCATACCCCTTCCCTCCCTTCACCCCCTCCCCTATTTACAAATACTTTGTTTCCATTTTTTCCTTTTCTTATACTTTTTCTTTTCCCTTATTTCCTTTCCCTTACCCTTCCTACTTCCCCTATACCTTTAGCCCTTTTCTTCCTATTTCATATCATCAGTTACACAATTTGAATCTTATTTACACTTTTAGTTTTTCATACCAGAGAAACTATTTGGTATTTACACATGTGTCCTATTTATTTCACTTGAGTATGGCCTCAATATGTATCCATTTTCTTATGAATGACTCTAGTGTCTCATTCTTTATTCATTAATTTAAATTATTATAATTATCTGACCTATGGGATAAATTTTAGATCTATGTCAATCTTAATGGTTAAAGAGAAAAAATAATTCTTCAGTACCATCCTAGAACTTCTCTGGCTCTGTGACTAGGCCTTGAGCTCAGAATTTAAAGTCCTAAGCTTGTCATTTTCTTGCTTTCAGTTGTCCATGAGAGTCAGAAACAGCCACACCATCTATAATCCTACTGCTACCCCTACCTCACTATGACAAGAAGTCATTGGCATTACTGAAGCAACACATAAGTATCAGCCCAGGCTTCTGTAACATTGCTGCTGCACAGAGTCAGAAGCACAGCAGTGCTTCTTTTTTCATGCTGCTTTTAATCTCTCTCCAGTCTTTCCCATTGTCAGAGACTAAGCCACATCTACCTGAGAGCAGCAGCTGAAAAGCGTAGCTTTTAGGCTTGTTGCTTTGGTGTACAAGGCAGAATGAGAGGGACAAGCAATGGATTGTTAACTAATGAGTTATTATTACTCTCCCAACTTTAAAGATGAAGAAACTGAGGTGAAAGACCATAAATAACTTGCTTCTGAAAATATCAGAGCTCAAAACAGAATAAGCCATCTTGATCTCTGAATCCAAAGTCTGTATTCTTTTCATTCTGTGATATGTTTCTAGAAACCAATTGTCAGAGAGTCTGGAAAATAATATGATGTGCTATTATGTTTGTTTCTTATTTGCAAACAAGAATTTTTTGTCTAGTTCTTATTCTCTCAGTAACTTCTTTTAAGATTGTGATATACAGTGTTATAACTTGCTATTCTCTTATTTTGTAATAAAATTTTGTTTTATTTTTCATAGGAGAAGAATGTTTTTGATATTTTCTATATTAATACTGTATTATATTAAAATAAAAGTCTGAAAAAATAAAAACAATAAGATGCTGGAATTTGAGCTTTTTCAGCCTTCTTATTCCATTTTAGATCATCAATCATTATTTGAATATGTTGACTCCTTGACATAACTGAAGTTCGTATTATGTAGGAATAAAAAATTGCAGCTACACATTAAGAGGCATACCATAATACAGAGGTGAAAGCCACAGATTGCTTGGGTTTGTTCTCAGATCTATCATTTCTTAGTTGTCTAACCTTCAGCAGCTTTTGAAATATATTAATGTGTCAGTTTTTCATTTGGATAATGGTAGTAATAATACTCATCTTACATAGTTGGTATGAAGAATAAACTTCTTGATCTATGGAGAGCTTTCAGAATAGTGCCTGCTTCAGAGGAAATACTCAATAAATGTAGTTATTATCATTATATTTAGGTGCATTTGACTGCTAAAAGACTCTTTAAGACAAAGTACTATCTTCTGTACTTTCCCCCAAACCACTTGTATCTACTAAGCTCTCAGTAGATGTGGATACAAAAACTCCCCCAAAACTGAAAAGTGAGAGAGGCCTCAAGTGTCATGAAGGAAGAGGAAAGACTTGAGGGAAAAGGGATATGGAATCAGGGACAAGGTCCTTTGTGGAGTAAGGCAGCTCAGTAGATCAGATACAGCTGTGTCTGAGGCCACACTATGTGCTCAGATGGAGGTAGAACCAAGAAAGCTGCCTACTTTTAGGGCAAAGGAGCGGGGGTGCTGGCATTGAAAATGTAAGAAAGCATAAGGATGCAGCGTTTTAACAAGAAGCCATCTTCTTCAGGCATCCTGGAAGTACTGTCTGGAATAAAGGGCTAGGTGAATTGTTAGACTCTAAAAAGCATTCCTAGACTCTGAAAGAGTGAGTCCTATGACTCTGAGTCATAGTTGATGTTGTTTATCTCTTATTCCTTCTGTATTTGGCAACTATTTATTGAGCAACATTTTAGGGGGGCTCTGAGGGCTAAAAATCCCTGTTTCTGAAAGTTGCTTGTATAGTCAGCCCTCTATATTTGTGGGTTCTCCACCCACAGATTCAACCAACCATGGGTTGAAAATATTTTTTTAAATGTGTGTTTGTGTGTGTATGAGTGTGTTTGTAGGTGGGTGGGTGGGATATATGCCTATAATTTCAGATACATGGAAGGCTGAGGCAGGGGGAGACACCAGGGTGGGCAAATTAGTGAGTCATTACCTCAAAAATAAAACTAAAAAAGGGCTGTGGATGTAGCTCAGTGGCAGGGCACTTGCCTAGTATGTTCAAGGCTTGTGCTTATCCTATCCCCATTGATAGAGTAATAGTGCACAAGAGAGGCCCTTGCCTTGCTCTGCCTAGCCTCCATGTTTTTTTCCACAAATGTTTTGTTCCAGAAATGTAACAGTTTGTGCTGCAAGCTCTTGCCCAATGTATCAAAATGTTTTGTAACAACTGTTTGAACTGCATTCTTCTCAGGAATGTTCTGTTAACTCCACCCCTTTCGGGAATGTTCTGTAACTCTGACCCCCTGCTTCAGGGACCATGTGCCTACCCCATAGATCCCTATATATCAAGGCTCCTATTTCTGGTGAAGCACCCTGACTTTGGACTATGAACTCCTCTGAGCCCATAAAATAGAAGGTTTTCTTCCATCTTTTTGAGTAATCTTTGGATCCTTGAGTCTTCAAATGTTTTTTCTCTTTTTATTGAGTTTATTGGTACAATGTAGGTATACAGTACAGTTACATTCATTACTGGGAGAGTCTTCAAATGTTGATAGCTGCAACCCAGAGCTGTAACACTGATCTGTAACATGTGGCTGAGCCTCAGAGCTGTTGCAATTGGCAGTGGATCTGAGATGTAACTCTTGGCTATAGCACTCAGCTGTTTTATTTTGCTACAACACCAGTAACACACACACACACACACACACACACACACACACACTCTTTTACTAAACCTGTATAGACTTTTTTCCTTGTCACTATTTCCTAAACAATAGAGAATAACAACTGTTTACATAATATTTCTGTTGTATTAGACATTATCAATAATCCAGAGATGATTTCAAGTATAGTATAAGATGTTATATACAGATATTATTGGAATCTGTGTATATGTATGTTGGGGTGGGGGTGGTTTCTGGATATTGAGGAATGACTATATTCTGTTATGTGTTACTTGCTTTTTGGTGTTACTTATGACCTAAAAAGACACACATCTTTGGCACATAGGCTATCTAAGATGATTGTTATAAGTATTTAAAAAGAACAGGGCTGGGGACTTAGTTCAGTGGTTCTACCACCTGCCTTGTAAGTGCAAGGACCTGAGTTCGAGCCCCAGTACAAAAAAAAAAAGAAGCAGCATCTTTCATTCATCAAGCAGTTACTCTGTCTAGCCCACATCTCAAGTCACGTGATGATCCCATGAGATAAGTTCTAATATTATCCCCTTTATGCACAAGGAAACTGACATGAAAAGTTAGACAACTTGCCCCACCATACATGAAGATTCTGACATCCCCTAAGAGAAGCAAAAGGAAAGCCTGTTTTCCTCATACCATATTCTCTAAGGAATCCTCTTTGAGGGGGTAACAGAAAGAAATGAAGGCAGGTTGCTGAAAATTTTGTTACAGTTACTCAGGCAATTGACTGATGGGGAAAACATCAGGCAACACAACAAACTTCCTGGTCCAATGGGACTTAATATTTTCAGAGGTGTTGGTCTGAATATTCTGTGTATGTGTGTGGTTAAGAAAACATGTGGTTACAACAATGTAACTGCTTCCCTGGACAATCTAATGACCTCTACTTCTAACTCAGTAGAAAATCTGAAATTCACCAAATTTGTGGTGAGGCACAGGTCACAGAAGAGTTTGGCTCCCACCCTAGTCCCAGGTGAAAGGATGCCACTCTCTGATGGTCCTAAGTCTGTTTTATTATTCATGGTATCTTGCCACTTGCACAAATAGGGTTAGAAAGGTCAGTGCAGCATTAATATGTTGAATTGGGAGATGGCATGAGCTGGAGATGGAGCCTGTCACACCAGAGTGATTCTTATTGAGGGGGTTTGATTTGATATTAATATTAATTTGATGTTTCTTCTCATCTTCAAGAAATTTGTCCTACCTAGATAGGAGAATGCCTGAATGCTAGCCCCATGCAAAGCAGCAATATATGTTGGGTTTTATGGTGGAGATAGAGGAGTTGTGTGCAAGAGGAGAGAGTATTATCAACATTCCTCAGTATGAAGATCTACCATGGATATTTAGGAAGGCATTAAATAGGTTCTGGAATTAAATAAATTCCATTTCTACCCGAATGTATAGTTCAGAAATATGTTTACCTATTCAAAAATATAAGAACCAATGCCCAGGGAAGGACATGCCAAGAAAGTTACTATCCCTACTTCCCAATGTTCCTGCCAATGGTCTACAGCCTGGCTGCCAATTAGCATCCTCTGGGGAGCCCTTAAATATTGTGTGTAGGTGGACCCTAGCCTGGGTTTATTGAATCAGAATCTCTGAAGTTAATTCTGAGCACAGGTGTGTTCAGAAACTACCCCACATGGTTCAGTCTGCATTTAAAATGGCAAACAACCAAGATATGCTGTCTTTGTAATCTCTTCTAATGAAACAAATGTGATGAACACTCAGAGAAGGCACCCTCTGACATCCCCCTTCCACCTACCAAGACTACAGTGATGGGCTGTTGTGAGCAGGGATGAAAAGCAAGTGTTAAATTCTTGGTGGTTTATCTGTTTCTGATCTTTGGACCCAACACAATAGTTTCTAAATTCAGTGGACTCAGAGTAGGGTGTGAGAATCTGAATTTGTACCCAGTGCCCAAGCAGTTCTGAGAACCACTGGCAACCACAGATGAACATTCCAGTTTGTTGGGTTATGAGAACTTTATGACACTAAATAGCTTCTCTAACTTGGCTTCCAATTGATGAAATTTCATTCTCACTGGGTTGCTGACACAGCAGCAGAGCTCAGGACAGAATTCCTTGGGCACAAGCAGGGCATTCCACGCTTTCTCAGTTTGGTGGTCAGAAGTTGTCAGTGCTTGCCATGGTAGAAACATACTAGTTTCTTGGTTTGATGTAAACTTCATCTCAGATTACACTGGAAAATGGCAGCTGCAGGAATCTAGAAGCCTAAGAAGAAACAGCTTTGCTGCTGGAATGATAAACCTAGTCCATATGCTTGGATTCAAAGTTGCCTCTAGAGTATAAACTGCCCAAAAGAAGGGCTGCATTCTTTCTCATCCCTAACATGGAGCATGGGAGGGAGGAGGCACTTATTGCAGTTTGCTAAAGGGGGTTGTTGCCGTGTGTGCCCCTCATACCAAGGCCTGGTCCTGTCACACTCCTGGGTTCTGCTGAGATCAAGTAGAACTGAGCTCTATTGGTAGTGGAAAGTCTACAAGTCCTTCACTAGTGCCACCAGTGTCGGCCTCTCTTTTCCTATCTTAGTCACCTTCTCACTGCTGAGACATAATATCCAACAGCCACAATTTAAAGAGGAATGGGTTTTGTTTTGCATTTTCAATCCCTAGTCAGCTGGCCCCAAGGCAGGAAGGGCCTGGTGGAAGAGTCTGCTGCAGAAGAAAACTGCTCAATTCATGGCAGCTAGAAAGAGAGAGAGAGAGAGAACGGGAGTGGGAGAGGGCCTTAAGAAAGAGGTTTACCCTTTCAGCTCACACCCTCAGTGACCTGCCTCTTCCAACCATACTCTACCTCCTAATACCTAGTCAGCTATAGCACCCCCATGATCTGATGGCCTTGAAAAATCCCTGTCTATGAGCACATGAGGACTTTGGGGGAATATTGTTGATCTGAATAATAACAATTCCTTCCAGAAATTCCCAGCTTCCTCCTCCTCTACTCTCATTGCAATAACACAGCATGGGTCTTGTTCTGGCCAGTGATTTGTTAGACATGGCATGGGTCACTTTTAGGCTAATGGTGAAAATCCCAGGAGAGCCATGGGTGTTTTCCCAGGCTTGTTCGTACCTTCATGATGAGCGTGAAGGGGCTTTGCCTCCTTAAAATGAGCTGGATGGACCTCAGGGTGGAAGTGTTCTGGATTGCTGGGTCACTCATGTAGAACGGCTGTTTTGGAGAGCGGCCTGGACCTATATGAGTGGAAATTGAATTTGTTGGGTTCTTGACCTTGAGGTTTAGCTTTGCTCTAGGAGTTCTGATTTTTAGCTGCAAGTTTTAGACTCAGAATAGGTCCAATTGGATACACTTGGCTTACTCCATGAAAAACAGAAAACTGTAAAGTTACCAAGTGTCTTGTGTAATAACTACTTGCATCTGAGGGAGAACGAGGCTCATTGTGCAGTTTCTCCCTGTATTTACACTTTACATTCTAACCTATAATGGAGGGAAAGGGGAGGGAGGGAGGGAGAGAGCTTCTGTAGTTTAAAGAGGTTTTAAGTTTTAGTGATCATATGGACATATGGAGAGAGATTTGGAGGGATGAAGGAACCTTCTTAGCAATCTCAAAATTTGATATATCTTGTCATGGTTTATATCTAGATGTCCCCCAAGAGCTTCCTGTACTCATAGGTGGGCCTTTTAGGAGATGATTGGATTATGGGGCTTATAGGTGATTTGCTGTTAGGAGGGGTCAGCTCCAAAGAGGTTGGTCACTAGAGAGTGTGCCCTGGAAGGGTTTATTTCCCTCCCCAACTACTCCCTTAATCTTCTCTCTGCTTCTCTGCTGTCAGGACCTGAGTAGTTCTCCTCTGCCATGCCCCTCTACCATGTCATTCTGCCTTCAAGTCAGTTGACTATGGACTGAAACCTCTATAAACTGTAAGCCCAAATAAACATTTCCTCATTTTAGTTTTGATTGCTGGGTATTTTTGTCTCAGTGACAAAGAGTAACTAAGACAGACCTACTTGAATGCAAACTTATTTTCTTGGCAAAGTGACCTTACCTATATAATATTTAGTTAGCTACTTTGCCAAGAGGGTTGAAGTAATTTACTCAAGATCACACAGCGAAAAGGTGGCAGAGCCAGGATCCTGCCTGGGTTAGACTATTCCCTTGCGCACCACCCTTCCAGTGCTCCAGGAGGGAAGAAATTGCTCATCTTCAAAGGAAACCTGAAAGCACCTAGCACATACAGTATTAACTTGTCAGCCATTGCAGGAAGGGGATGGAGTTGACCTCTCTTCCTGAAGCCTGAAGCTGTCTCTGAGAGCAAGCCTTAAGATCCCACTCCACAGCTCCTCCTTCGACTACTGCCTCATCTTCCTTGATGATTTGTAATGCACTAGGGCAAGATATCCCTGCCTCCTTCCTTTCAAGCCAAAGCCCTCTCTATAGCCCAAAGTTTCAACTGCCAGGAGTCCTGGGGGAAAGCTCCTATGCCCAGCATCCTGGAATGGCTGTGGGTACTTGGAGATACTGATCACTGCCCTTGCGTCTCCTTCCACCTGGGACGGTGGAGTTCTTCATCCTCAGGCATGAGTGACCTCAGCCCTTTGTGTACCAGATGAATACTACTATATTCTCTCTGTGTCATGCTGTGAGGAAGGCTGGGGAACCTGACCTAGAACACACTGTACCTGCTGAGAAAGGAAAGGCTGGTAGCAAAAGAGGCTGGGATTTGGGGAGAAAGGAAATCTAATTTACATATAAAAGGAATAAATTTTTATAAATTGCAAGGTACAAATTACAGATGCTCACATTCTATAAATGCTTGTTGTAATAACCCTATTTCTGATTTGCATCTTGCTTCTATTAAATTAATAGTGTTTTGCATTGCCTCCCATTACAGCACTTCCAGACTTACTGTTCTTTTTAAATGGCTGTGTGGTTCATCCTACGCTTGTACTGTATTTGGCTAAACTAGACCTTTATTGATGCATGTCTGTGTCCTTGCAGGGCTTTTTGCTATTGTAAATAATCTTGAACTAAACATCCTTGCACATGATTCTCCTCCTTTCCTTCTTTTTTTTTTTTTTTAAATTAGCACATTTGTGAGTATAGCTAGAGAATAAATTCCTAGAGATGTAATTGCTAGGTCAAAGTGTATGTTCTTTTTAAATATAACTAGTTGTTGCTAAATTTAGAGATATACATAGTAACCTTTATTAATCTTCTTTTACCCATTATGTTTTATGAGTGTGGTGCCATGCTTAGAAAGATATTCCAACTACAAAAAACTTCCTTCTAGTACTTTCATGGGTTTATCTTTTTAATGTTTAAATCTTTGCTCCATCTGGAATTCAAGGTAATGTAAGGAGTGAAATAGGGATTGAATTTTATTTTTCCCCAAATGGCTAGCCAGTTGTCCCAACACCGTTTATTAAAAAATATATCTTCCTTTCTTACTGACTTGAAATGTACAAACTCATGTACAAAACTCCCACATGTACTAGGATTTTTTTTCAATTCTCTGCTCTGTTCCATTCACTCTTCTGTCTAACCTGTAGTAATTTCTATAGTTTTAGTATAGATTTTATATTTCTTTGAGGTAGTAACTCTTTGCTCTTCTTTTGTAGAGATTTTTCTAGCTAATTTTGCTTATTTATTTTATAGGAAAATTTAAATCTGATTTTGATAAATAAGAAGTGCCACAAGTATTTTGATTGGGAAAACACTGAATGTAGAGATCCACTTAGGAAGAATTAACTTCATTCATTAATTTTCCCATTTGCTAGTAAGGTGCTCCTTTCTATTTATTAATTTTTTTGTTTTTTTTCTGATAAGTGAAAACTTTTAGCTAATTTGTTGGTATTTCATGTTTGTGTCAAAGTTTATTCTAATTTGAAGGGTTGGGGAAGAAAGGATAATTTTGGTTAGAATATTTTTTTCATTCTTTATTGGTACATTCAAAGCGAACAATACAGTCACATTTATCATTGGGATCTTGTGCCTTTACAAGATATATTTTGGTTCTTGTTTTATCCCCATACCCCTGTCCTCCCTTCACCCCCTTCGCCCTTCCCTATTTACAAAGACTTTGCTTCCATTTTTTCAAATTTTTTCTTTTCCCTTATTTCCTTTCCCTTACCCTTTCCACTTCCCCTTTAGCTGTTTTCACACTCCCAATTATACCATTTGAACCTTACTTACACTTTTAATTTTTTACAACAGAGAAATTATTCGGCATTTACTCAAAGTGTGTCCTATTTATTTCACTTAAGAGTATAGCCTCAATGTTCATCCACATAGCTATAAATGTTTCTCATTTATCATTCATTATGGCTGAGTAGTACCCCATTTTATAGAAAAATCACATCTTCTTTATCCAGTCTCCAGTTGATAGGCATCTGTGTTGTTTCCAAGTTTTAGCTATTACAAACTGTGCTGCTATAAACATGGGTGCATGTATATCACTGTGATATTCTTTTAGTTCTTTTGAAAAGATGCCCAGCAGAGGGATAGCTGAGTCAAACAGAACCTCTAAACTTAGTTCTTCGAGGTATCTCCATATTGATTTCCATGGTGGTTGCTCATTTCTTTCTTATATTTTCAGATTCCAGTTAAATATAGATCATCTGTAATTCATATTGAATTAATATATTGAGATAATCCACAAAAACGTTATAATATTTTCTTCAATTATCTGATTAGATTATTCTGCTTTCCCTATTATGAAGACGCTCAGTGATCCGGGCAGGAGATGTTTGAAGTGAAGCAATCTGGAGATGGGACTGCAGGGGCCTGGGTAGGAGACCACTGTGCAGCTATGATTCCAGGAGAAGAGCAAACGAAAATGGTGATGGAGAGGAATGGACAGAACTGTAAAGACTGTGGTGGGTGAATGTGTTTAGGAGAGTCTTGGATATTTCATTACACTGATGTGGGGTTGGGGTGGGCTTGTCACTGAGATAGGGACACAAGAGGAAGATCAGGAGAGCCACCTGGGGGGGAGAATCGGGGGTCCTTGGCACACAGTCAGTAGGGAGTCCCTGAAGGTGCATGAGACCACCCAGGGAGGGATGTGGAGCAAAAAAAGCAGTCAGTGCCACAGGGACCATTATGGTTAGAGACAGAGGAGAAGGCTCAGATGCCAGGGAAGCGGTAGAGGAGTGGCTGGCCTTCTCCCTACACTTCGTGAAAGTCTGAGCACCTTGGCCAATACAGCCCTGTAGTATTCCCTGAGTTGGGAGCCCCTTTCTGGAGGATAAGGGTGACTGAGCTGGATGGGCAGCTCGTGCAGGCCTTATGCAGACGGCCATGATTTATAGACGCTCCATCCCCTAAAGTCAGGGAGGACTTCCCATGAAGATCACCTCCCTGTGCCTCTGAGACCGTCCTGCCACCCTCTGAGCTGCACTTGGATCCTTCCATCTCTTCACAATTTTGTTTTGCTGGCACCACATATAAAGCTAACATTATAAAGACAACTGGGGTCTCCTGACAATTGCTCCTCCAGATGTTCTATGTTTGCTTTTGTTTAAACACTTGCTAACCGTACAGTGACTGGAGGATTTAAAACGCTAGAATTCTATTGCAAAAGAGGGAGGTATTACCTAATGTCCACAAAGATAGGCTTCAGAGATAGGCAGCCTAGGTGTGTTGTGAAGTGTTTCCACTTATGACTTACAAATTTTGGGGCAAGTTACTTAGTTTCCCCAAGCCTCGATTTTCTCATCTGTACAATGAAACAATACTGTTACTGTGAACTTCCATAAAGATCATGTAAAGCTCTCAGCACACTAAGAGCCAGGTCAGTGTTAGCTGTTTTCAAGCCAATGTGAGGCTGACCTAAAGACAACACTGTTCAAAGGGACACCAAGAAGGGGCTTGGCCTTTGTTTAGGACTCGAGCTCATCATCCTGGGATCCCTGGCATGATAAGATTGGAGAAATCCCACTACTTTTGTTCAGTGAATTCCCAGTCTCCTCCTGCTTTACAATAACTCTTCACACAAAGTAGCTATTTTACTTACTCATTTGATTGACAATTGAATATTATACCTTCCCCCCAAAAAAGGAAATTTAGGAGTGCCTTGGGATTTCTGCGGAGTAACAAAAGATACTGATATTTTCAACTTGAGCTAGTCCTATAAATGTATTCTTGAAGTAAATCAGGGAAGACCTTTATTTGGCTTCAGGATAGATAAAAGGTATCAGGTGTCAGAAACTGAAGAGGTGGCTGGGGATTTAGCTCAGTGGTTCTGCTGCCTGCCTTGCAAGCGCAAGGTCCCAAGTTCGGTCCCTAGTATCAAAATCAAACAAACAAACAACTGAAGAGGTGTGCAGGAAAAAAACTTCAAAATTGAGAATACTGTACTCTTGGGTTTATTCTTAAAAATAGAATGAAGAAGGCTGTTATTGTTCCATTTCCATGGTACAGCACATTACAACTGATTGCTGAACACCAGGATTCTACAGGAGCACAATTTGAATGTTGGTGAAAATATTGTATGGTCTTCACGATTACCACATATTTTACTATATTTCTTTTTATTGTATTAAAGTATACATAATAAAATTTCCGATTAGTGATTTAAAAATGTGTAATTCATTGACAGTAAGGCATATAATTAAGTACAACATAATGTTATACAAATATCATCACTCTCCAGTTCCAGAAATTTTCTATCATCCCAAAAGAAAACCCTGTACCCATTAAGCAGTCACTACTCATTTCACCCTACCTCAGGTCCTGCCCACCCCCATTATGCTTTCTATGTCTATGGATGTGCCTATTCTGGGCATTTTGTATGAATGGAATCATACATTTATGATGTCTTTTAAAATAGGAATAACTCCAGCAGTCTTTTGATTAAAAGTGGTAGGATTAAAGGTGAAGAGCTATATGTTCTCTCTCCTAAGACCCCACTAAAGAACTATCATATATAAACTAAGATGGACAAAGAGAAGGGTAGAAATAGCAATGACAGGCAACTTCAACACATTTTTAGATGCCGGAAAGAAAATATAGAAGCAGAGAGAGAAGCCACAGTATTCAATGCAGAGATGTACGGGGGCACCACTTAAGGAGTGGGAGGCATAGAGCTAAAGATGGGGGGTTAATCCAAAAGATGAACTCCTGCTAGGCAAACTCTGTTCTCCATGACTTCTCACCTCATCTGCATAATGTCAGTGACCAGGTATCACCCTGCTTGTGGAATGGAGGTTTGCCCTTGAAGTGCTATGTGTTGATGCTTGGGGATGTCCCAGTCACCTTGTCTGCTCAGCCTCAAGCAGGGCCACCAAATGACAAAACTATACCTGATGACCCTCTTTTCCAATCACCTTCTACTGCCACACAAGCATGAACAGTGAAGACTCATCAAACATTTCAAGAAGGCTTCCAGCAGAAAAAAAGATGAACCAGTGTATACAAAAAGAAGGCTAACTCTGAACAAGAGGAATAACTCAAGGAATTCTGGAAAAACCAGAATTTAAAACAAAAAATAATCAGTATTCAAACTGGCATTCAGTTGGCATCCCTAAAACATTACAGGAATTGCAGGGAGTGGTGGCGCATGTCTGTAATCCCAGCACTTGGGAGGCTGAAGCAGGAGGATCACTGTGAGTTTGAGAACAGCCTGGTACACAGTGA
>NW_022900949.1:51032458-51043001 GCF_012274545.1 Fukomys damarensis | reverse complement strand
AAAAAAAAAAAAAAAAAAAAAAAAAAAAAAAAAAAAAAAAAAAAAACACCAAAAAAAAAAGAAAGAAAAAGAAAAAATATTAGAGGAATCAATCATAACCACAAATAAAGTGAGCTCTATGAGAACAAGAATGAGTTCTTAGAAATTAAAAACAGTGGCAAAATAAAAGTCAAATAGATGTTAAAGACAAAATGGAGAAAATCCATAGAAAGGAGAGAAAATGATAGTAAGGTTGAAAATAAGAAACAGAGGAGCTAGTGCAGGAGTCCTAACATCTGATCAGTAGTTGTTCTAAATGGAGACTCAGAGAAGAGAGAGGGGATAAAATTATTTTTAAAATACAAGAAAATGTTCTAGAGTGGAAAGATAATAAAAATGTAGAGACTTTTATTTAAAATCTACTAAATACCAGGAATAATCAAAATCCATTGCCAAAAAATTTCAGAAACCCAAGGATAAAAGAAAATCCTAAAAGATTCCAGAGCAGAAATAAAAATAACACCTACAAAGGGATGAAAGTCAGGACGGGCTCCAATTTCTCTACAGTAGAGCTGCACACAGAAGACAATGGTGTTAGGTCTTCATCACTGGGAAGGAAATGATTTTCCAACCCAGAATTTCACATCCAGTCAGACCACCCATCAAACATAAGGAGAAAAAGGTGGCATTTTCGTACATGTAAAGATACAGATCATTTCTTACCTGGGCTTAAATAAGTAAAAGTGGGAGAGAAACAAGGGAGGTCAAGATCTTGGGTACAGGAGGAGTAGAGTCCAGAAGGGAAGACTAGGAGTGTTACAGGAGAGCACTGGGCAGGTGTGTGTGTGTGTGTGTGTGTGTGTGTGTGTGTGTGTGTGTGTGCATGCGCACACAGGCACGTGCACACACTTGCATATGGGGGAAGAATCCCTCAGGAGAAAGGGGACTCAATACAGCATCTGATATAGTGACCTAAAGACATGTGTGAGTAACTTTGATGACAGACAGCAGGAAGTGAAGTACGTAATTAGATGAAACCAGACACTCTCTGAGGGAGGAAATGCAGTCAGGTGCACTCTTTTTAGTTTGTAGAGGATAAATTTACTGTGTCATGATGATGTAAACTACCGATTATTGATTTAACAAAAATGGTGAAATAACTATATCAGGAGGACGTGGACAGGTGAGGAGGGGACAGACTAAGAAAGTTAAGTAACCATTAATCTTGACACCATAATCAATAGATAATTTTGACAGTGGATAAATCAGGAAATAATAGGGGAAGAGCATTATTTTGAAATGTAGGAGAAATCAGTAGAAGAAAACACCTTAAAGATGTTAAAAGTGCTGGCATCAGGGGAACAGGAATGGTGGTTGGAATGGGCTCAGATGAAGGCCATTGTTTCCTTTTTTTTTTTAATAAAATACAATTTTTAAAAACAAGGGCACATATTACATTGATGAAAATAAAGCAAATAATAAAAATCAACTCAAGATGAAATATGAGAAAAACAATATGTAAATGGCATTTGGAAGCCAATTTATTTGTGATTGAGACAGCTATGCTAAGTAACAGTAGATAATTTTTTAAAAATTCAAATCCAGTGACAAATGAAAAATGGTTTCCTTAGAAAGGAAGATGAACCTGCATCCAGCAGAAATGAGCTTCTTTCCACTTCCAGACAAAAAATTCATTGCTCATTATGAGAATACATACAGTGTATCTCTATCAGCCTAAAACCCGTGCTGTTAAACTTAAAATTTAACAGTTTTAAAACTGTACAAAGACCATGAAAAGCCTTTTAGCACTGTAAATTCCAACCTGGGTGGAGGCATGAAGTTCATACAAATTCTGCTTTCCTTCAACTTGAAGTAACTCAGCATGTAAATCCTTAGGAATCAAGATGAATCTTAAAAGTGAAATACTTTTACCTTTGTAGGAAAAGCAGTTGAGCAGCCTTGTAGGTCAGGAAGAAAAGAATTCTAAATTCCACTCATCATGTATATACATCCAGTGTGGCCCCTAAAAGGGCTGAGATGACTGTGGAAATGAGAGGCCTGAGTAAGATAGAAGGAAATAGATATTTTCTTTGGCCACAGTGAGCCCTTCTTGATTCTAAAATACCATGGACATCTCTAGGTCTATTGGTCAGCCGGGGCTGGGGCTGCCATGGATTACATACATGAAATTATTTCTCAGAGCTCTGGAGTGTGAAGTCTGTGTCCTGGCATGGACTTTTCTCTGTGCAGAGACCCCTGGTATGTCTTCTTCTTATTAGGACACCACTCTTATTGCATAAGACCCATCCTTATGATTGCAACCATAGTGACCTCTTTAATGTCTTTTCAAATATAGTGACATTGGGATATTAGGGCTTCAATATGTATATATTGGGATGGGGGTGGCATAATTCAGTCCATAATACAAAGGATAGGCAAAGAGCTTTTCTAGAGTAAGTTCGTTTTAACTGTGATGTAGAAAAGTGTCCCTTCTTCAGTCTCCCATCGAATGTTTTAGCCACAACTGGGACCATCTACAAACCTATGCCCTGGAAACCATGTCTCTTGACCAGCTGATAGTATCTGTTAACACTCAGGCTATCAAAGAGGAGAGCTCCAGAGAGGCATGATGCATGATGATGTCATAGTTGGATATCTGAGACACATAATCAGAAATCTTTTTGAAACGACATCAATTTTCTAGGTCTCAGGGACTTGAGCAAAGTTAGTCTCTCCTATCTCTATCTCTATCTCTCCCCTTCACAGAAGTGGAAACCAAGGCTCCAGGAGCAGGGCAGTTACTCTGTTCCGCCATATCTGAACCCTGTGTGCCCAGCTGGCAGTCAGCTGCTGGGTTCCTAGTCTGCAGCACGCAGAGGGGGACTGTGAACCAGCCATGCTGAACCTGCCTTCAAGGGAACTCAGCTTCCTCTGGGGAAAGTTCTCTCCATACATAACAAGCTGTGTGATTCGTCCCACAGAGGAAACTGGATTTTGGCATTTGAGAACATAATAAATAGGCAAAGGACAGAGGCAATTTGTACAAAAGGAAATTTGGTTGCTAATCAGATGTGAGGATGCACAGTCAACCTGGCTGGTCATCAGAGAAATGCATTTCCACCTTTTAAAGGAACAGCAATAACAGGGCAAAAAGCTGCCTATTTCCCTGCTCTGGGAGCAGCTCTCCTGCCACCATGTGAGAACGTATGCCTGCTCCAAATTTGTTTTTGGGGCAGGGATGAAAAGGGGAGGCAGGAGCAAGCTGGGGGTATAACTTGGAGATTGTTGCAGAATTCTAGTCAGGATGGGGTTTGTGGAGGTAGAACCCAATGGGCAGATTTAGGCTGGGACTCTTAGTTTAAGTAGAGCTCTACAGGGCAGCTGAGGGTGGGGGAACTTCAGAGGAAGAGAGGCAGAAGGAAGAAATTCTACTTCTGCAGCTGGTCTCCCCAAATTCTTAGGCTCTGTTTAATGTATGTGGACAGAAGCTCTGGCCAGGGCAGTTGAAGCGCCTGAGTGATTATCCAGGGAATAAAGACTTGCCAAATTGCTTTAAACTCGGCCCATCTCCATCCTGGCTTTCACCACACTTGACGGGAACATGTAACTGAGCTTGTAAATAACTGTGCTTGGAGGCAGAGGTGGGAATTACGCCCCTCTAGACAGCTATTCAGTGGCTGAGAGAATAGGGCCCACTTGCTGTAATGCTATGCATTAAAAAGCACTTATGCTGCTAAAACCAGCATTAGAATTGCACATAAACATTGCTGTCAAGCTTTCAATGGGACTCTGGAGTCCAAGTGGGACTCCCAGTGTCTGCAGAGGGGAGACAAGCTATCTCAGGCAGTATGATGATCTTTCCCCAACAGCCCACTGAGCAACACCACCTCTCTCCTGTGGAGAATCCCCTCTAGCAAAATGAGCTTATTTCTAAGCCAATATTAAACTGGGTCCACACTGCACAAAGATGATGGGCCTTCTTGAGAAATGAAACCAAGGTATAAAAGTATATCTATCTCATGGAGGCAGGAGGGGATGGCCCTAGTGTTCTTGAGAGTCACATGCAGCAGCAGGCACAGTGCCTAGCACATAGCAAGCTATGAATGAATGAATGAATGAATATCTGTAGAGTTCCAACATTCTAGTCTTACTAATCCTTTATTCACTCACTTTCTGTTTAAGCATCAAATGAATCTATTGGATCAAGTCTCAGTGAAAGGCCTTATGGGTTATACGTGGTACCAACCTACAAATTTTTGCTACATACCCAGTGGATCTATCCTATCTGGTAATTCATTCCCTAATGTTATCTGAAGTCCAGAATTACCCAGGACTTAGCGGCAAAAAGTGTGCAAAGATTAAGTAGTTAGCTGGAGTAAAACCACTGGGCCACAGTCTAGCCTAAGAAAATGATTGTTGGGATTAACCAACTGTTCAAATAATCATCAACTCTCAGATTCACTGTTCTCTTAGAGAAGTTAAAAGTGGTATTTCTGAAACCTCAAGTGCCCAGTTTGGAGGAAAACAACCTCAGTTAAGAACACAGCCCCACTGTGAGACCAGATTTTATGCACTGTGCCTCACTGACCATTTATAAGAAGCAACAGAATTACTACTTACCTTACCAAGATGCTACAAGGATAAATAAGTCAATATAACAGGCCACTGGACTCAGGTCTGAAGTATAGCAACTTCTCATGGGGGAAAAGTAAAACAAAGCTCTTTTCAAGCCTTGAAACAGCTTGTCTGGAGTCTTGCCACAAAGAAGTCCTCCACTGGCCTTTAATGCCAGGTTGACTGTTATCTAACATATAGTTACCCATAGTTTATATGTCTCTTTGACAAAGTTAAAAAACATACATTAAAAAAGTTTAGGAAAAAAAACGTTTAGGCCTGATGTTAGCTGATGAGATGATGGGCTTCAACAAAAATTAGTCAGAGGTTTATCTGAACTTTTACAATACGGAGTCTATTTTCTTTTTGTTTATCTAAAAAAGAGAAGAGAAAAGAAAAGGAGAAAACAATACAGAAAATTATTATCACCTCTTGGCAATAAACATTAAGAAATAGTTATGTTTCTAGTCTTCCCTTCCTGACAAGAAAACCTGCTACACTTTTCCAATATGTAGCCATAAAAATATCTAAAATTTGAAGAAATTCTGGTACTTCTGTGGGGTTCTAGAAATCATCTATATCTTGATTTGCCTGGTGATGACATGCATATATTTACATAAACATTATTGAGACATTCATGTACTTACTACTGTATGTATGTTACACCTCAGTTTAAAAAAAAAGTCCTAGACAATGAAGGATTAGATTCTAGAATAATTCATTTACATGGAACATCTTATTTCCCAGTGTGGCCATATCACTTTGCTTCTTGTACATATTAATTATAAAAGCAGCTATTACTACTGACAGAATACTAACCAATCATCTTACCCTATGCTAATTGCTACATGATTAATTCATTTATTCTCCACAAATTTTATGTTTTCAGTTAAGAATTCAGGTTCAGAGAAGTTAAAGCATAGGATCCTAAACAAAAGGAAACTGTATTTGTAGTTGTAACCTGCCCGTTTTCTGAATCACTGTATCATCAACACAGAGACTACTGTCTGGAATATTGTAGGTACTCCACAAATACTTGTGAAATGCAAATACTCTGCCCAATGTCACATAACAAATGTTGGGAGATTCAGCTTGGACTTTGAATTGGACTGTAAAGTTCAAGTTCTTAACAATTCCATGAGAGTCACCCTCAAACAAAACACCTGAGTCTGTATATTAGCCTAAAGCTAATATAGACCAACTTTAGGAATATTAAATTGTAAGTGTAGCATATCTTTTAAAAAGAGTATAAAATAGCTGTAGGTTTAAAGAATCATAATGGAATGGACATTCACCTGCTTACCGCAGTCCAGAACCGCTGACATCAGTGGCAGCCTCGGAGCTCTGAAGTTTCCTCAGCACATCCCTGGAGGTAACCATACTTGAATTTTGTGTTTATCGATCTTTTGCCCTTCTGGGTTGTTTTAACAGAAGTTGGTATCCTTAAACCACACAGTGCTTTCTTTTTCCTGCCTTCAACTATAAATAGCAGATGACTTTTTCACTACTCTCACTACATTGTTTACTAATGAGTTCCAGTTCATTACTTTCTCTACATTATTCTAGCCCATCAGCTCAATCATATTTTAAAAAAGGTTTAGTAATTCTTTTCCCAGTATCATAATCTCTTTTCTCTTTTTGTTGAATTTACTCAGTAAGGTTTTGGTAAATATTTAACAAGCAACTTCCAAGTGAGTGAGGGCTGATTTGTAGCATTTGCTGATTTCCTTAGTGTAGATTTCCCCACTGTGAATGATTTGAAGCTACCATCAAGATGCCTGTAAACAGAATTCTAGGAAAGATGAACACAATTGGCTCTTGCAAGGTAGTACAGGCCAACTCCAAAAAATCTTAGAAAACTATGTAAAACCTCAACCCTGAATAAGCCAAACGAGACATTTTCTTTCTATATCATGTTATATTAGAGCAACCAGTTGGACCAATAAAACTAGAAATCAGAAGGCAAAGGAATCTTTAATATAATGCACATAGGTTAACACATTTAGAGCAGAAAATGGGGTGGTATTAGCTTCCTATTTCTTCTGTAACAAATAACCACAGACTTAGTGACTTAAACAAGTTTGGGAGGCTGAAAGTCTAAAATGAGCCTTACAGGGCTGTAATTACTAGAGACAGCTAAGTTAGATAGATAGTAATGGACAGTCAGAGATGTTTGGGTCCTCAAGGAAGTCAGCTGAAAAATAAAGAATTGTGGCCAGAGGAAAATCTGAAGAGAGACTGGCCTCAGGATGGAGGGGCAGTAACCTCCCTAGAGATAAACAGCAGCCTGAGATTATACTCTAATTAGCACCATCTGGTCCGGTGGGCTCAGACTGGTATCAGATGCATAGGTGGGTGACCAGACCAGAACATCTGGACTAATACTCCCCTCCCTTCCCAAGAATGCCTCTGGTCTTTTCATATATCCTTCTTATGTGACTCATTTTCCTATTGGATCAATATTAGCTAAGAGGTTATACTTGTAATCCTATAGGTTGATCATGGTTTGACCCATGTTGTACTGGCATTGTGATTTTACTGTATAAATTACCCCTGACACATTGTAGGTTGCCTCTTAGTTCTGTTGATGGTTTCTTTTGAAGTACAGAAGCTTTTTAATAAGATGAGATCCCAGTTGTTGATCCTTTCTGCTAGTTCCCATGCTACTGAGGATTTGTTCATAAAGTCTTTTCCTATGCCAATGTCTTCAAGAGTTCTGCCTAACTTATCTTCCAGCAAGTTTAGTGTTCTGTCTTAATATTTAGATCTTTCATCCACTTGGATTTTAATTTAGTGCATGGGGAAAGATAAGGATCTAGTTTTAATCTTTGGCAGGTTGAGATCCAGTTTTTCCAACATTGTTTATTAAAGAGGCTCTCTTTCCTCCAGTGAGGATGGTCAGCTCCTTTGTCAAAAATGAGGTAGCTGAATACATCTGGAGTTGTGTTTGTGTCTTCCAATCTGTTCCACTGATCCTCAGGTCTGTTTCTTTGCCAGTACCATGCTGTTTTTACCACAGTGGCTTTGTAGTATAGTTTCAAAGTGGGAATTGTTATACCCGCTACTATGTCTCTGTTGCCTAGGATGGCTTTTGCTATTCTTGGTCTCTTCTGGTTCCAAATGAATTTTTGGATTCTTTTTTCTTATTCTGTGAAATATAGTGTTGAAATTTCAATTGGCATTGCATTGAATCTGTATAGCAGTTTTGGTAGTATGGCCATTTTCACTATGTTGATTCTTCCTACCCAGGAGCAGGGGATATCTTTCCATTTTTCTTATATCCTCTTCAATCTGTTTTTTCAGAGTGCTGTAATTTTCAGTGTAGAGGTCTTTTGCTTCTTTTGTTAGATTGATTCCTAGATATTTCATTTTTTTGGATGCTATTGTGAAAGGAATTGTTTCCCTAATTTCTCTCTCAGCGAGTTTGTTATTTGTGTACAAGAAGGCTATTGATTTTGGGTGTTGACCTTGTATCCAGTTACTCTGCTAAAAGTGTCAATTAAGTCTAGAAGACTTTTGGTGGAACTTTTTGGGTCTTCAATGTAGAGTATCATATCATCATCAAATAATGACACTTTAACTTCTTCCTTTCCTAACTTTATTGCTTTAATTTCTTTCTCTTGTCTAATTGCTGTGGCTAATATTTCCAGAACTATATTGAAGAGGAGTGGTGATAGTGGGCATTCTTGTCTTGTTCCTGATTTTTACATGAAAGTTTTCAGGTTTTGGCCATTTAATATGATGTTGGCTGTTGGTTTTTCATAGATAGCCTTGCTCCTCAAAGGGCTCTTATCTAGAATATATCAAGAACTCAAAACAATCAGCCCCCCAATATAAAGACCTGATTCAAAAATGGGCATCTGAAATGAACAGACATTTCTCAGGAAAAGAATTAAATCAGCAAGTAAATATATGAAAAAATGTTCCACATCACTGGTCATTCAAGAGATGCAGATGAAAACAACACTGAAATTCCACCTCACCCCACAAAGACTGGCTGTTATCAAGAAATCAAACAATAACAAATGTTGGTGGGGTTGTGGGGAGAATGGAACCCTTCTCCATTGTTAGTGGGAGTGCAGACTGGTGCAACCACTATGCAAATCAATATGGAGATACCTCAAAGAGCTGGGACTAGAGGTTCCATTTGACCCAGCCATCCCTCTGCTGGGTATCTTTCCAAAAGAATTAAAAGAATCATACCAAAGTGATATATGCACACCCATGTTTATAGCAGCACAGTTTGTAATAGCTAAAACTTGGAAACAGCCCATTTGCCCATCAGTTGGAAAATGGATAAAGAAGACGTGGTTTTTCTATAAAATGGAATACTACTCAGACATAAAGAATGAGAAATTAGACTCATTCATAGGAAAATGGATACATATTGAGTATATATTCCTAAGTGAAATAAATAAGAAGTCACACATGTGTAAATACCAGGTAGTTTCTCTGGTGTGAATAAACTATAATAGTACATACGATCCTAATGAGATAATTGACAATGAGAAATAGGAAGAAAGGGGCTAAAGGTATAGGGAAAGTGGAAAGGGTGGGGGAAAGGTAATAAGGGAAAAGAAAAAAAATGTGAGAAAATGAAAAAATGGAAATGAAGGGTTTGTTTGTAAATACGGAGTGGAGAGGGGGTGAAGGGAGGGCAGGGACAAGGGGAAAAATGAGAACCAAGACCTGTCATGTAAGGGTGCAAGATCCCAATAATGAATGTAACTAAAATGTACCAATAAACTCAATGAGGGGGAAAAATTACCCCTGATGAAGGGCCATATTGTTCACTTACTCCTGGATGGAAACCCAGGAGCTATTCTTCTTCTTAAAACTTCCCCAGCTTCCTCTTTGGGTTCATGACATCATTCTTCAATGCTGGAGACTGTGACCTCAGCACATTTGACATCTAACAGGTTGGGAGTTATATTTTTCCTATATCACAATCAAAATGCCAGCAGACCTATGCTCCCCTCAGATGCTATATAGGAGAATCAATTTCCTTGCCTCTTCTAGGGGTTAGAGCTGCACTCTATTTTCCTTGTCTCACAGCCCCTTTCTTTGCCTTCAAAGCCAGTAACATACATCTTTTGTCTCACAGTCTGCTTCTTTTCCATGGCTTTTTTTCCCTTATCAAATTTCCCTCTATCTCCCTTTCATAAGGTTATAGTGATGGCATTTAAATTCTACCAGTATAATCCATGCTTTTTTTCCCAACTCAAATTCCTTAGCTTACTCAAATCTTTAAAATTTCCTTTTCCATAGATTTTAGAGATTATGAGCTGGACACATTTGGGGCCATTATTTAGATTCCCAGAAGGATAGAGAAGGTAGAAGTCAAATGATAAGTATCTAGCCCTGTATTATCCATTCTTGACCTCCCTTCAGGTGAGAAGTTCACTCCAATGACACAGGAAATACTTTAAAGTTCTATCAGGTACCATATTATTGTGGAGTGATGCCAATTAGTTCATATTCCCTTCTGAAATCTAAAATATTTGTCCCTACTAGTGTTCCTCACACACAGCATTTTGGGAAAGAGAGGAAGAGGAGAAATAATGTGGACCATAGCTTCTATAGTCTCAATTTCTATGGCTGGTCTTGAGACCCACGTTGAGCATCCTAGGTACCAAGGAGTTTAGCATCCCGGCCACTTCTAATTTATACTCAGCAAGGGTGCAGGTAGCATGATGTCATCAATATAATGAGGCAGGACAATGTTCTGTGGGTTTTCAATGTGGTTGAACTCCTTCCACTGTACAGCTGCTGCATCAGGATGCCATGATGGACCATTCTACAAGGCTTGCTACCTCTGTGGATGTCACTGAGTCTTGAAGGGTGAGTCCTCTAATCTTATCTCTCCAAACTAAAGGAGGGTCTGTCAGACTCAACCAAAGGTGAGAGAGAGAGAGAGAGAGAGAGAGAGAGAGAGAGAGAGAGAGAGAAA
>NW_022900949.1:50999646-51032313 GCF_012274545.1 Fukomys damarensis | reverse complement strand
AAACAAAAGGGAGAGAGAGAGAGAGAGAGAGAGAGAGAGAGAGAGAGAGAGAGAGAAACAGCTCAGGATTTTTTTTTTTTAAATCTCATCTGCAGAGAGTTGGAGAAACTGGTTCGGCAAGTAAATGGACGAGTTTTTCTATCTTATTCTCAGACAAGTCATTATTTGAATTTAAGAGCCATAATTTGTTGCCATTGTCTATCTGATTTCACAGTGACTTCTTGTCCCAAAGCTGTAAATGCTTCCCGTCTAACTGCGTTGGCTGGGATAAGGAAAACCCCTCAGAGCGTGATAGAGAGGAGATTCCCTGAATGCAGAGCAGGATGGGAGCTCAGGAAATATCAGTGAACTCTTTGAAATGTGATCCACACCATCTCCCTCATTCACACAGTAGTGGCTCTTTTGTCAACCCCATTCCCAGCCAAACCTGGAGAAATCCCTTCTTGTCCTCTTTGCTGTCCACTCTTCAACCACTTCATACTACTCCATTCTGGCTCTCCTGTCATCTTTCCACTCAGCAGCTAACTAAGAGACACATTTTAATTCTTATCTTACTTGTCTTCCAGCCACCTTCTCGCACTGCTTACTTGTATTGGATTGTCCCTGTTTGCATCTCCAGATCCTTCCTTCATCCTTCCCATCCTATCCTGGGTCCCAGGTTACATCAACAGATTCCTATGACTTCTCACTAAGAGGTTTGGCCAGTGAAAGTTCAAGCAGGAGACTAGAAAAAGAGGAAATGAAGGTCAGGGCATATACTCCTTGCCCAACTGTAGTTTGGCAGTTGCTGGGCAGCCACTCTGACAGCTGCATTTCTCCTGGACTCAGGCAGCCCCTCTCTACTCATGCCTCTTCTGGCCAAGGCAAAGAAGGGCTAACCTGTCCTTGGCCCTGGGCTGCTTCATTATTCCATATTCCATATTGGTTTTCCAAGACATTATTCACTCTTGTGTTAGCTGCTTTTTGGCATTATAAAGAACATCTGAGATCACAAATTTAGAAACAGGAAAGATTTATTCTGGTTCATCGTTCTGGAGATTCCCAGTCCGTGACTGATTGTCTCTATGGCTTTTGAGTTTGAAAAAGAGACACACATAGCATGGATCCCTTTGGAGCAGAACCACTTGCTTTATGGTAAGGAAGCAAAAAAGAAAGTAGAGAGGAGTCAGCATTCTTCTATGCCACTGATGGTGAACCTTTTAGAGACTGAGTGCCCAAACTTCAACCCAAAACCCACTTCTTTATCTTTAAGTGCCAGCACTACCACCTATGTGCCCTGTTATCCAATACTCAGCTGCTGGGGCAATGCTAGGGTGACTTGGCTTATGTACTCATGAAGAGAGCTCTGCATGCCAGCTGTGGCACACATGCCAAAGGCTTTCCACCACTGGTGTGGCTCCAGTGACCAGAAGATCTTTCACTATGACCCCTCTCTTAAAGGTCCCATTACCTCTAAATAGCTCCAAAATGCGAACTAAACTTTTAACTCAGGGGCCCCTGAGGGATATTCCAGAACAGAACCATAAGAATCTCACCTCCAATAATTGCTTATTAAACCTCTTAATCATCCTTTCTTGATGTGTCAATATATATTTATTTCCTCTTGTTTAAAACAGATTTTTCATTTGGCCTTCTTCTATGATGCCTCACTCACTTGCTTTCATCCAATTTTTCCTCTCATTCTACTGTCACTTTCTGTAAAGTAGGTTTCTCTTACTCTGCCTAACTAGAAGTTTTGGAATTCCACAAGTCCTTAGACCTCTTTTCTTTTCACTGCATTCCTTTCCAAAACACTTTCTTCAATATCCATATCTTTTAGCTCACAGATTTGTCAATCCAGCCACACCTGTCCTTTGAGATCCAGACTCATACATTAACTTCATTTTTTTCTATATTTTCATCCCTTAAATCGATAAAGAATTTTGAGAGCCTTTTGTGTTCCAGACCCCCTTCTAGAAGTGTTTGGAGATGTTAAAAAGGACCTTCAGTTGTACTTGTCCAAACTGAATCCATGATTTTTTTTGCTGTCCTTTCCTTTCTGGTAGTTCCTTCCCAGTAAAGGATATCAAAACCACAAATGCAACCCAGCAGCCAAAACCTCAGAAACAACTTTGACGGCTCTCCTTTTCTCATTCTCCATAGCTAATTGATCAAGTCTTATCAAAGTATCTCCTAAATATCTCTTAAATCTAACCAATTTTCTCTGTGTGTAATGACTATTTTGGCCTAACCTGCCCTCTTGTCACCTTACAGCACTAACTGTGGTAATCTCCTTTCTTGTTTTCTTACTCTAATTAATAAATAGTAAACTTATTGAGGCACAAATCTTGTCATGCTATAACCAGCCCTAGCTTAAAATCTTCCAACGTTTACTGCTTACTCTTATAAAAAGCCGTGCGGGCCCAGGCTCCAGCCCACCTCTCCAATCTCTTCTCAAACCACACCTCCAACATGCTATTCTCTCGCCCTCTCACCTTGCTTCACGTCCTACAATCGTCAATTTCTCTTGCCATGGATCTTGACTCTTGCTGTTCTCTTTGTTTAGAATACTCTCCCTCATACCCACTTTACTCAACAGCAAACTCTTACTTATCCTTTAGCCCTCAGCTAAAATGCCACATCATCGAAGATACTTTCATGGACACCTCTTTCAAAACTGCATCACTCTGTTGACTATGAAATAATTATAAATATGGTGGCCTTTTATATCCATGAATTCGACATCTGTGGCTTCAATGAACTATAGATCAAAATACTCAGAAAAACTTTTGTCTGTACTGAGCATGTGCAGACTTTTCTTATTGTTATTCTCTAATCAATACAATAAAACAACTACTTATACAACATTTATATTGTACTAGGTAGTATAAGTGATCTGGACAGGATTTGAAGTATACAGGAGGGTGTATGTACATTACATGAAAATATTATAGTATTTATATATAAAGGGTTTAAGCATACATAGATTTTGATATTATCAAGAGCCCTTAAACCAATTCTTCACTAACACTGGTACATGACTGTTTATATATTAATCCTTGCCACTTCTTCCTGATATAGAGTCCCTAAAACCCTTGAAAATAGGGATATTCTAAGAGAATATTTTGTTCTGCTGTTTGGTCTTTAGCTCCAGTTCTTGACACAGAGTTTCTTCTAAGACCTTTATAATTTCCTGAATGATATGAATATCTCATTCAAAAATCCCTTGGATTTCCTGAGTGACAAGAGTTTCACTTGCTCTAGTGAGGGTGACTTTCAGTGGACTCATGGATGAGGGCTGGTTACCTAAAAAACCAAGCCATGGTTAGAAACCTGGAAACTTCAGCTCTACTCTACATCCCCTGCAAAAGAGAGAGGGAACTGGAAATGAAGTTAATTGGTCATGTATATGTGATCAAGCCACTATTAAAATCCCAGAACTGCGGGGATTTAGCTCAATGGTTTTGCCACCTGCCTCCCAAGCACAAGGGACCCAAGTTCGATCCCCGGTACCAAAAAAACCCCCAAATTATAGGTTCATATCCAAGCTTAGGAATAAGAACATATTCATGGGCCAGAAAAGTGGAGCACTCCAATTCCAGGAGGACAAGTTCCTGTTCTCAGAACCCTCCTGAACCTTGCCCTCTGCTTCTTCGTCTGTATCCTTTGTAACATCTTGTATCTTCATAATAAACCGGTAACCACTGTAAGTGTTTGCTTGTGGTCTGTGAGCCATTCCAAGAAATGGCTGAACGCAGGAGGGTATCGTGAGAATTCTCAACATGTAGCCAGTTGGTCAGAAGTGTATATAGGTCACAACCTGGGACTTGTGAATAGCGCCTGAAGTGTGTGTGTGTGTGTGTGTGTGTGTGTGTGTGTGTGAGCAGACCTATGGACTAAACACCTAACCTGTGGGATTGGTGCTAAATATGCATTCTTGTCAGTATTGAATTGAATTGTAGGACACCTAGCTTGTTCGGGAGAATTTTTTGCCGGGGGGAGACCGGGGATAGAACTTGGATCCTTGTGCTTGCGAGGCAGGTGGCAGAACCACTGAAATAAATCCCCTGCCCTGAGAATTTCTTTGTTGTGGGAAAAATCCCACATATCTGGTGTAAGAAGTGAAGCAATGACAGTGGTGTCAGCATAAGAAGAAAAAGAGGTTTATTTTTTCACTCCCAGTCAGAGTACTAGGTACTAGGTGTCCCTCTTTACAGCATGCATGACAGTTGTAATTTTATATTTATTTAATGCTTTTTTGCATTTAATGCTTTTCATATGCTTTTTTGAATAATAATAGACAGTAATTATACATGAGATGAGTGGCCACATGAGTTTTGTTCAGCAGGACTATTGCTAGTGCCTAGCACTTAACAGGTGCTCAACAAAGATTTGGTATGAAAGGGTCAAGGAAGACTGAAACGTGTAAGAATAAAATTCAAGCTTATATCAATTTCAGGAACCCTTAGTGCTATTTCTCAAAGGCTTTGGAGGAAGTCTGGTGGCTTAATAAATGTTGGTGCCACAAGACAGTAACTTTGAGCTGAGAGAAGATTCTGAGAGATATTCACACTGTAGTCCAACAGCTAGTCCTCAAAGCTTGAACAGTAACATAGTTTCTCAGTGTAACACACTCTATTGCATAGTAGACTATTGATTACAAATGCGTAATTCTTAGTGATTTAATCAGTTCCATACTTTTACTAGAAAAAAAACCCTATGGTTTCAATTACTAATATTTAACTTAAAATTCACCAAGAGCAAGATTAGAAGAAATAGAAATACCAACTTATGCACTAATTATTTTATTAATCCTTGGCTACTTAGTGTCAATCACAATTTGTCTTTAATTTATTTCTCTTTTAGAGTCAAACAGGACTCTGTAAGAGAATGTTGTAAATATGCTAATTTCATGCTAGTGTTTGCCCAGGGGAGATGAAGAACTCTAGAACTCTGGCTAATCCTGCAGTCTATGGAGGGTAACTCATGATAATCCTTTACCTGTCATTTGCCTTGCTTTTGACTTAAACAGAAGAGGTCAAAGTTTTCATTCTAGGAACCCCAGTGACTAGTGATACCATTTATTGAGCATTTACTATGTGCCATGTACTCATTCTCCTGGCTTTTTACACAATTTTTTCTCTATTAATTCTTTCAATACTTTTTCTTTTACAGATAGATAAATTGGGGCTCAGGATCTTATAGCTATCACTTCCCAAATCTTATTGTTCTTATTTTCTGAAAATTCTCACTCTTCCCACTCTTTGGCCAGATGTAAGTAAACAGCAGCCTGCCTCATTCAGTTTCCTATACCCACAGCCAGCCATGCCCTGAACATCAACAAGTATTTGATGCAAATAAAAAAATTTCTAAAAATATTGAGTTTAGAATTTGAAACATTCAAGAGGAGAAGCAGCTTATTTTAAGCAGAGGACTACCACCTTGATATTGTGATAGGCCCAGAAATAGGTATGGAAGTAGAAATTGTGATGTAATACAACCAGCTAAGAGCCATAAAACTTAGTTCTTGCCTAGAAGGTAGTAGGACTAGGCAATGATTTAAAGGCCATATAATATCTTTGCTCAACAACTTACTTTGACTTGTACATACTTGTATAGTATTGATGGATTACTTTACCTTTCTGAGACTTTTAGCAGGGATGTTTAAAGATTAAATGAGATAATGCTGTAAAATGCTTAATCAAGAGCCTAGCTCAAAGTCACTGATCCACATGTATCAGCGTTTTTATTGGGGGGAGGTAATGCTGGATGCAGCTAACTATGTCAGATGCTCCAGAGAATTCAGAAATTCAGGACTGGAAAGGAGCTCTCAGATGTCACGAGAAGAGCAACGTCAGTATTTGATCACAGGAGTGAAAGAAAAGTGAAAATGGGAGACTAGAAGTATAGCGTAGTGGCAGAATGTGTGCTTCTTTTGTTTTAAATAGAAGAGTAGTGTATTATTTTAAGAAAGAGAGGAAAAAACAAGAACAAAAGGAAAAATAAAAGGAGACAGGAAAAGTTAAAATGTGGGTTTGGTGAGTGCAGAACCCAGACCCACTCACCTTTGCTCCTCCTTGTTGATGGCGAGGGCAGGTTTCCCTCCTCAGTTCCCCGCGTTGTTCTTCCGTTAAACCTAGCGGGCAGTCCGTAAAGACTTTAATCTCGTTTATGTGCTTGTTGGTCATATGACCTTACTCTGGTCATTTAGCCTCTCTGTTTCCTCTCTTGAATGGTAAAGATAATGCTGCCAACCTTACAGGGCAGCCTTTAGAATTAGAGATAGAAAACACAAATGACTTTAAATGTGATCAATAAGTAGTAGTGACTATGTCATTAGTAGATCGCATTTCTATTCCAGCCCTCAGTTTTAGAAGCTGTAATGTCACTCCGCAGTAAGTGTCTGGATGTCTGTTCTGTTTTCTGCCAGGTTCTGGGTTCAGAAGCTTCCTTGTGTGGTACGATTAGCTACTTTCTTCCCTAACTTCCTGCCTTGTTCTATCCTGCCCCTATTATTGAATGTATATTATTGCAGTGAAGCAAAATTAAAACATCAACACAATATTCCTGTTTAGATACCTAATTAGGCCTTAACCATGCATATTTTGTGGGCTGTTTGGGATTTTTATAAGCTCCTTCTGAGAAGAGCTTATTAGTATTTAAAAACAGAAGTTTAATAATAAGAATGCATATCCCAGAACACAAAATTAAAGATTATTTTCTGATAGCAACCGATGACAAGAACAGCATATATTAGCTGAACAAATAGCTCTTTTTGGAACATTCTGGAGGCATTCTTTTCCCCAAGAACAAGATTCTAGTTTTGGCTGAATTGTATAAGAAAGGTCCTCAAAAAGAAAGTTAATAAACTGTTTGCAAGAAAATAGTTTTATCACCAGAAAATCAATTTTTATTATTAACATACTTACTAAGTCTGTAACTTTTGTGCTGATTCCAATGTTTCCCCAAATTTCCTCAAAAAAAGCCCTCAGTATTCAGGATCACAAAAGCTTGTATTTTATGTTCTAAATTTTCAATCTCTCTGTCAACAGGGAATATTTATTTCCACAACATTAAAAAGACATTACATTTCTGTAATAGAAATCTTTATAGTATTTAGAAAATTAAATTGCAGATTTAATTAAATCACAGTTTGATGTCCTTGTTTCCAGTAGAATTGTTTATAAAAGGGTAAATCTGGTAATAAAGCAAGCCAGCTCACTCACACATGATACAGCATTGCCATATTATTTTCCTATTGGCAAAAATTTTCTGTTAAATCAGATAATTAAGCATACATTCGGTGAATTTAGTTTTCCAACTCCCACTCAATGAAATTCGTTGTTAAGGAACCCAGAGATGTGACCAACGGGCACCAGAAGTTGCCTACTAAAAATGATCTACATTTTCAATCACCTGGGGACTCTTCAGCCTACAAATGAAAGATCAGGAAAAAAGACAAAATTGCAATTGTGCCTATGGTTGGGAAAACGCAACTTAGTTTTGGGATAGACTCACAGCTTTCTAAATGCCCACAAGATGGCAGTACTGCCCAAGGATGTTAATGCAACCTGGGTCTTAATTGGGCAGCGGAAGCAGAGCTTGAATTAAAGGAACAATATAAATACAGTCCAAGAGCCAAAAGGACCTCAAGACATGACTGAAGAAGGTTGCACTGAGAATGTAGAAATTTGGACAGAAGAAGTCTGGATCAGCTTTCAATTCAAGGATAGTGCTTGTAGAAATCCTATAATTTTACACATCCAGGTGCTGGTTGCTTCTTGATAAAGATACAAGTAATATTTATGAGCCCTTTAATTTTTTTATTATGTTTCCTATGGTTTTATCTTCTTAAAGTTTGTCAAGAAAGACAAACAATTTTTTGTCATGGATTTCTTTGATGAAAAAATTTCAGGGCAAACCCATACATGACTCAGAGCATCTACTCTTGTTCAAAAGACAATAATTGGAAGATAATCCATCAAGGAAAAAAAGCATAAATTAAAATTATATATTTATATTTGTTGGGTTAGGTATCTTTTTTCTTTAAATTTTTTAATGTTATGTGTACTAATAGATGCTAACATCAGTTACAGTATTATTGGAAATAGTAATTTCTTAACCTAAATATATCCCTGGTTTATACGATCTGGTTGAAGATTTCAACACTTGGGAATCTTGAGGGATCTGCGTTAGTGTGTGCGGATTCTTTGTATGACAGTAGGAAATTTATTCTTAAAAGGCTAAATAGTTACTAGTGTTACGTGGTTCCCCTTACCCTCTCCCCTAATCTTACTCTTAGGTCCCCCAAAGCATAAGGATTTGCCAACAGGAAGACAGTAACCCCAAATCAGATCACATTGATTCTATTTTCCACAAAAAGGACCTTACTTTTATCTTAGGAAGGAGGAATTTTAGGTGCATCTGATGAAGTGGGATGGGTTACTCGGGAAAACCAGAACCTATTATCCTTAAATAGGGGCTGGTTAGTTTGGGTAATGCAGCAATGTAGGCCCTGGATTCCAGGGCTGGTGCTAGGAAATTTTAAAATAACAACACTCATTCTTGACATTATAAATTGAAATAACCTTTCCAGAAAAACAAAATGTGAAGGATTCTAAAATTTGTTTACACTTTGAGCTAAGAACACTAATAAGAATTACTCTGGAAAATAATTCAACCAAAAAAAAAGAGCTATGTATCAAAACATTCACTTAAGTCCTTTTGTTTATACCTTTCCTTCAAATTTAAAGTAATTTTGGAACTCCTCTCCTGAAAAAAGAAAAAAGAGTCATGTGCAAAACTATGAGTGACGTGCAAAAATAGTCATTGTAGTACTATCTGTAATTCTGAAAAGCAGAAATAATAAATGTCAAATGGTATTATAGTGACTAAATAGATTCCAGTACACCGAGATACTGGCAGCTTCAAAAATGAGTAAAAACACCATCGGGTAAAAATGCTGGTTTCCTGAGGCACAGTGAAAATAATGATCTGCAGTGGAACCAAGAGCACAATCTCTGAGCTGTCAGGCTAGGCTATCCCAGTCCTAGTGGGGGCTTTTCTCAAACAGAATTCAGTGCCCAGTATGTTTAGGAAATAGCGAAGACAAAGATAGCTGTCCTTCTGGAGCAAGGCCTGATGTCAGCATCCGTCTGCCCTGGTAGCACACTTTTGCTTTGCTGCAGAACTGAGCGTGGTGTCGGGATGTCACAGCAGTCTACTTGGCTTCTAGGGGATTGGGCACATGGTCTGTCATGCTAAGCACTCTCCTGTGTTCCTGAGTGCAGCCTACAAAATGGAAACACAGAAGTCAGAGCTCTCCTCTCCCCTCATGGGGCATGCGTCTAGATTGGTGGAACAAAAAATGCTGTAAATAAGAAGAGGAAAATCAACTTCTCCTTTTCTACAAAGAAATATCCACTTTATAGATTATCAACTATGGATTATATAGCATAAAATTTTGATGTTCATAGAAGTGACTCTTTTCTCCCACCATCTGTGAACCAACTCCTTACCTTCCTCCCTTTTATGTCTTCACAGACTGCGACCTACTTTTCAAAGTGATAGAGACATAAATCACACCACATATTTCCAAAATAAATATTAATGAATTGTGAATAAGCTATAGGTTCTTAAGAAGCTTTATTGTTGGGGAAGGGGCCAGGTCCACATAGATGATGCTTAATTGCATACTGATTTTTTGCTGATATAGTTTAATGTAAGCTGATAAAGTCTCAGCTTCCTAACCATATAGCCTTCAGAGTTGACACAACAACAGAGGAGGTACTAGGACCAGGAGAAGTGGCTATAACTCAACAAGCTCCCCTCCATGTCCCTACGTTTTACCTTCAGACATGACTTTATTTACTGATGATCCTGTTTCTACCAGGATTCTATTGGCTGAAGTTAGAGGAAAATTCAAGTCAATTGTAGTTGTCTACAAATGTCAGTGAGACAGACCTTAATTATTTTGTGAATTATTTCCTATGTAAGCTAGAATAGATATTATAAATTACCTGAAAAAGATTAATTCTGTCTTTGTAATCACTTTGGATGAAAAAAGAGTAGCTAGCAAGTTATTAAAATAATTCTAAATGCCAACCAGCTTTTATGTAGAGACTTTTTTCCTTTCCACTTTCAACATGAGATACTTAAATGTTGAATTGTCCTTTAGGTGCTGGTCATGTTTAATCATTGTCAAGTTTTGAGGTTTTAGTAGAAAGTCATAGGGTACAGGCTGTGAATTAAGTGCTATTTCAATTAAAAGTATCATAAAGGCCTCCTGTCACTTAATTGTGTATGGTTGCTCATGGGAGAGTTGAACAGGGGTAGTAGAGGGATGAGGAATAGGAGCCAGAGTCAGTTAGGATTTAGGCTGAGCTCAAGCAGGTCACTTCCCAGAGTCTGATGCAGCCCCATATTCCCAAGAATATGCCAGGCTTCATATAACAGCCAAATTCCCAGGGATGATGCCAGCATCTATAAAGGAAGAGAATTAAAAATAAAACCAAAAGCAGACATCACTTTTCTAGATTAACTTTCCGTTCCTTTACTGCAATGGTTTTATACATGAATAGGCTACCTCCTGCTCTGCAGCCAAAATTATTTCCATCTTATATTGTGCTTATGGAGAATGAATCGGAAATCAAGTCTTCTGAGTTTAAAGAAGCTCTGTGTGAGAACCAGGACAGAGGGGCTGCATGCATCAGTAAATCACCACTATGTCCATGTCTGGTTCAAGGCCAAGAATGTAACCATCCTCCCGAAGGTAATGAAAGATTCCAAAGGCCTGACTTATTAGCAAATTCAGGACACAAACATCATGTACATTAAAAAAAAAAATTAACTCAAGAGAGTTAAAAGCATTACCCTGGAAATTAGATGCATGATGCATTTTTCCGAGCCAGCTGGATGATCAGCAAATGGCTGGTGCATGACTTCATTCAAAAACACTGGAGTGATTTACTCTAGAGTTCTCTGCCCCTCTCCATACTGACAAATAGATAGAATCACATTTTAGTATCTCGCTCAAAGAAAAGTATAAGAAGGGATCTGCATTTTCACTAAACATCCCCTTTTGCTTTTTGGAAATTATGTTTGGAATGGAAAAATAGTAGGAGAGATACCTGGTCTAAATTATTGAAGTTATGAGGATTTTAAAATTAAAAATGTGGAAAAGATGTATCAAACCAACATATCAAAACCAAGATTTAATTGTTAAACATTTTGTCATAGTTAATAAAGTTAATATTTTGTTGCAATATTTTAAGGAATAAAGACCTGAAATTAATTTAAAACCCTTCATTTTCCTCTTTCTCAAGCCATTTTCGCTCTCTCTCCCTATAAAAAAATCCATGTATGTTTGGTGCATGACCAATCACTATTTATGCTTTACTTCATATATAAATATATCTATAACTAATTAACTTTGCAGGTATGCTCTAAATTTATATAGATGAATACTTTCAACCTCATGTTCAGTTCTCCTGATTGAATTTCTTCTCCTATTAAATATGACTGTACAATAGTGCATTCTGTGGACTATGCCATAATCTACCCATTTCTCTATTCCTGGATAACACATTATTCTCTTTTGTTTTTTACAATTATGCCGCAATGAGCATTCTTGTTTATACTTCTATGTGCAACCACATGAGGCTGGCTATGTGATTTTATATACGCCAATGGAAAATAAAACTTGAGGCCCTGCTCTGTCTCCAAAAATAGGGGCAAAGTGGTGTTAAAGGCATTAAAATATAGTGGCTTTTCCCCTCTTCTTCCAAGGTCTTTCTGTCTCAACTTGCCATGATGTTTAATTTTTAAAAATTTCTTAATGTTGCTCTAAGAAAAAATTTTAAATGTAAATTGTTATTGTGAATTTTATCTTTCATCTTTATATTGTACAGTACCTGTTTTAAATGCAAATAGAAGCACACTTATATGGAATCACTGAAATCTGCTGCCTTGCATTTCACATCTCCTGTACTCGTATGCATATGTATTTCATTCTTAACAGGACAGGACAAATACAGAACAAAACGAATTCACTGTTTTAGTTACACTTCTTGATTTGTGTACAGCCTACCAGCACTCTCTTATCTTTTACTGAGGAGCAAGGGAGAAATGCAAGGAAAAGGAGCTCTGACTGTTTCATCTTTCCCTTCTCTTTTCTGCAACCTTTTTCAATATAACTGATTGGCGAATGTAGGAAAGTAATGTGAGTAGAAAACAGATACAACAGGGTTCCTTGGTTGTTCATGCTTCTTCAAGTGCCACTGCCTTCTATTTGCATCAGAACCAAGTCTGGCTCAAATGCCAAGTATGACCTCTTGAGCAGTTCCGTATTTACTTCATGGAAAACTGAACATGTTTTCCTTGTGTGCCCTCTGAGTCCTGCTGAACTCTCACATGTTCTGAGCCCATGGGAATTCTGTGCTCACTGGGAACTCTGAATATTATATGAAACTAGGGCAGCAAGACTGTGCACCTCTGCTCACAACATGCTCCATTGTCCTAAGGAATTTAAGTTCAAAACTACAATTATTAGAAATCTTAAGACAGTGAAAGTGGAGCATTAAACCAAGCACAGGACCCTCCTGAGGGCAGAGCCCTGTGAGAGTACATGTGTCCCAGCAGTTGGCCTATATCTGCAAGAACCTTTCTCTGGTACAGAAGTCCAGAAGTGGATTGCTGAGCACTTATGCATGTTATTAATTTTAATCTAATATTAACAAAATGTTCCCATAATAACTGCTCAAATTTGCACTGATCAGCAATATATGAATGTTTCCCTTAAATCACATTCTCACCTTCATTTAATGATGGTGTATTACTCAATTTTTGCCAATTGTGTTTTTAATTGTCATTTCCCTGTAGGGTTGAACAATTTTCATTTTGTTTATTCTAAGGGTGTCAGATTTTTTTTCTGTGAACTTCTCCTTCTTGCCCATTTAGCTATTAGATTGTGTGTCTTTGGGTATTGATTTATAGGTATTTGGGGAGTTTGTTTCTTAATATATTCTCAATGTTTATCTTGACTGTCCTATATCTTGCCAATATCTTCTCATATAGGTTATTTCTCAACTTTTGACTTTGTAATGTGGCTTTTTATAGTACAAAAAATTAAATTTTGTAGTAGCCAAGTTTATTAATCTTTTTCATGATTTTGTTTGTGTTTTTCTGCCCTAAAATAACAAAGATATTTTTGCACTTTTTCTAATAGTTTTAAAGACTTTAAAAATATTATTTTTGCTTTAAGCATTATAGATCCTTAAGCCATCTGGAAGGTTTTATTTTTGTTTTTTGTCTTGTTTAGTTCTGCAGTATTGGGGATTGACCCTTGGGTCAATCTGAGCTATATCCCCAGCCTTTATTTTTTATTTTGCCACTTGGTCTCACCTAAGTCTCTGAGTTGCTCAGCTAGGCTCAAATGGAGGTATGAGGTTAGATTTCAATTTAGCATTTTTTAAAAAATTTTTATATGGAAGATCAGTTTTCCCAACATCATTTATTAAACAACCTCTACTCTTCTTGCTGGGCTATTTCTTAGATCCTCATATCATTCCACTGATCTAATCATATTTTCCACTTATTTAGCAAAGCTTTCAGTGAGTTTCAATATCTAAGTGAATGAGAACCCAATACTTTTAAATAACACATTTTCAATTTATTAAAATACAGAGAAACAACAAAGCAAAACAACCAACTTTTTCTACCTTTCAGGATGTATTAAGAAGTTCTTCAACCAAATAACATGAAAACACAATGACTTTGAAATCACACTTGAGTTCTTATCCCAAGCTTGTCATTTTCTGGGTGTTTGAACTTGGGGCATGTTTCTTAACCTCTAGGCTAGACTCTCTAGTCTGTAAAATGGGGATAATAAGATCTACGACCTAAAGCTATTGAGAGGATTAAGTGAGTTAAGTGCCTGGCACAACCTAAACACTTAGGAAATATTGCTTTTCTTCCCCTTTCCTGTCCTTGAAAAGAGCTGTGTGTATCTTGGTTATTCTATTCACTTATGAACTCTGCAGAAGACAACAGGAGCTGGCTTAAAGGCAACACAAAATTTATCCTAGGCTGATCATCTGGTTCATTCACTTTCCTGAAACCCGAATAATTGCCTGGGCTTTGGGAAAAGCAGAAACTGCAAAGATCTCCTTAAATGGTTCAGTTGCTGGCTTCTGCTTTTCTTATTAATTAAATGACACAAACAGGTCATAATAAAACCAGAGACAGTCAGCAGTGCCCACCCCCAAATTATACAAACTCACCTCTTTTGACAAGGGCTGTAAAGATCAAAAGGACTGAGAATCAGGAAGAGTTTGAAATGCTAACATCTTACCTGCAGTGAGTCTGGGACCTCCAACTCCTTGGCATTGCTCAGTTCAATATCATTTTCTTAGATGGGGAAGAATTCATTAATTCACCTTGAAACTTGGGATGAAGGTGAGAACATGCTTGGAATTTCATTATGTCCAGGGAGAAACTTAAACTGAAGCAGCTGTTTTGGATATCAAAGGGAAATATAGTAAAGCACATCAAGAATAAATACATGATGGATCTGGCTGAAGCACCTAAGAAGAAGGTGGTCAGGTCTACTCCAGAAGCTCCTACCACATAAGGCACAATTTTGGAAAAAAATAAACCCTAGGAGACTTGCTGAACATACAGTCTGTGCAGGGAAATGGAGAGGCTTAGCTGAAAAGGTGTTGAAGGAAATACCATGGAATGTGCTGCAAAAGTTGTAGAGGGCAGTGGCTATATCCATCCTGGGATCTCTACTATGTTTCAGCCCCTCACAAGAATGAACATCAACGGAGAGACATGCTATGGAAGTTTTGCGAGCAAACTTGTATTCCAATTCTGATTCCAAATCTTGCTAGCTCTATTGACCTAGGCAAGTTATTTAGGGTTTTCTGAACTTTGGGTTCTTCATCTACTAAATGAGGATAATAATTTCAATGTTAAAGTGTTGTTTGAGAATAAACTGAAATGATATATTACCTGGAGTTCTCAGTTCAGGAGGGGCTCAGTTAATGTGCCTACTAGCATCTTGCACATACAGATGTTGCTTGCCTTTGTTTGCTTGCAGAGCAAGTGCTGAAAAGGAATAGCCCTGAAACTTTGCTCTTTCACGCAGCTGCACCAAGCTTCCTGTTTCCTGGGTTCTCTATTCCCGTAGTGAGTTGGCTATGTACCTCAGCTAACCTCCCTTGCCCTCCCCACATCTCAGCAAAAACATTCCACTCTTTGTTCATCCCTAGTATTGTGTGCACACTTGCGCCAAAGTGTAAGTCTCAAACTTACAGAATGTCTCCTAAAGTTTATAAATGGGATGTTTGTGAGTCAGCAACATGCTCCTTTGATTACAATATTCAAACTCATTGTCTCTTCTTGAAGATATGATTCAGCAGATTGGGGTAGGATCCAAGAATCAGTATTCAACAGTAGCTGTAGATCCTTGCTGTCAGTGTGACTTGGCAGCTTTGGCACCACTACTTGGGAACTGGGTTGAAAATGCAGGATCTCACGCTTCAGTTCAGACCTAGTAAATCAAAAGCTAAACTTAAAAAAAAAAACAAAACTCAGAGTTGACATATAAAAGACAGAACACTTAGTTGCATTTGAATTTCAGATAGTGAATTTTTAAAAAATATAAGTAAGGGATTTAGCTCAGTGGTTTCACCACCTGCCTTGCTAATTCAATCCCTAGTACAAAAAAAAAAAAAAAAAAAAAAAAAAAAAAAAAAAAAAAAGTATAAGCATATCACATAAGTACATCCATATTTTTATTTGCTACACTCAGATGGTTTGTATGCATATTAAAGTCTGGGACACACTGGTTTAGATCAGATCTCAGACTTCTGTATGTTCAGTTCCTCTTGAAGCCTTGTTAAAACCCAGGTTTTGCCCTATCCCCACAGTTTCTGATGCAATAAATCTGGGCTGGAATCAGAGAATTGCATTTCTAACAAGCTCCCAGTTAATGCTGATGGGGGGGGCGCTTTGAGAGCCAAAGGTCTACATGATGCTAGAATCCTAGCTTAGCCTACAGAAATCTGCACTCCCTAAAGAGGACAAGATAAAGATGAGGTTCCTTCGTATACTTGTTATCTATGATAAACACTGAGAGAATAACAGCCTCTGATTCCAAGCCAACAACCTAAAAGACAGGTCTACCATTTCTGAGAGGGCATGAAAGGATGAGTCTGGCTGACCATGGGAGCACCAGGAACTTGTCTCCATCTGAATTTATTTAGTTTTCCAGCTTTCAATTTACTGGTGATTGTTTCCAAAGCATAAAAAGAGAAGGATGGTAGGTAGGGCTGGGAATCCGTGGGTTCAGAGCACAAACCAACCTTTTACCAAGCAGGTGGAGAGAGTACAAGTAGGTTTTAAAGGTGGAGTAGGGAATAAGTTCTCAGAGGGGGTAATGGGGTTGCTGTTGGTTGGGAGTGAGGAGAAATGCGGCAGGGCTGGCTCCTTAGCAGGAGGAGCTGAACCGGTCAGTTGGCTTGAAAGAAAGGATACCAGCTCCTGCAGTGTTCCGTGATCTCACTTTTATTTCCTCATGTGAGCAATGGGAAATGATAACTTCCTCAACAGCAAGATTGTGGAGAGTGGAGACAATGCATATAAGTAAAAGGCCTGATCCCTTGAGTACTTGCCTATTTGGTAAATGGGAGTAGATGCAATTATGTTGCAAGAGGTTTGATGCTACTTTAGAGTACATTCTCATTTAGATATTCTCTTTACTTGTATTTCACTTTAAAATATAACAGTTTATACTCTGTGGTGACAGAATTCTCTTATTAAAAATATGCATCGTTAGTAAGATGTACATTTACTAACATCTTACAAGTGTGAGATGTGATTCCTCCTGAGCTGTCTCCATTCCCATCCCACTAGCTCAGATGGAATGAACGGGGCCGCAGAAGAGATGGACTCTGCCATGGCCCTCAGCCGGCACCATAGAAAGGTCAGCTGTCCGCTAGACATCAAGCCTGTGCTGTGAGAAGCACCAAATGACATAGTGTTTTATAAAACACATAGTTTGATTTTTGAAATGAACATGCAGTTCATTTTGCTGTAAAACCCTGTGAATTTTAACAAGAAGATAAAGCCGTGCAAGCAAGACTATAATCAGGACACAGAACTGTTCTATCACCTCAGAAATTTCCCGCTGTTGTGTGTTTATTAACCAAAGTCACTCCACCCTAATCCCCAGCAGCCAGTGACCCGTTATCCATACTTTTGTGTTTCAGAGAATGTCATGTAAATGAAAGAAATTATGCTAAATGAAGAAGTCAGTCTTGCTTTGCTTTATATTTTTAATAAAATCGGTAAACCTTTTAACAACACAATGAAACTGAATATGAGGTGATGAAAAGACACATTTGTGGGTTAGATTTTTCTTTTTATTGTCACACTGTATGTCCCCTTACACACCTCCCCTTAATTCTTTACTAACTTACCTTTTTTGGAAAGGCTTCTCATATTGCTTCTTCCAAACTTCCTTAACCTCTCCTTCTGGCTCTTTTCCTCCCACACTGTGCTTCTCTCTTCACTCACTCAGGCAGCCAGTCCTGGGCATAAATAAGCAGCATGACAAAGGGAAAAGCTCATGTTCAAAGATGCACAGACCTCACTATTGGCCTGGATCCATTGGGATGGTGGCAAGGTACTTAAATTAGCCTCCTTGGTCCTTAGTCTCCTCAGGGTAGAATAATATCCATCTATCCTGAAAAGCTGGAGTGAGGATGGAGTGAGAGATGAATACAAAGTGTGTGGCACACAATGGGAAATCGGTACATGGACGGTTATCATTCTGAGTACCATTATTAGTAGTGCTCATTATTAAAAAAATTACATTTGCCTGTCTGTTACAGGAGCCCACAGACCATTCCATCAGAGGCACAAATCCAGAATCGGTCAATGTCAGAAAAAGAACCAAAGCAAGAGAATGTAATTTTCATTTTCTCACCCATTGTTCTCTGAACATAGTAAAACATAACTCACATAGGGATGGGCATAAAAGACCTTGCTGTACCACAGACGCCCATGTGATTTTGGCCATGGCACTATCCTTGGTCCTTGATTGTTTTTAATCTAAAAATGTAACACTGACCTCAAAGATTTCTTAGCTCTGAACTTCTAAACCCCAAGTACACACACACAACTGCTTTGAAGTTTTGCAGCCCTTATATGTGCTTTTCCCAGTCTAGCTGGGTGGAAACTGCTCGCTGACCCTGCAGGTGTGGACCAGATGCTCTCCCTCAGCATGTTAAGCTGAGTCTCTACAGAAAGGATTATCAACATGATCCTAGATTGTGCACATAATGACTAAACAACTGACTTTCCAAAATTACACAGTGCATATTTTTAGTTTTTGCCATGTAGATGGCATAGTAATAAGACATAATAATTGTTACATTTCATGGGCATCTAGTATGTACCAGGCACCAGGCTGACCACCTGCATATTATCTCATTTTGTCTTCAGAAACTGTCTGTGGCAAGGTGTTGGGATTGCCATTTTAATTGATTAGTAAGCTGACCCTGAGAAAGGTATGGTCAATCCCCGTTGTTACACAGGGAGTAAGTATGTGGCAAAAACCTGGAGGGAGCTAACTTAAGTGCAGGTAATCTTAAAACAGGAATTATATTCATTCCCATTACAAAAGGGAAGACAGTAATCTCCAAATGTTGGCCTTGTCCTCTCTGAATGTCAGGGCCCAAAAAGGCCTGAAGATGAAAAGCACTTACTGCTATGTGTTGAAAGAATAAGGTATAGGAGGGAGGAAAAGGAGGAAGTTGTAGGACTCTGAGAAAGAAAGGAAGCTCGAGTACAGCGGAGAAAGAAAGAGGAGATAAAGGAGAAGGTCTAGTTTCAGAGGAAGCTGAGAAATTTTAAGCGGCCCTGGCTGTGATAAAGATTTGTGGAATGCAGAGAGAAGGGGTGGGAAGTCTTCAGACTGCAATTACTGCAGAGGGCTGTGATGGAGGCAGGAGTTGGGAGATGACAAACTTGGGAACAGGAGACTGATAATGTTTTCTCTAAGAAACCCATGGAAATTTTTTACTCCTCCATCTCCTGATTACCAAGAAGGCCAAAGTTTTTGTCCAAAACTCCTGACTTCTGCCCAGCTAACTTTTTTAACAGACTGGCAGTCCCTGGACCTCAAGACCCATTCTATTTCCTCCTTCCCATTTAGCCTGTGTCCACCACTCCCAATTCCCATGGAAATGTATTAGATTTTACAGAATCTAACTAATGGACTAAAGAACTTAGAAGCATGGGAGAAAAAGTTTAGTGCTACCCAAAAAGCATTTAAATGTTTTGAGAAAACATGGCGAGTCTTCATGTCTTCTTCCCCCAAGAGAAAGTGCTAATTACCTAATGCTGATTGATTGATTGATCGATTTTCTGGGGGGCTCTATTATCTTGGGCAATCATTCACTTCTCTGATTTTTCCTCATTTGCTGCAGTGGTTAAGTGAGCACTTTAGTATTTTGAAAAGTGGCTTGGTAATTATGGATGCTACAGAGATTGATTTCTAATTTCTGATAAAAAAAAAACTGTCTCCAATAAAAAACTCAGGAATCGCTTAGGATGAGGCCAAAGTTGGGAAAAATGAATTGATCTAAAGAAAACTCTAAAGTAAATAGTATTGTAGGTGGATGTCACTAAAATTGTGAAGGTGATATTTGAAAGAAGGAAATTTGGTGAGCCTTGCATCCCAGTCCTTCATCAAAGAGGTTAGGACCAGGACTTAGCCTTCTCTTGTGTTGCTCTGCCCTGCTCCTTTACTCTGTTCTTCCCAGTTCTGTCAGGGCTGCCTGAAAATGTCAGTGAGAAGCCTGCATGATGCAACTATCCTGTTCTCTGCAGTCCTTAAGCTTAAAACCACAATTGGCATAAGTGATCAGGTCATCAACTGCAGTTCACAAATAAAAATTCTGGTAAATCTAATAGCATATCAAATCCCCTTTTAACATGTTTATAAAATTATTGAATTTTGCTTACAGTTAGGTCTCTGGCCCTCAGTTCTCTACTGGCTCACTCCTCCAGCTTCACACATACATTGCTCATAAAGCTTCTTGGAAATCATCTGGATTCCAACCAAGGGAGTGATCTAAAACTGGAAGAAGATGGAGTAACCATGTTTGGGACCAGTTCTGTGAAAGTTGTGCCCAAATCAACTGGGAAGCTTTGGAAGGTCCTGATATTGCTTAAACGTATATATTGTGATTGGCTACTTTTTATTTATGGAAAGCTTTTATACTTCCAGATAGTTGCATAAATGCAAGCTATTATTAGCAAGGAAATGCAAAATTCTCTTGGTATGCCATGATTGATATGGAATCACTTAATGCAGGATATACAAATAAGAGCACTGTTCCCATTTTAAGACAAAAACAGAGAGGCTGGGCAGATGTAAAGAATCAGGCTGAGAAATTCAAGGAGATGACCAGGTCAAAAATTTACTAAACCTGGTTAAGACAAAGAGAATGGCACACAGGACTTTCAGAAATATTTTTCTTTCCTTTTCCAACATATTATACCTGCAATAGCCAAAGAGCCTAACAAGTTAGGCCTGTCTGGAATGAGCATCATGAAATGGACGTGGAAGGGCTCCTTGAATAGAGTCTTCAGGAAATTTCAGGATATTAGCAGTACCTACCTCATGGTGCTTTAGGAAGAATTTAACAGAATGAAGTATCTAAGTAACTTCATAAACTGTATTTGCACAGAATGTTCAGTTGGTATCCATCTATTAAGTCCTCTTATTGTAAACAAAGTATATCTCCCCAGAGAAAGAGAGAAATCTTCAGAGTCCTAAAAAACAATACAATTAATGAAAACCTATCCCTAAAGCACATTTTAATGAAGGAAAAAAATCACATTTAGGTCATTAGCCAAGATGGTACATAAACACTGTTGATGATGTTGGCTCTTCTTTTGATCCTTGATTTCTAAGAAACCAAAGTCTCAGCCAATGAGATACCCAGGCACACTCAGTGCTCCTGGTAGGAACATATGAGAATCTTGATTTTATGTTTCTGCATCTAAGCCAAGAACTTCATATATAAATAGTCTGAAGCTTGGTGCTCAGCCTTTCACTTTTTTGTCAGCAACAGCTACCCTGAGATCCTGGTATCTTTTAGGCTACTCTGATCATGTTCCAGGTTTTTTGTCTTTAAGTGTCATAGATTTCTTTTAGTAAGACATTCAGAATTTTGGCTGGTGCACTCAAGAGAAGGAGTGTGTTTAAGTAAACAACACTAGTAGGGGACTAAAGGCCAATTATTAGGATTTTCATGATTTATTAATGGTGGTATACTACTAATCTCATCCTATTTTTCACCCTGTTTCATTGACAGTGGTGTGGAAGTCTGAGGTCCTCTGTATTGTGGCAGTTAGCTGTAATTCAGGAAAGTAATGAATTTGAACTATAAGAGGTTGACAAATACATTCATGAACTGAGGTCTCTTGCACTAGATTCATCCTCACTAACCATAGATGTTTCAACATCCAGTTAAAACACAGAGAATGGCCAGTATCTTTTACTTTCAATCCAAGTAACTTTTTTTTTCTGAATTTATCCTACTTTTAACCCTCCTCAACTGAAAAGAGTTTGTCACAAATGAAATTTACCTGTTTTCCTCCAAGTCATCTTAGACAAGGATACAGATTTCTCTCAGTGGGTTTTGTGATTACTGATGTTCATCATATTGCAGATTGGAGAATAGTGGAGATAATATAATTTCTGTTTCTTTCTTTCTTTTTTTTTTTTTTTGTTTTTTGAGACAGGGTCTCACTATGTAGTTGAGACTGACCTGGGACTCACTTTGTAGGCCAGGCTGGTCTCGAGCTCACAGTGATCCTCCTGCTTCAGCCTCCCGAGTGTTGGGATTATAGGTGTGTGCCGCCATGCCCAGCTATAATTTCTGTTTCAACACACAAAAAGTTGAGAGAACAAGAAGAAATCTCTCCATAGAATATCCTCTATTGGATGTCCCCCCCAAATGTGAAGCCTTTTGGTCTACCTAAAGAGCTCAAGAAATGACAATCTTCTGCCAGGCATGGTGGTGCATGCTTGTAATCCCAGGACTTGGGAGGTGAGGCAGGAAGATTGTTCTGAGTTCAAGGCCAGCCTGGGCTTTATAGTGAGTTCAAGACCAGCCTGAACTACACTGTGATACTGTCTCAAAAACACTTAATAAAAAGAGCTATCTTCAAAAAGATGAGGCTACCGCAGAGAAAGACCTAGTCACAAAGTATGGATTCATGTTTGTCAATGAAATTTCTCTTCCTAAAGCCAAAATTCCAAACCTACTTCCACTATCATTCATTTCACCTGTTAATTATAACATGTTTTCAAGAAATGTTGACACCATCTACATAGGGGCTAAGGTATTTAATTCTGGCAGCAGATTGACCTTGAGTCTAATTCCAATCCTTTCTACCTAATGGGTTGGATATGAACACAGATACAGTTTTGTGATATATTTTGATTGTCACCAAGCCCATGGTAGCAAGACTGGTCTGAACCCCAGGTGTCACTTGGGACTGTCCCAACATCAGAAAGGGAATTATCTGGATTAACATAAAGTTTATGCTCATATTGTCTCACAGCATAATATATTTATACAAATAGCCAAATGCATCATTGTAAACTACAATTATATTCAGACAGAGAAAAGTTCAGCTCACCTGTTCTATAGATGACACACCTTCAGGTCTTCAGCTCTTTTCTTGTCAATTCAGCTCTCAAAGATAAGCCAGAGCAAAAGGGAAACTTCCTATTAGGTGTAATTATCACAAATATCAAAGAGCCCAACAGATAAAAGATAATGGAAAGAAGCAATTCTAATATGTCTTCAAGGTGTTCTCTCAATTGGCTGACATATTAAAAGCACTTACTCTAAATGACTGTAGTCAGAGTTTGAGGCACTAAATATACGAGTCATTTCAACTTCTGACAAAACTTGTTAATTCTTTTGCCTGATGCTCAATTTGTATGATTAAAAATTAGGTGAGAAAGAAAATGCATTACCACAATGGAAGAAAGCAAGATTAGAGAGAAACATATATTATAAAGAATGATGTTTACAACTTGTGAAGACCTAGAGAGAAAATTTGAGATCCAGCAGTGGTATTCACAATCTAAAAGGAAAACTCACTAGGAGGAAGAGGAAGAAGAAGGAATAAGAAAGAAAAAGAGGAATAAATTCATCTTCCATCTGGAGAAGCTTCATCCTGTGAGAACTATCTTAAATCATTTACTTTTTTTTTACTTAGGAAAATGATCATCAGATGTTGGTGGTTGGTCTTGTCCTTGCTTAGGTTCTGTGGATCTGCAGTTACTCATCTGGGCATCCTGGAGGCAGTCACTGGCACTATATTACCTCCTTACTTGGGAGAATATGAAAGTGTCTGTCATGCTGGCTGGCTATTATTTTTTATTTCAAAACAGTAGAATCTATTCTTATGTAATATGTATCACATGGAAGCTGTCCAAATGACAATGTCTCATTTCTCAATATATGCAAATTTTACTACATATTTATATGGACCTGGCAACTTTAAACACAAAAGACTGGATGTTTCTTATGTCTTGACCAAGCAGAAAATCCTCAAGGAAATGTCAACTTGTTCATACTCACAACAATTAAGTATTTTAATGAAACAATGTGTTATTGACCCAACATTTGACTATACATGAAGATTTGTCTTTTGCTACATTTTTTACATTATAGAAAGGTTTTCAACTGATAAATGTCTATTGCATGCACATTTTATGGACAAATAATTGCATATACTCTGCCTGTGATGTTAATCGCAAGCAAGTTGCATGTACTCCAACTGCAGCAATAATGAGAAGGAAACACGGTTAAAAAATTTGTCCTGAAATTATAATGTTAAATTATCAGGGATATTTAATCACAACATCTTCTCTTTTTTTCTATGTTTACCTACTTCATCTCAATCTCATATTATTTTAAAGAAAGAAAACTTCATTGCATATTCTAGCAAAGTGTATCGGTAGAAGAAGGTTTAACAGAGCCAGAGAGAATGTGCAAGGAGTGAGAAAGTGAATTGATGGATGGATGGTTAAATGAATATAAATGAACTGACACCTTTACAGGAAAATAACATTTCTTTTCTTTTTTTATTCTATAGATCAGTGGGTTTTGTATCTGTAATTCTTTCATATCAGCAAAGAGGAAATAAACTCTCATGTAAATCATTTTCCCCCCATCTGGAGCATATTAAAACCATGCTTTTTTTTTTTTCTTTTAAGCAGACTCTTTTCCCTATTTGCTTATCAGTTCATTCACCATTACATTTTAAATGAAATTGCAAGACCCTTGTCCCTCCCCCAAATTTCAGCCTGATGTAGGAAAGTGGGAAGCAGACTTTTCTTGCTTTAGAATAGTGACCTAGATTCAATTACAGATAGAACCAGAAGAGAGAAGTGACACCTCACAATATTCTTAGGTCTTGAAAAAAATTAGAAATCCCAAAACAATACTTAATGGAAAGGGAGCTGTTTATTTCCCTATTTCCCATCTTCCCTGTCTTAATTGTACTGTTTTGGTCCATTTAATTGTTCTGTTATAATATGACAATAGTTTTCCCACGAGATATTCCGAGTCCTTTAAAGAAGAATTTCAAGGAAATTTCAGAGTTTAGCTTTTGAGGATAGGTGTCTACACAAGGAATGTGTGCAATTCTGCAAATTGAACCTTGACAAGATGAAAAATCACACAAAAGGCACATTTTATCCTTCTGTCTTTTTTTTTTTAAAGCAAGGAAATTACATTACAAAAACACACCCATTATGATTGTTTTGCAAAGCGGTGAACGGAAAAAGCCAAGCAAACGCATATACATTTTATTACTCTTCCAATTACTGTAGAAAAATGTGGTCAAAAGGAAGATCCTGTGATTCTGCTTATTGACTTTTATCACTAAATTAAGCATATAAATGACCTTAACGGGTGGCTGGTATATTAAATTTTTAAAAAGAAGAACAATGATTCTCCTTTCTTCTCCTCCCTCTCTGATCTCAGACTGAAAGGAGTCTCCTAGAGATAAGAGAGACGGGATTCGGTCCGCGCTGCTGCTGTCATCCCTGCCTACCAGTGAGCGGGACGCAGTTACCTTCTATGCAAAATTCCCACTCAGGGTTCAAAATAAATGATGTCAGGAGGGCCGCACTGCCCACCCTTCAAATAAAGAAGCCAAAGTCTGGTATCCCAAAAGCCGTGCGGAAGAGAAGCGTGGAGGTGCATGCGGGTGAGGCGGGCTGTTGCGTGCGGGTGCGGACGCCACAGACCTTGCGGGTTTGGAACGCCCGGGCGTATTAAGAGGGCAGAAGTGAGCTCGCATCTATGCGGGTTTCCGAAGTGAAAAAGCTACAAACTCGAAGAAGTTCCGGAGAGAGGTGCGGGCAAACAGAGCAAGGAAGCTGCCTGGGTTGGCAAACCGCCCCCACGGTTGGGGGACTATTTTAGACTTTGGGAAAGAGGACCGTCCTGGGCCGGAGCACCGGGTGTGGGCGAAAGCCCGGACTTGCGGGAAGGGTTCCCTGGCCGCGCCGGGCAGCGCAGGAGACGCCCGCCCGGGAAACGGGTGGAGGATTGTTTCATTTCAAAGTGAAAATCTGCAGGCTTTGGGTAACGATATTCAAAAAAGTATATAATCTCCATATGCCTTTCAATGGAGGATCCTCATAATTTACAGAGGCAGATAAGGCTAGAGGGTGTAATAAAAAATCTGAAGTCCTCCCCTCCCCCTCGCCGCCTCCGTGGAATTGCACCTTGGGCAGCGGAGCAGAATCCGGAATGTGAACTTCTCCCGACATATGTTTCCCGCAGATAAGTAAACAATCTGGACGTGAAATGGAAATGGTAATTAATGCAGTAATGCTGTTACACCTCGAGTGTGCAAATCCCATTGACTCGCCGCGCCACGGGGGGTGCCGGGCGGACGCGGACCCGAGGCTTGCGCCTAGTCCGCCCGCTCCCTCCCTCCTCTTTCTTTTCCTCCTTCGGTCCTCGGGCGGGGCGTCCTGCGGGTCCGCCTGGGGCTCGGCCAGGCTTCCAGAAACCCAGAGCTTCTTAGCTTCGTTCTGAACACCTAGCTCTCGGTCTTCCCGCCCGCAGCCACACCTCTCTCTCACCTTCCTCAAATTCTCCCCGCAGCACTGGGGCCCAGAGGTGCAGGCCGGCGCTGAAGCACCCAGGACCGTCGGAGCTCTGATAGGGAGCAGCGGCACAGACCCCCCGTAAGCGGAGGGGACTCCTTTACCCTATGCGACCATCGGGTGTGGCTTTCTAGTCAAGTGCAGCCTGACCCGCAGGAAGGTTTTCTAAACTCCTTTCCTGCCCTTGTCGCCAAAACAGCGATCGCGTAAGAAATGCTTTTCTTCCAGACCAGAGTGAAAAAGTTTAGAAACGGCCATCGGCAGCTAGAATAGCACAGCTCTTCCACTTTGTAACAAAAGAAAAACTTGCAGACTCCTTTTAGCCTCTGTTTGGCCTGGGCACCTGTCCTTTCCCTAACCTGGACCAGAGAGGATGCACAGTGTAGGAATCTGAGTGGAGGATGGAGAACCTGGGAAGGCAGCCCAGGAATGCTATGGACTGTTGTTCTTTCTAGTGCACAAGTCTATCTCCCCTGCCCCAGAACGGATGTCCTTTCCTCTCTGCGGCAGTAAGAACCAGGATCTGGGCTAGGGGGAAGGTAGAGGCCCCCACTTTCTCGCCTCCAGGCCCCTTTCACAGGGCTGGAGCAGGCATCCCAAGCCTCCGGATCTTCACAGGCACAGAGTCTGGTTAGGCAGGGTAACTTAAGAGTCTAGTTCTGACTCAATGCCCCAGGATTTCTAGCGCCTCCCTCCTGACTCCAACTTCATTATTTTCTTAATTCCTCTGCTCGGGCGCAAAGGCATTGATTTTGGTTGCAAGCCAAGGCCCATTGCCATAGTGCCAGGAAAGAAGCCAGCCCAAGAAGTGCTCCCACTGCTGGGTCTGAGAGTGTCTGGGAAGCCAGGGCACCATCAGGAACCAAGAGAGCACACCCTGAGCAGAGGTGGCAACACTGCCTCAGTGATCTGTGCCCACATCCAACGGGGTTGCTCTACCTCTCCACTCTATGCACAAGCCACTCAGCAAATAAAGAGATGAGAGTTCTTAACATGCATCTTGTGAATTACATGATATGCAAATCCAAATGACTTGAAACTCATTGTCCACTTGAACAATGGTGACAAGGTCTGATCTGGGGAGGATCTGAAGGAAATGAGAAGCCTCGAGGGCAATCCTAGCTCCATTGCTTGCCAAGTTTTCAGGGCTTTGGCAGTCCCTAATTTCTCCAGAGCGACTGCGACAGAGCCTAAGTCTCTAGGCTTGGTCCTGACTGAAATACTATATCGCCCTGATTTGGATCACTGGAGATTCTTGGAAGTTATCTAGTGCCTGATTTTAAACGCAAATGTTAAAGGAACAGGGTCGCATGTCAGTCACTCACTCATACCTCAGGGCGATTTACTCAAAGTAGCCGTCCATCTCCAGCTTTAAAGTTAGTAGTTCTAAGCAAATTTATATTTAAATAGAAAAACTGCGAAACTGGAAGGGAATCAAAGGTTTTTGGAGTCGGATCCGAAACTAGGGACATGCATAAAAGACTCGAGGAAGCTCTCTCAAGGAGGCCAGGAGCTGAAGGTGGCCAACGATTCCGAATCTCTCAGAAGCTGTGACGAGTGAACCTCTGGGACAGACGGCCACCAAGGTTTAAGACAGAAAACCTACCAAACGAAAAGCCCAAACAAATCTGCCCGTGCCGCTGAGGCGCTGCCAGCTGCCGCCCTGGCAGCTCTAGGAACAACCGAGAGGAGCAGCACAGGCGCCCCCGGGTTTGTGGTGTCAGTTTTGGGGGCGCAGTCTCTGGGAATTATGGCACCTGAGGGGTGGTCCGGGCCCTCCCTAGCCCCCCCCTGCTCCACGGAGGACAGCGCGGAGGGGTTGGCAGATGCTCCTCAGCAGGGTCGCGGCCGTCGCGCTAGCCGCCGGGTTCTGCTTCTCCCGACGCCAAGCGTCTGTGGAGCGGAACTCAGGAGAAGCGGGCTTTTCGCGACTCTGGGCGGGCGGGGCGCTCCTCTCCCTACAGGTTTGCTTTAATGATTTTCTTGAAAGAAAGAGACAGTTGTGAGCAAACAGGTTTGACAGGGACTGCTTTCCTCCACACCCCCCAGGGGATTTCTTTTTGTCTGCGCCCGACTTCAAAGTCAGTGATCGGCCCCTGTCAGCGGCGTGGCAGGGAGGATTTGGGCTGTCTGTGGCGGACGCTCTGCGGCCCCGGGCCGGGGAGGCGAAGCTGTGGCGGGCCCCTCGGGGGCCGAGGCTGGAACTAGGTCTGAGGAGGGCAGACTGTCTACGAAGGAAGGAATCGGAGTGCACGGGGAAGAAACGGTCTGGGCCAGGTCTGCCGCTTCAGGGCCCACGACCCACTCTGTACAACCGGAAAGAGATTCCAGTCGCCCGGCGCGGGAGCCCGCTCGCCTCTCGGCGTTTGCGCACCCCAGTTTCCTGGAGTTCTCCTCGGAGTTCCCAGGACCAGTGTGATCTACAACCCTTGTTTCAGTTTTTCAGTTTCTGCTACCAGCCCACGAGGTCTTGGTCACTCAAACCTGCCTGGTGCCCTTCCCAGCCTAACCATAGTTGGAAGTGGGCTGAGCACCCTAGCGGGGCGGTGCGCTCGGGCTCTTCGTCCGACTTGGGTGCTCTGTGAGGCCGGGGCGCTCCGGCGCTGGGCTCTGCGGGGAGACACCCAGACCCTGGACATCTTGGGAGATGTTAAGGGACACTGAGCTATGAGGGAGAGCAGAGAGGCTGACAGGACTGTCAGTTGAGGTTATATCAGACAGCAAAACCTCGGCGACTCGGTCTCCGACTTCCTGGGCTCGCTAGCGGGCGGGAGGAGGGGCTTTCCCTCTGCACTCTGAGTCCCCAGACCCGACGGCCACCAGAGGCAAGTCACTTCCTAATTGTCCGGATTTGTAAGAAGGTTTTGTGATGCTAAATAAGCGTGGCTCTGGCTGCCCGATCTCCCCAACACCTCCCCCAGCACGCCTTTGTTTACCTTCGCCTGATCGCTCATTTATTTATCTATCTATTATTTATAGGCGTCCCCTCCTATTCAGTGCCCGTGTATGTTAATTGTGTTATACCATTTAATTCTAACATCGGTCTCAAAAGAGCTCTTAATGAGAAAAGCATATACAACACGGATCACTTTGCTATTCAGCTCAGCCAGATGGACAACTGCTAACTTTTTCTTTTCAATAATGAAAATCCCCCTTTGACAAAGGGGCTCAGATGAATAGGCTCTAAATAGCACCTCAAACACTTCTAATTGTTTTGTGGACAATATGCTAATCCTTGGATTTTGGCTTTGGTGTCTGTTGACAGCAGTTCCCTGCACTTCAATCCACTGCATCCTTTGGAAAAGGCAGAGGCCAGGGCACAAGCCCCTCAAAGGCAGCTGAAACTGGACAGACCCTTAGGCTGCCCTCCCATTGATAGCCAGTGGGAAAACCAGGCAACCTACAGAAAACAGACATGGGTTTGTGGGGGTGAGGGGCGACTTTGGGAAGATGAGGTAAGGAGGACTCTTTAATTTTGAGAGCAAATTCCAAGGAGTTGTGTTGAGGGTCTTTTCTTCTTGTGGAAAAGCAATAATCTTCAAGCAAACATTCACCAAAAGGGGAAAGGAAAGGACATGTTTTCTTAAAAACCAAAGGCTCCGAGTTATTTAATTTTTTTGATTAAAAAAAAAACCACAAACTTTGCTTGAGCTGTAACAATATCACTTTCTTTTTCTCATTTCTCCCTCAGGGTTTTAGTCAGAAACCTCTGACTGTCTGGGACTGGGACTTCCATTGTGTTTTTCTGCATTTAGGTTTCAATGTTTAAATTTAGGAAACAGTGTGAAGCCCCAGATCCCCAGAAGAGGCAGCAACAGTCTCACCAAACAGCTAAAAAATGAATATGAAAAATCAATTGCACTGGCCTCACCCCCTGCTCCAAACTTAAACACCTACATCAGGACACAGTGCTCTGCAGGCAACTGGGGTTCCCAGGAGACTTGCATCTACCCTTGGCTTTGGAGTTTGGTTTTTAAAAAAGCAAATACACCTAGAACTCAGAGCTTGAGTCAGCCATTGTCTTAGTTCACTCACTCCTTGAAGTGGTCTGACCCCTTTGTGAAGAGCGAGAGGAAAAATTGATGTCCCAGGGAGTGATAGCTTTTTTTTTTTTTTTAACCCCTAAAGCAAAAAGCAGATTCTCAGGGCACAGTTCAGAAAGATCTCAGACTCTAGGCCCTTACACACCCAGCTCACAAGGCCACCAGGTTCAGCCCCCAGCCTTCTCTACTGAAACCATTCAGTGCACTCTCAGCCTCCTAGGGGTGACCCAACTCCTGGCCCAGCAGACCTGCTGGACCTCCTAACTTGATTTTATGCACACCAAAGGTTACTTTTTGCAGTGACAGATTGTCTTTATTCAAAATGTCTTTGTTCAACAAATGAACAGAGTAACGAGGTAAAATCCTTCTAGGTACATTTCCAAGACATCGTCAAAACATTTATGACCATTTAGGGTGTTTTTATTGTTTTAATGTTTTTGTTCACTTTCTACTTCCTGACTTCATAACCCGACATTCTGTCTAAAAGTAAACTTAGGTCTCTAGGAGAACTGCTTTACACAAAGTAAATAGCCATGTGGGTCCTTTTTTGTTTTCCTTTTAAAGAAGCAAACACTATCATAGCATGGTTTTAAATAGAAATGTTTCTCTTTCTGTAGTTTTAAACTTTTAAACCTTTCCCCACACACATACATGAAAGAGCAAATGGTGCCTACTTGTGTCTGATGGCAAAACACAGAGACACAGCTATTTCTTTTTTTCAGGGGGCAAAATAAAAATATGCATATTCTAGATATAATGTCAGGATCTGGAGTTCCAAGTTCACAGCCTATTCAAGAAGAGTGAAGGGCACATAAATAAAGCAAACCTGCCTCCTTTTTTGTCCAAAGGGGTAAGTCAGAGATTTGTTTTGGGTTAGTCGGGACAGGGGCAGCTGTGTAGCTGTCATAGCATTTGCTCAAGTTTCTGGCACCTGTCTGCGCCTTGGGTCCGGGAGCAGCCCCTCCCTTCCCTGTGGAAGATAGAGGCAGAGTCTGGGGTGGGCTACGGGGCAGCAGCAGGGCTGACCCAGAGGCATCTGCAGGCCAGGGGTAAGCGCAGAGGACAGGGTGCAGGTCCGGGCCAGGCTGGGGGTTACATGGCCGTGGCGTGGGCTGAAGAATAAGGGTCTATGCCAGTCTTGGTCATGCCTGGGAAGAGGATGTAGGCGACGGGGGGCTGCAGGGTGGAGGCAGACCAGGCGGTACAGTTACAGGGCACCACGTAGCCTGGGTTGGTTGGGGACGGGTGCGTGTGCGTGTGCTGGCTGGGGCAGCTGAGGCTGCCGAAGGCTCCGTTCTGGTAGCCCAGGGAGGACGCGTAGGGCAGCGCGCTGGTGGCCAAGGTGTGGGGCACTTCACCCATCTTCTGGATGGCACTCGAGCTAAATTGCGCGGGGTCCAGCAGGGAGTAGGGCGCCGAGGCCGGCGGCAAGAAGGCCCGAGCTTTCTCGGGCGCGCTCAGGAGGCTGTCGGAAGCCCCCACGGGCAGGCCGGCCGCCTTGAGCGGGTCCGTGTCGCCCAGGTAGGGCAGGGGAAAGACATACCTGTCCTTCTTGAGGAGGTTCTTGGGCTTACGCCGGGGCCGGTACTTGTAGTCGGGGTGCTCCTTCATATGCTGGGCGCGCAGCCTTTTGGCTTCGTCGATGTAGGGCCGCTTTTCTGCCTCAGACAGAAGCTTCCATTCGGCGCCAAGGCGTTTGCTGATCTCTGAGTTGTGCATCTTGGGGTTTTCCTGGGCCATCTTGCGCCGCTGGCCCCGGGACCATACCATGAAGGCATTCATGGGCCGCTTGATGTGGTCTGAAGGTTTGGACATGGTCCCGGCGGCTAGGCGGGCGGGGGTGGGGAGTGCAGGGGCTCTGTGGGTGAGTCTGAGCGAGGCTGGCCGTCTGTCTGTCTGTCGGTCCTCTGCGCTCCCCTGGCCTCGACGCAGCTGAGGGGAAGCCAGAGAGAAGAACTGACCCTGAAAAGTTCAGCTAATCATGCCCGTCCTAGCACCCAGGCGGCCCCCGGAGGGCGAGCGGGGGCGGGAAGGGCGGGGATAAGAGGGCGTTCGGCCTGGGCTCTGGGCACCGAGACTGGGGCCCAAGTACCGGCGTCTCGGGGATTGAGTGGCCAGGTAATTTTCTGACGAGGGCAAGTGGCTCCTCCTCTCACTCTGCACCTTCGCCTTCTCTCGTTCCCTTTTCTTCTCTTGCGTCTGTGGCCGTGGCTTCCCCCTCCCTTGCTTTACTGGAGCTGCCTTGCTTACTCCTGCACCTGGCTGAGAATGCAGGGAGGCTGGTGAACGGGAGCCAAAAGCGGCGAAGTTCAAAGGCGAGGTGGGCCGGGACGGCAAGCACTCTGACATAAGCGCGGGGCGGTGACTCCCAACCTGGGCGCCAATCAGCAGCAGAGCAGGCGAGGGGGCGCCTGCCACGGC
>NW_022900949.1:50976799-50999209 GCF_012274545.1 Fukomys damarensis | reverse complement strand
CTGCCTTGCTTACTCCTGCACCTGGCTGAGAATGCAGGGAGGCTGGTGAACGGGAGCCAAAAGCGGCGAAGTTCAAAGGCGAGGTGGGCCGGGACGGCAAGCACTCTGACATAAGCGCGGGGCGGTGACTCCCAACCTGGGCGCCAATCAGCAGCAGAGCAGGCGAGGGGGCGCACCTGCCACGGCGCGGGTAGAGGGGAGGGGGAGCTGTGGGGGTGGGGAGAGGTGTGAGGCAGATGCGGGCTCCGAGATAGACCTAGCTCAGGACTGTGGACGCGGGCTCCACATTGTCTCCGACACTGTCAAAAATCAAAAACTCTTCGTACCTTCTAGGTTGTGAAAGAGAATTAGGGCGTCGAATACAAAGACCAGGGGAGTGGGCGGCAAAGGGAGCGAGGAGAGAGCTCCTGTTGATAAATAGGACAGCCTCGCCACGAAATGCAAGGACAGCACTTTCCCACCTTGTCAGAGATCCTTGGAAGAGGAAAGGTATATATCAAACTCAGGGTAAAAGCGAAATAAACTTTTTTGCACCAGACCCTCTGCGGTCTTTTGGAGGGGACTGCCCTGCAGCTCAGCCGCCACCCCTGCCTCAGGATGCGGCACACTGGCTTAGCGCTGGGCCGCCCGTGTCCAAGCCAAGGGCTGCACGCCAAAGTTGGGAGGCCTCGCGCGCGTCCGGCAGTGTTGAGGTTTCAAATCCTGGCTGGTGAGCCCTTCAGATCACCACGACCCGATCTTCACTCTGGCAATGGGACTGTGAGTGTGTGTGTACGCGTGTGCGCTTGCGCTTGTAGGTGTGTGGTTCTGCCATGGTTCTGATTTATGTTACTATTAGTGGTGTTAGGTCCCCAACTTGCCTCCACAACTGTCCAAACTGGAGTGTGTGGGGGGGTGGGTGGGAGCGGGGGCTGAAGGCTGGGAGTGGCTACCTTCCTGTGTCCCTGTTGCCCAGGATGCCCTACAGTGGGGTTTCAGCCTGTACCCACATCCAGCGTGGATTTTCTCCCCTGGGTGCCTCTTCCTACCCAGCCAGACTGCAAGAGACTCCTTTTTTGAGTCAGATGAGCATTCTTCAGAAAGAGGACGAAATAATCTGCAGAGCCAATCTGCAGAGCCAACCTTCGAGCCTGTTTCCTTTGAATAATTGCCTGCCCGGTGTGAAATGCCCTTGGGGGAATATTTATTAAATGGAAACTATTGTCCCAGGCCCGGCAGGACCTGCATGTATGTGTTCCAGGCTTATTGGCTTTTGCACCAGCCTCTCTGGGGAGGATAGGCCAGAAACACACAGTTTCTAGGCTCTGTGGTGCCAAGGGTTGGGGGAAGCATTGAGTGGGGGAGGTAGGAGTAGGAAGGCTGGAAGAGAGGTTCTTTCTTTAATTATATACAGTATCAAGTTTGAAAAAAGACTTTACTTCTTCCAACATTTAAAAAGATGCATGGAATTTCTCACCATTAGCCCACTCTTCGTGGAGGTGGGCTCCATTCCCGCTTTACAGATTGGGAAACTGAGGCATGGAAAAGATAAGTGAATTGCTAAAAATGACTGGTGGGAAGTGGTGACACCCACCCAGTATTGTAGTATTTGAAAACTTACAGTACCCTATCCACCACACAGAACCAGGGACTATTTGATGATTTTTTTTGGTGCCACTCAGCCATCTGGAACCCTTACTAGACTATTGGAGCCATGGAAATTTGCCATGCAGATAAACGGCACAGGAGAGCTTACTTTGCTTTTGATTCGTTTAGGATTGCTTGAGCAGACAGCTGGAGTGAGAGACACCGCCTTTATGCAGGTGCAGCTGCTCTGCGGGTGAACCATAGGTGCATTGCCTTTGGGGTCCTCACTCTGGCCTGCACCCCCACTGTACCCCAGCCTGCATCTGTGTGCTTCTACCCCCCCTTTTTTTTCTTAAAAGCCTTTCATTTGGTTTGGGTTCCCAGTAAGCAAGACACTTTTCAGCTCAGTTGGAAGAGGATTTCCAAGTGTCTGAAGCAACCCCTACTTAGTTCTGACCAGCACTCAGGGCTTTTCAGGGATGAGAGGTCCGCTAGTCACATGATTCTTCTTTACCTGGCAATCCCACTGGCCTTGGGAAAGAAAGAAAAACAGTCCTATCTGCAGAAAGCATCCAGTGAGGACCAGCCAATCTCTGGTCCTGGAGCCCTCATGGGGAATCCCAAACCCACACACAGAGTTAATGCAAACCACTTTTTGGCAACTGCTTAATGAGGGGATCTGGCACAGGGTCTCAGACCCCTTTTGTCTTTTCAGCTTTCAGGCGAACCCATTCCATGGCAATTTGGGGCAGATGCGTGCCCACCTTCTATTTCTCACATTTCCTTTTCCTCTCCAGCCCTTGCTCCCCTCCAAACCTCTGGCTCTCAGCCCTAGGTCTCAACCCAAGAGCTATCCACAAACTAAGAGTTACTTACCACTCGGAACAGATTAATAATGATGGATGCTAGGCTGGAGAGAGCAATTTGTGTGCAGGAAGTCACCTGACCCTCAGGGGTTTCAGGGCCCCAGCATTGATGCCCGAGAGAATTGAACTGTGCTGTCAGGTCGAGAGTACTAGTTCCAAGCTTGAAATCCACTTGTCTCCTAGGAGAATCTCAAAGTCTAGCAGACCACTTTTGCAATATTGGGCAGCCGTAGGTTTATTCAAGACTCCTTAGTGTAAGGGTAGTGGTGGTAATGGTGGGGGAGTTCTCCTTCTTCCCGGGACTGGCCTGGTGCTATTTCTAGCCCATGCCTTTTCTGCGTGGCTTTGTCCCTCCGAACTCTGCCAGACCTAGACTACCTGGCAGCACATCCCGGAGTGTTGATCCCAGGGTAGAAGCAGTAGTTTCCGGCACCGCTAAAACAGGCAGGACAGAGGTCGTCTAAACGCTCCCAACCCCTCCTGCTTTGGCCACAGTCTCAGGACCGCGCCTCAAGCTGCCACTCCATTCTCCAGGGCTAGAGGTGTCCCTGGGATGAGGTCTTCCACTTTCGCTGGAGCATTCGCGCACACGCTCAGTACGCGCTCCTTTACCTCAGCGGAGTTGCAGCAGGCAAGCTGCGCCGGCCTCAGCCGGGTGTTGGAGCCACTCAGCAACATTCTTTCAGCTCACGGCCGCAGTTCCGGTAGAAGTGAATGAATGCGTCTGGGGGTTCAGGAACCTGCGAGAGTCTTTTCTGCCTCCCCTCCTCCAGAGCACTCCTCCTCAGGGATGCTCCTTCCTTCCTCTTTTGGCTTAGGCCTTTGAAAGACGAATTATCCTCAAGTATGTCACTGCCTCCGGGAGTCTTCTTTGACTCCTGGATTGTGTGCTAGGCCACCCCTGCTCCCTCGCACACACTTCGGTTTCAAGCTGCCTTCCCCAGGTTCTCCTGGACCCCTTTTGCAGCCCATGAGATCCGCCACACTTCAAACTTCTCTTTGTGTGCTATTTCGAGTTCAGGTGCCCACTGACCACATAACTCCCGAGAAGGAAGAAATTCAATAAAGTTTCCTCTTTCCCAGAGCCCAGATAAACTTCTGGCAGTCGTCTCCGAAGAAAGCCTGGAGGAGTTCATCGTGGAAATGTGTGCGTGTGTGTGTGTGTGTGCGTGCGTGCGTGTGTGTGTGTGTGGGGGGACGCGTGGAGGTCTGCTCCCACCCACCTGGCTTCAAAGTTCCACTTTACCTTCCAGCCACCTTCGCCTCTTCCGAGTGGGCAGAAGTAACTGCTCCGAAGTCCAGGGGGCTAAGAAATGGCTGCTGATGAGAGGAAAGTGCTCACCCAGTGGCCTGGAGAACGCCATTGGTGGTTTCCGAGAAGAGCAGAGCTGGCCCCTGCGGCATCTTGCACCCCGAGGCTTTGGGGGAGAAACCAGAAGAGTCTCCAGCTTGTTGAGATGCTCACTGTGGCCCCTGGAGAATTTCCGAAAGAAATGGAGAGGACTTGCAGGTGCTGGTTCGGGGAACCTCATGCACAGCCCTGGCTCCAGCTTCCTGCTAGAATTAGGCACCCTCCAGGCTCATTCAGGTTTGAGGGAAGACAGCGTGAATCCGGTGAATCCCCCAGTGTTGTGTCCACAACTCTGGAGCCACCTTTAGGGGTGATACATTGATCTTAGAACATAATACACTTTGGTGAAGTCATAAACTTAATTTTTCTGATTACTAAAAACGTTTTAAATATTTGGTACCTCTGACTCCTCTTCCCCCATTTTCTGTTTTAAAATTCAGAGACTTCATATATTCCATCTCTACAATGTGCCCAGAAGGACCCAGGGCCTTAATCTTATTAAGTAAGACGTTTCTTGCTAATCACTCTGTTGTGGTACCTCCAGAACCCAGTCCAGCCCACTCTAGCCATCTTGCCATTTAAAAAAATTCATGTGTCCCTTGCAGTCAAGAAAGCACTGCTGCCACCAGGAAAAACAAAATAAAACAAAACAATAAAGAACCCAACAAAATCTTGTTCCAAGACAGATGCCTATAGTGCCTGTGATAGAACACTCAAGCTGGCAGAGCTACCAGGGCTGTGCAGGAGAATATTTCTGTTTTAACACCTGAGCATGCCCAAGGAAGGAGAATTTTTGATGCTTCAAACTGTTTAAGATGAGTGGTTTATATCTGTAGATGAGATCATGTGACTCACTCATGTGGTGCGATTTCAGTAGAGGATTGCATAACATTTTCATACATCCACCAGAAAATGGAAGGGTGGGAGCTTTGTCATTTTATTATTTTATTAACTCAACATTATTAAGCACACTATGTGCCAAAAACTGTGTTTAGATGCTGGGCTGTAGCAATGAAGAAGCCTATGGAGGTCCCTTTCCCAGGTGATTATTACAGTCCAATGGGAGGACAGACAATAAACAAGACATGAATTCCAGATATGATTCCAACAAGTATTTGGTAGATGTGCCATTTCAAGCAAGTACTCAATCTGTCTGTCTCCTGGTTTTCTACCCTGTAATGGAGCTATAACGGATTATTATCCTGAGTAAATGATTTTTTATCTGAAAAACTCTTAGAAGATTTAAAAAAAAATTGGAAAAACCCTTAGAAGATTGGAGCATGTTAGAATATGAATAGGGTTAGATCATATTATTTTATCATTAAATATAAAGAATTAACTTCTGATAGTAAAAATGCTAAAAAGTTAGGGTGATGAGAGAGGATTTTGGGGAGGATGATTTAATATCTATTTAGTGGTAAGGGGCTTGAATGTGGGAAGGAAGCAACTTTATGAAGGAATAGGAAACAGGCTAGAGGGTTCCCTGGAGAAGCCAGAAATGCTATTGATAGAGAAGACCAGATGAGGAAACCTGGAGGATTTCAGGAGCCAAAGAAGCTAAAGCCTGGCCATGACCTTGGGGAGCTTATAAGAAAAAGGTTGGATGCTGTTGATTGGCAGTGCCCAAGGTATTCAGCACCTGACCCCATGGAGTTTGAATGTTATTCTGGGAAGTCATTGGAATAAAACACACCAGAGTTATTTAACAAGAATCCCACAATCACACACAACAATATCGTTATTCTACTTAGAAGAATCTCACCTTTACCTATGGGTCAGATTTTTTTTTTTTTTGGCCCTGGGGTCAGCTTCTTAACCATTCCCTAAAGATTAAGAGCATCCTTCTGTATAATTTCTCTTCTCCCAGGAACCGTAGGGGTAGAACAAGGAGTGGTCACAGCTCTTACAATTTTGAAAACATGTTTATTTATAACCCATAGGAATTAGCAGCTTGCTATGCTCCTGACTCTTCCAACTCTTCATTTCCTACCTCTCTGGGGAGACTTCAAGACCTGAAAGTCCATCTTTTCTAAAGAAACTGAGTCAGTATTGAGGTATCTTTAGTACCTTAACTTGAGAACTACAGGATTTGTATATGAGCAAATGACATTTCTTAGGATTTAAAATAAACATCCCAGTGGCTATAAAAATAGGAAAGACACAATTTGCTTCTAAGAATAAAAGCCAAAAAGAATGTCAACATTGTATACTCTGCCTTGAGTTTTATTGTATCCAGGTGTTTTATGTGCATTAGGGTCCTCCATCCATTCTTCTAATGTAAGAATCTTTGGTCAGCTTTTATTGTAAACAATAGTCTTTAGAGCTCTGTGTTTGCCTAATGCAATCGACCAAGTTATGGGAGCATATATTTCCTTGCCAGTTTTATCACACATTACTCACTGCAGAGGATAAAAACAAATTCTGGCAACAAGCCCTAGTCAAGAATCAGAACAACTGTTCCCTTTCTTGTGGTACCCCAACCTAAGCAGCAAAAACAAAACAAAAAACAAAACAGAGTAGTTTACAGTTTCAAGTGATGTTACATTAAACATGCTTATGTCATGTCCCTGTTATCTTTTTAAAATCATTTTTACATGTTCTGAAGACCAACAATACTTAACATTTATTTAAATAGAAAGTCACTGAAATATTAGCTTAGTGAGCTGGTGGCTTAGCAGGAAGAGCTATAAAAATGGAGCTTAAGACCTAATACAGCTAAGTGCAATTCCCTAAGCAAAGTATAACCTCTTTTTGCCCAGTTTTCTCACCTGCAGAATGGGGAGAGTAGCATCACACTGGATGCCTTCCAGACCTGTACTGGTTACTTATTGCTATGTAACAAGTCATCCCAAAATGGAGTGGCCTAATTATTATTCATTATCTTCTATGATTTCTGAGGGTCAGGATTCCAACAGCCACCTAGCTGGGAAATTCTGTCTCTTATGAGGGAGCAATAAAAATGTTTCCAGGGTGTAGTCAATTAGGGTCTGCCTGACGTGGGGGGTGGTGTCTGCTTCCAGGCTCATTTATGCTATTGTTGGCAAGAGGCCTGTTTCTCAGCCCCATGGGCTTCTCCCTAAATACCGCTCAAAACATGGTTGCTCAATTCCGCTTGTGCAAAACAGTGTAAGACATACCAAGAAAGAAGCCTAGCACAGTGTGAAAGGAGGCTACAGAGGGATGTTAGTACCACAGGAGGGATCCTTGGGGCTGTCTTGGTAGTTGCTTACTACAGGCTCCAAGTGAGAACAGATTGGCCAGAGCTTTGCAGGCAGCCCAACGCCATTAACTCTAATTGTGCAGAGACCACTATTTGATGCTCCGACCTCTCCAGTCCCTCTGCTTTCCCTCATCCACTCTCATTGTGGTTCTAGTGTAGATGTTTTGGTTGCCTCATCAATATTAACATTAGCACACCTATGCAAATATTCATTTGAGCATTTTAATGTGACGGTTTTTCTTTCCCATTTTCTAGCAATAACTGGCTTATTTTCTCCTTACTTGATTTGCCCTGTAACTGGTACTGATTCCCCCTACACTTTCTCTCATACAGTATCCCACAAGGTCAGTGTCTTAGTCTATTTTATGCTGTTAAAACAAAATACAGATGACTGGGTAATTTGTTTCTACATACAATTTATTTATCTTGGTGTTAGAGGCTGGGAAGTCCAATGTCAAGACACTGACATCTGGATAGGGACCCCCCACCCAGTGGTACAGCATATTGAACCCAGGACCTTTGCACCGAGCTACATCCCAAGGTCTTTTTTATTTTGAGACAATATTTCACTAAATTGCTAAATTGCCCAGACTGGCTCAAACTTGTGATCCTCCTGCCTCAAGCTCCCAGAGTGCGGTGATTGCAGACATATATCACCACTCCCAGCTTGGAGAGAGGCCTTTTTGCTGCATCACAACATAATGGATAGCAGGAGTGTGAGCTAGAGAGACGAGGAGGAAGAGGAGGAGGAAGAAGAAGAAGAAAGGGAGGGGAAGGTAGATGAGAGGAAGGGTAAAGGGAGAGGAGCGGAGAAGAGGAAAGAATGAGACTTGCTCATACAGTAGTCCCCTTTTTTCCCCTGAGAGATACACTCCAAGATCACCAAATGGATATCATAGCTGAAACTTCAGATAGTACTGAATCCTATATACACTATGCTTTTCCTATGTACTTATGATAAAGTTTAATTTATAGAACCAGGAATGGTGACACATACTTGTGATCCTGAAACTTGGGTGGCTGAGGCAGAAGGATTGCCTCTAGTTCAAGGCCAGCCTATGTTACATAGTAAGTTCAAGGTTAGCCTGAAATACATAGTGAGACCTTGTGACAAACAACAAACAAAGAAAAAATAAAGTTTAATTTATAAATGAGGCACAGCAAGAGATTGACAATAATCAATGATAAAACAGAGCAATTATTAATAAAGCAATGAAGTAGATCATTGTTAAATGAAACAATGCTTACTTGGACATAAACACTATGATACTGTTAACAGTTGATACAACTTAGAAGAGTCCTAAAAGACAAAGCAGTGAGAAACATGTGAGTTCAGTGTGGATATAGTGGACAAAGGGACAATTCACATCTTGTACAAGATGGAGTAGGATGGAGTGAGATTTCATCACGATACTCAGGATGACATGCAACCTAAAAGCATGACTTTATATTTGTGGAAATTTCTGTTAATGTCTTTGGACTATAGCTGAGTATAGATAATGGAAACTGTGGAAAGTTAAATTGCTATATACAATAAATCTACTTTCTCAAGAACAACAACACTAATGCAATTGACCTAATGCATTCTCCCCATGACAGAATCATCTTTAAAAGTCTCACCTTTTAACATCATCACAGTGGGAACTGAAAGTCTAGCACAGGAACACTGGGGGACATATTCAGACCATAGCAGTCAGGTGAGGTGGTTACAGTTCATGGCCAGCTGGTTCCAAGTTAGACACAGTATGTTGGAAAGGCCAGGTAGAGAAAAGCTGATTACTTTATGGCAGCCAGAAAGCAGAGAGCAGAAGGAGAAGCCAGGGTGGTAGATTAAGCCTTCCAGGCCATACTCCCAGTGGCCCGCCCCCAACCAAGCTCCACCTCCCAATAGCGCATTTAGCTTCTGAACTCACTAGCAATTGATTACACTGATGAGTAGAGCAACCCATGACCTAGTCACCTTCCATCAGCCCCATCTCTGAACAAGTGAGACTTTTGGGGAACATTCTAGATCTAAACTGTAAAAAGAGGGGAGTTTGGCAGGGAAAGGAAAGGGACCTGTCATTCCTGGTCATTGGCCAGCTGCAATGATTTCAGTTGGACCAGTGAGGCCATACTGAAATTTGAGAACAGACAATTTACAGCAGAAAGTAATTGGAGAACAGACAATTATAGCAGGTAACAGCTAACAATTACTGAAATTTCTTTAATCATGTCATGTCTAGTACTATGCACAAACCTTTTACATCTTTATTTAATATACAACAAACCTTGGTGACAGTTCTGTTATTTTTCCTATTTTCAAAGGAAATAGAAGCCCAAAAAAGGACTTGCCTAAATGTTACAGTGCTAGTAAGTAGTGGGTCCAGAATTTGGAGCCAGGTGTCTCATTTTTACTGTCCTGATTGCTCTAAGTATAACTCTGAATTTGGATGGAACCCTGGAAGAAAGCAGAAAAGAACTTTCTGAGTTCTTGAAGATTGGATCTTTATAGAAGGCTTCCTTGAATAGAAGCCTTGATCCTCATCCCTCATGAAAAATAGGGAGGGATTGTATAGGGTGAGAAGAAGAAAGGAGGTAGTTCAGGCTGGAATATATGCACTGGGGCAGGTGTATAGATGGCATGAAGGACTCACTTGAATTGGGAAAAGGTGGATAGTAAGGTAGACTGGGTCCCAATGGTATTAGATGTCAGAATGAGAAACTGACAATCTATCATAAGGCAACAAAAATTATGAGATGAAGGAAGAGATTAAAAATAGGATTTTAAGAAGTTCAGAATAAGACCATTACATAGCTGGATGGAGAGGGAAGAACTTGGAAGTTATTTGGTAAACTAAACTTATTTACTATTTTAAAAATTATTATTATTATTATTAGTAGTAGTAGTACTGAGGATTGAATTTGCGCTTGTGAGGCAGGTGGCAGAACCACGGAGCTAAATCCCTGGTCCTTATTTACTATTCTTATTTATTCTGGATAAGCATTTGTAATAGCTCTGTTAATGAAACCTTTTTTTTTTCCCCAATAAATTCCCCTAAATTCTTACTTTTACCAGAAGGCAGAATGTCTGGTCTGCTGATGAGAACTTAGTTTTGTCTGTTATGGTTTTAACCGGATATAACTTTGAACAGCTCTTTGTTAAACCTATTTTTAGATTTGTACTTATAGTGCTAGAACCAATTGATCCTCTTATCCACCTATATTCAAGAGCTAAATTCAGCGGAATAAATTTAGCAGTGATTAGCTTAGAGCAGTGATGTCAAACCTTTCAGAGCTTTCCTTGATACAAACAACCTTCTGTGACACATGTGCTATAGGTAGAGTATAAATCATGGAAGCCCATTTATAGATCTTGGATTATAATTCAAAGGATAATCTTAACCTTTATATTTCTCAGTATTTATTATGCCCTGGAATTCTTTGTTTATTGGCTTCCACATTAGACTCAAGATTATGAGGGAAGGAAACAATCTTGGAATGGCTTGGAAAAGGTTGCAATGTCTATGCATGTCATGGGGATGGGATTAGTATCTAGGCCTTTCTGATCCTGTTTCCCCAAAACGTCCCACTAAAATATTTGATCTAAGACTCTAAATGGAGACCATATTTATTCTACAAACAAAAGTAGATTTGAATTAAGTAGTGAAGATGCCTGGAAATTCTTTTGTAGTCTTCTTTGATAGTGTAGAACCCTTTCCTCATTTGTGAACCACCCTACTGTGATTCTCTAACTTTCTAACACAAAGTCTGTGACCAACAGTGGCTATTTCTCATCTAATAGTCATTTCTTCTATTCTTTCTTGCCACTGGGACCTTGATTTTTGTTTTCATTTCTGAGGGGTTGCTTGATTAAACTAAAAATGGACTGTCCATCTACTTGCCAGTGATTTATTTAAAGATGTACAGATGGTAGAGTCTACCACTGAGCAGAAGTTTGATTAGGGATGATATCCTGGGAAAAGTTTTCCTTGCTCTTCAAGGAAGTTGCACAAGAAGAAAGGACATCTGGTTTCTTTTTTGAATGTTGTTGTCTGCATGTCACCAGTTCTCCACTGCAATTAAGGTGACCTGCTTGAGGGCATGAGGGATCTGACTGAAGAGAACATATCAATAGGGTAAGGATGGGGAATGGTAAAAGGTGGAAAATATAATTTTTTGGTGACTTTGTTGAGTTGCTGTATTAACCAGCTTTGAAACCAAACTTTGAAACTGCTTATTATGTGAGGGGATTCATTTTCTTCATCATTTAAGTCCTTTATGGTTAGGTATTCTGTTGGCAAAGCCAAAAACCTCCATTTGATAGCAGTTTTCCACTTTCACCACTGCAAGTTTAGTCTGCATTTGGATTTACCTCAATTTATGCAACCATAGCTGAACTTTCACATGTGGAAACTGAAGCCCTTTTGGTATGCACATTGGAATCTACTTTTTTATAGATTTTCTCTTCAGCTGTAATATATTTTCACATACTTTAATATAGTAAAATTGTGATTATTTTTACAGAGCAGTTTATTTGGGTTGCTTCTGCTTACTATATAAATAACCCAGGAGGAATAGAAATGAATTATTGAGTGTCTCTCCATAGTGGTTTTGAGACAGCAGATACTATTCTTCCCCATAGTGCTATGGGTTGTACTTCCTGAGCTCTTGTCCTGGGGCCACAGACTGAAATCTACTAATGTGAACTCTGCCATGAGTGTTCCAGCTGTCAGTGACTTCTTAGCAGATTTTTTCTTCTTCATCTGGTATTCTGACCATACATCCTTCAGCAGGGCTGCATTAAAGACCCTTCCAACTCCAGCAGTGTCAACTGTGAGGGCTATCTCAACAGGTGTCTGCACTGAAACTTGGTTTGTTTTCCATCTTTTTTTTTTTTTTTTGGTCTCTAAGTTCAGAAGAAGAGGTGTCCTCCTTTTCTCTAGGTTCCCCTAGCACCGCATCATTCATGTGTTTCTTAATCTAGTACATGGGTCCTTTATGTTACCATATATTCTGCAAAAAATTCACTCTTTTTTGCCTAGGGATGTGCATTGATTTCTTTTGTCCTGAGTCAAAAAGTAAGCTGTTTGAGTTGTCTTCTCAGTGTATCATTTTGTGGCATTTCTTTCTTTTACGAAATATTCCTTGGTTTTGCAATACTGAAGGAATAGGATTGAGCAGTGTTCAGTTTCTCTGTGCAATGACCATGGGACAGTTGACATAGTTCCAGGAATCTAGAATGGAAAGTCTACACCTATGGCTCTATGTCTTCCTTATACCTCTAACTTTAATATTCTGCATTCTGATCCCTGTTCCTACTAATTATAAAAGCAAATTAGCAAAGGCAGTTGGGCCCTCTTATTAGCAAGCCTATGTCCTTGCTTACCGTTTTTCTTGACTGCTTTATCACATTTAGAACTGTTCTCTATCCTATACACTTTTTTTCTAAAATTCCCTGGCCTCATCTCCTTTCACTTTCTTCAAAGGAGACCCCAATTGTATACTGAAAACCTAGCCAAGAACAATCTTGTTAACTTTTTGCATCCAAGACTCTTCTGGATTTTATACCTAGTATCTCAGTTGATATCTGTTGAATTGACTCAGCCTTGTTTGCTGATTTGGAATTTCTTTTCCAAATTTTAGTACTGTTTCTATTTTTAATATTTCCATATGGGCATCCGGACATTTTTTCTAATTCCTTCTATACAAAGTGGAAGTTATCTTACCTTCCATGCTGTCTTCACATTTTTTTTCTTCTTTATTTCAGCCTGTAGTAACATCATTCTTCCTTCTCTCATATCCTGCCAAGAACCAAGCCTTGTCTAGTCTTCTTAATGTCTAACAATTTGCCTCTCCTGTTACTTTCCCATATTTAGCTTTTTATCACTTCATGTCTGAGCTCAGAAGAGTTAACTGTTCTGCACAATGGTCAAATATTCATTTAAAAATAAAACAACAGGTCACATGTTATTCCTGTGCTAAGCTACTTTTAAAAAAGTAGACTGTCCATTGCTTTCCTGGATCATCAAGCAGTCTGCAGTTCTTTTTGTTCCAGTTCCCTTTTGGTTAGGGGAGGAGCTTTACCATCTGTTGATCTGCCACCCCAAGATGTTAAGACTCTTAGCTTGTAGGTTTTATGTGGGCCATTTTGGGTATGGAGGACCTTCAAGTGTTCTCAGTTGGTAGCACTGAACACAATTCAACTTGTTCCCAGGCCCTGGCGTTGCTGAGATAGGTTGTCCACCAATTCTCCCGTAAGTAGGTCTGAATTTTTACCTCCTGCTTGTGTCTCAGTTATCCCATTCCTTTTCCTCTTCTTTTTCTAACTGGGTCTAACACTGTTTCAGGTTATAGAAAAAAACTTTCCTGGGCAAAGAGACACTTGGGTCCTCTGTCTTTTGTTTTGTAGTTGTCCCCGCTCCAACTACAGGAGTAGCTAGGAGAGAGGGAAAGAATCTTAAGACACCTGTGATGGGGAGGGGGAGGAAAGTATGCTGAAGCATGGGACAGTTACTAAGGGAAATAATTTTGCCACTTTTACATGACCCTGTCTGTCTTTGCAATTTTAGTTTCTACCCCTTTTTGGACAAGATCTCCTAATTTGTTTAATTTATTGGTATGCATTTGCAATACATAATAATTATATTCATCTTGGGGCATATGTATATATATATATATATATATATATATAATCTATCTATCTCATATATATATATGATAATAATGCCCTCCCCAGTCAGATGTGAAGATAAAAATGCAAATACTATGTAAGCAACAGACTTGGCTTACAACAAAGTAAGAGCAGAATAAAATACAGTATTGTTATTTCCTTATTATTCCTGTTCCTCATCATGGCTCCAAATAACCTTCTGACTCTCACCCTGGAGTTACACCATTCATCTGCCCTACTTCATTGTCCAGACCTGAGTCACTTGACACACCTGAGTGTAAGGAGGCAGGAATCACAGTTTGGTTGGGTAGACATGTGACGTCCCAAATATGCTGTAGCTATGGAAGAAATAAAGATAGGGTGCTAGGGGACAACTGGGAGACTCTGCTAAATAATCTTGACTACTTTGTTTTGCCCTTTTCCTGGGCACAGAATTGTTTTTCTCAGTACTGGGGATTGAACCCAAGGCCTTCCTGGTAACTTATATCCCTAGCTGTTTTATTATTTTAAAACATGATCTCACTAAGTCACTAAGTTGATCAGGCTTGATTTAAATTTATGATCCCCCCACTTAGCTTTCCAAAGTGCTGGGATTATAGGCATGCACTGCCATGTCAGCCAGGGCAGATATTAACAAGGGGTTTATAAGAATCCCTTACACTGATCAAGACATACATACCTACCTTCTTATGTCTTGCTAGCGAAGCCCACCTTTTATTTCATAGACTATAGTGAAAATATACATATTCATAGTCTTCCTTGTATTTGTGGGTGGGCATGACACCAAGTTGTGGACAATGAGAGGAAAACATCACATAAGAGACCATCTGCTGAGGGCTTCAGGAATAATCTTCCTCATAAAAAGAGAAATTGTACCAGACACCTCTGGTGTACCACTTCTAAAATCCCCTCAGCTCTTTGTTAAGAAAACAAGTTCATGAAAGCCATTGCTTGTGCACTGGTGCAGGGTGATGGGGTGTCTGTCACCTAGCCCCAAATTGTGTTTCTCACATCTGTCCTGGGGCTTCAAGTCTTAGGAACCTCAGTCTCTGACCTTACGCAAACATGATTTGCTGGATGCAAACTCAGTGTCTCTGAGGCAAGTCTTGAACTCTGGGAAATCTGAGGTGATAAATTTTTCTTCCATTTTTTTCTTTTTGAGTGGACAATTATGACATGAATTCCATAAGGCTATTCAGAAAGTCCCAATGGATTTGAGTAGTTGCAGCGCACAGTGCTGGCCGTATGTTCTGTTATGGCTTTCCCACCATCTCTGTGTCAGACCTAGAGAATCACATTCCCCAATCAACTACTTTGGTATAAATCATTGTCTCAGGCTTGCATTCAGACAAATCCAGATTAAGAGAAACTTTCAGAAAAAATACACACTTTCTCTCTCCTTTCTTCTCTTTTTCTCTTTCCTTCTTGTTGACCTACAGGAATGAGGTGTGTGGGACACCAGCAGCCAATTTGGAACCATGATCAGAGAGTAAAGAGAATTGTTGAGAAGCTGGTCCTGAACCACTGGACCAAATCTGTAACCGTCTACTTTTGGTATTTTTATTACATGAGAAAAAATTAGCTAAAAAAATTAAATCAATTTTAGGTGAATATCATGGAACTTGAAACTGGAACTATTTTATTAACATAAAGTCCATAAATCCATCTGATTGTAGATAAACAAAACTGCCATATGTAATTATTCATTCATTTCTCTTTTTTAACTGCATTTATTTAAAAGGATGTAGAAGGTACTATTCTCACTTAAGAAACATGTATTCCTCCTTCATAATAGGACCCCAACTTTCCCCTAGTTTCTATCCTTCCCTTTGCAGTCAACTTCCTGCAGAATGCCAATTCCAGGAATAAATTGATCTGTCCCAGTCTATTCCTAATCTCTGCTCATGATTAGTGCAGAATGGACACTTGAACATACTCAATCCAGTGAAACTTGGGGGAGGTTTCCAAAAGGCTTCTGGAAGCAATTTCCTTTCTCCAAGAGAAAACCTCAGGAAGAGATGAGCTTTCTTACCTTTCTGATGTGTGTTTGAACATGGTAGGTGGAGTGTTATGGCTTCTGTTCTCCTAGTCTGAGGAGGACACCCAAGGCGAAGATGTACAGTGGAACCAGGGAAAGACCCTGAGTTCATGATGGCAGCACTGACCTGATGAATCAGCCCTTCTGGAAGTCTGTCCTCTGGATTTTGTTTTTTGAGATGAGATAAATAAATATCTGTATTGTTAAAGCCAGGTGTGTTTGGATTTCTGTGTCTTCCTGTTGAAACCCTCATTTCAAATTGTTTGGGATTTAGTTTTATTTTCTGTACTACATATTTTCAGCTTGTAGGTATTCAAAGTACATTACCAGCTGAGGTCCATGAAACACTTGGGTGTGAGGATCAGGACTGACTCTTCCCAAGGAATTATCTTCCGAAGGGTCAGAAATGGCTGTTCTAGAACAAGTTTAAACCTATTTCACCCTTCTTCTTTTGGTCCTTATCTGCTTCTTTGCTATTTCTATTTCTCCAAGGGACTGCAGAGAAGTCAAAGCAAAGAAACAAGGAATTAACAGGGCCCCACCAAACTACCTTTGCCAAGGGAAGGAGTGGGCATTTCCAGAGGAGGGCAGAATGGATAGTTCTGGAGCAGAGCTTGGTTCTTGAAACTCACTCAGTAAATGTCTGTTTAATTTAATCAGCTCTTATTGGAAAGATAGGAGGGAACTTTTATAATTACTTAGTTGTGCAGTGGTTAGGGTGTCCTGCTTAGGGTAAAAATTCAAGACAGACCCAATTTAAAAAACAAATAAATACATTTTAATCTGCATTAAAATTTTTTTGTCTAAACCCTAATGTGTGCAAACCTTCATGATTGTTGTTATGTAGGCTGCCATGGTATGTAGTTCACACTATTAAAGTCAAAGTCTAAAAGTAGTTATGCCACGTGAAAGTAGCTGTAAAGCATGCCACAAACTTTGCTATACTACATGTTACCAGGCTGATCACTGAATGAAATTATAGCAAATGTCATGGTTCTTCACACTATGTTGAGACGTTATAATTGGACCTGGAGGAAATTTTTCTCATTGTTGCCACATGAACAGACTGATATAAATAAGAATATCTATAGACTAAAAGCAAAATAGATCTGGTCATTAAATCAGGTTTGCCAAGAATGCAGACACTGGCTCCATGACACTTGTTCGAGTCCCAAAGTTTGATTTTTTCTAATAAATTCTAGCTTAAAAGCAGGTATAAGGTGGACTGGTCTAGTGGAATATTCTTCAGGGAACACTTGGTCCAGCCATTCTAATGACAGGATCCAGCAAAGATGAAACACTTTCTACTGGAAATAGAATGTAAAATTCTCACATAAATAACATGATCAACTCACGCTGTCCTCCACAGTTCTGAAAGTATGCCATGACCAGAACTTATTTCTATCTTTTTAGAATAATGTACACAACAGGACCAGTTTCTTTGGAGTTGACTTAAGTCAACATTTCTTTGAAGCATAGCTAGTGTATTTCCCCATGTATCCTACAATTAGACATTTATTTGTGATTTCCCCAGAAGATTCTGACATCCTTCCAGGAGGAATGCTTCTACTGAGAAAAATACTTCTCTTTTGACTGTTATTTTCTACCCATTCCCTCCAGATTCCCAAGGATTTTTATGTCCCAAAGTATAAGACTTTGGGTGTTCTGTCATTAGTGGTGACATCTCCACCTATGTGGATGAGAAGGTCATGTGAAGGTGTGCCTAAACTTTGCCAATGGGACTTTGGGCTAAATGAATTTTGATTACGTATGTCTGCTAAAGTCCCCAGAGTACATAGCTATGAGATCAAGAAGTAATAATGGTATAAGTAAAGATTGAAGCTCTCCATAGTATGCTTTAGTCATTCAGTAGTCTATGCTTTCCTAAGGAGATGTAAGATTTAGCCACTCATGACATAATACATGATTGATGATCCTAGAAAATAAACAAATATCTAAAAGTCTAACAAACAACAACAACAACAAAAACAAATAACCAAACAGTAAAACCCCCAAAACATAAAGAATTTTGAATTCTAGACAAATTGAAACATATAAAGTTATTTATGGCCAATGTTTCCAGTGTCCTCATGTTTCAAGGGTTAATAGAAGGAACAGTGCATTGAATGGAGAATGAGACAAAGAAATCATGCAGTTTAGTCACTGTAAAATGAGTGGCTTCACTTGCCAGGAAACCAACTTCCAGGTGAGTAGACTCTGAAGAGGAGGTTAAAGTGATATGCCAGTAATGGACAATGTTTGAACTGACGTAACATAGAATAAGACGAAAGGAAAAACAAGTGCTTGTGCTATCTAGAGCAACATTTTCAAAACACAGTTCAACTTTGTCTTGTAGGGAAATAAAAAAATTTTTTTTTTCAGTACTGGGGATCAAACTCAGGACCTTATGCTTGTGAGGCAGGCATTGTGCCACTTAGCTAAATCCCTGGCCCAGGGAAATGAAAAAATTTAAAAACAGCTATATAGTGAGGTTTTGTATTTAAGATTTAAGGTATATATCATCAGACAAATGTAAATTAAAGCCACAATGAGATATCCCATCACACCCATTGTGATAGTTATCATCGGAAAGATGAAAGATAACAAGTGTTGGCAAGGATGTGGAGAAAAGAGAACCCTTGTACACTGTTGGTGGGAATGTAAATTAGTACAGCTATTATGGAAAATGGTATGGATATTCCTCAAAAAATTACAAATAGAACTAATAGTTGATTCAGCAATCCCATTTCTTACTATATATACAGAAGAAAAGAAATCAGTGTGTGTTGAAGAGACATCTATACTTCCATGTTCATAACAACATTATTTACAACAGACAAGTTGTGGAATCAGTCTCAGTGTCCATAAACAGAAGAATGGATAAAAAATGTGGAACAGGGGCTGGGGCTGTAGATCAGTGGTTGAGCATGTACTTATCATTTGTGAGACCCTGGATTCAGTCTCCAGCAACTTCCCCCACCCTCCACATGTGGTAGATTGGTACCAATAGAACACTATATAGCTTTTATTTATTTTTATTTTTGTTTTTTGCCTCATTGAGTTTATTGGTACATTTTAGGTATACAGTACAGTTACATTCATTATTGGGATCTTGTACCTTTACATGACAGGTCTTGGTTCTCATTTTTCCCCTTGTCCCTGCCCTCCCTTCACCCCCTCCTCCCTCCCCCTTTACAAACACTTCATTTCCATTTCTTCATTTTCTCATATTTTTCTTTTCCCTTATTATCTTTCTGAACACTATATAGCTGTTAAAAAGAAGGAAAATTTTTTATTTGCAACAACATAGATGAACCTAGAAATTATGTTAAGTGAAGTAAGCCAGATGCAGAAAGACAAATACTACCTGATTTCATTTTATGTGGTATCCTAAAAAGTTGGATAGGTCGTGTACAGAGTAGACTGGTAGTTATCAGGGCTTTGGTCTGGGAACATTGGGAAGATGTTGGTCAGAGGATACAAAATTTTAGTTAGATGAGAAATAAATTCAAGAAATCTATTCTATAACATGGTGACTACATATAATCAATACCACTTTATTGTACCCCCCTTTTGAGACAGGGCCTTGCGACATAGTTCAGGCTGGCCCTGAATTCACTATGTAGCCTTCATTGGCCTCAAATTTGTGGCAATCATACTGCCTGAGACATAGGCATGCACCAGCACATCCAGGTAAATTTATTGTGTTCTTGAAAATTTCTAAGAGAATACATTTTCATCATGAACAATAGTATCAAGTTGATATATATATATATATATGTTAATAAACTTATTTTAGACATTCCACAATGTGTACATATTTTATGGCAACACATTGTGCATAATAAACATGTGACATTTTATTTATAAAGTAAAAAATAAAGTTTGAACTATAAGATTTTGTTTTCCCCAATCTTTGAAAGTATACATGATCTTGATTCAGAAATCACTGCAGATAACAACTGGATTATCTTTCTTTCTTTTTCAGTTTTAATATATTAGAAAAAAAAGTTACTAGCTCCCAAGTTAATTCCATGGTTTTCACTTTTTTGTGTGTGTTTTTCCTATACTTTATCTGCAGTTGTACTGCTCCAGATGTAGAAGCTGGTACTCTGGAGCATTGTTAGACCTTGATCAAGGGTTTTGTGTTAAGTTGTAAGACCCTGAGAATTGGAGAGGAAAAGGAACCAAAGTGAATTAGAGGATATGACAAGTGAAGACAGGTTCAACAAGGATTCTCAATGTAAGTTTGAAATATAATTTTTATCAAAACATCATGCTGCAAGAAAGTTATCCATAAATAGTAATAATAATAATAATAAATCTGAGATGCCTGTTTCTGGGTAGCTGTTATGGTCCATCTCCCTCAGGTAGGTTCTGGCCTACCTATACTCACTGACTCAAGGGGAAAAGGACAGCTTCGGTGAGTGACAAATTTTGAATAATATTCAGAAAGCGTATTCAAAGGGAGCATTACAAAGTTAATTGCTCCTGTTTTAAGTGCACACTTTTAGGTTTCTTATAAAATATTATTTTGAAAGTTATCTGATTCTGCTGCCTAATAAGAACCAGTTACAGGTTTAAAATCATATTTTTTCCTGGTAAAGAATTTGTTATCTAAAATGGTGACATATATCTTTTGAAATCATAGGATAAGAAGCTGCTAGATCCAGGCTATCAAAGTTTCATAAGCCATATCTATTGATAATACTAAAATACTTCATATATAAGGTTTGATTACAAGGGGAAGGAGTTGATTTATATGTATGGCTGATGAAATCTGTCTCATTTATCTCTAGTAATATGTTAGGCATGAACAAGAACTTTTAAGAGAGGAGTAGAGAGCACTGTAACTTTGAGTTGAACTGGTTTCAATTTCTCAAGCTTTAGTAAGTAACTTCACCTTTATAAGCCTCAAATTCTTTAACTATAAAATGTGGACTATAAAAGTTCCAGCCTAAGGAAATTATGTTCAGTGTGTTGGGTTGAGGAAATCCTAAAAATCTTCCAGTCATATGTCGTATGTCAAATTGCCAAAATGATAAGAAGAAATACTTAGCCAAGCTTTAAAACCACAAAGCAAGACCTCTTTACTAGAAATAGGGAGTTCTTAGTGGAAAAAAACAAAACAAAACAGTATAGAACTGGATCAGTAGGCAGAGAACACTATATTGCTACAAAGCAGCTCTGAACTTTCCTAGCATCTTTGTGAGCCTGAAGCTGCTGCTGTCATGAGACCTCATCATCAACAGGGGCAAAGTTTAGGAGTGACCCACATAAAAATTGTTATCTCAGAAAGTTAACATCGAAAAAGAAAAACAATGTGACACTGTATTTCCGTAAGTGACCTTAACAATATTTCGTATTTCACATTCTCTTTTATAGCAGGCCCTTTATACTCCTGCCATGGAGAAGTAGGATCTATATAGTCCCATTATAGTTTAGGTTTATGGCTATAGTTAAACAGGTGCTATGTAACTTCTAATGATAAGTCATAAAAGTTGATACAACTTCCACTTGAATTTACTGGGGTGCTTGCTTTTGGAACTAAGCCATCCATGTCAGAGCCCAAGCAGCCTATGGCTGAGGTCTATAAAGAAAAAAGCTAGGTCTCTCTTCTGAGCCGAGGTTGAGCTCTTGGATGACAGCAAACACCAGTGTGCCAGACACATGAGTCTATCTAATCAATCTGCTTATGGTTATTGAAAAAAGAAACCTCAATTCATGGTCTGAGTAGTACATTGAGCTAGCTATAGTGAAAATAAGTGAGCTTCACATTTAAACTAAGTAATTCTTCTAGAATGTTATATAAAGAAAACAAGAGATGAAAAATGGAGAATAATGATGAAGGAATTGGACCAGTCCTAGCTTAATGGAAGTGGAGAAGTCAACAGGACAATAGCAGCCATTATATATAAATGAGTGTCCTACAAGCATTTCATGAGTGAAGAAAATCTTGTGGAAAATCCATAAGTAACCAGAGGTGTACTTCTGACTATTATGTCATTCTACTCTGGGGCATAGACTTAGCCAAACATTATCCTACAATGTACAAATAAATCTCAATTTGCCACAAAAATGCATTTATTTTTTTCTTTAATATATCCTGTCTCACCTTTGTTGTCTGGAAATACCTATATGTTTGATATTATTATTGAAGTAAATTTCAGATGTTTTTAATAAAACTGAATATCTCTGTTTATTCTTTGACCAAAGTATAAAAAAGGTAATAAAAAATACAAATGGATGAAGAACTTCAGATATTCCCTTAAAAGTTCTTGAAAAAAGAAAATGAAGAGAATGGAATAAAGGAAATATTTGAAAATAATAAGCAAACACTTCCCAAAGATAGAAAAGATAAAAAAGTTTCAGATTTATAGAGCTCATCAAGTTCAGAGCAGCATAAATAAAATAACCCCATAATTAGAAATTTTGTTATGAAACCTCAGAACATTAAGAAAAACAAGAAAATAAGTGAAAAAAAATACTACAAGTTAAGTTTTCAAATATTTCAGATTCAGAAATTTTGTTACCAGAGATTTTCACCAAAAGAACTTCTAAAAGAAGATGATCAAAAGAAAACAATTCAATGAGATAATAAATATAAAGCATCAAGCATTATGGTAAATCTCCTTTTTCTCTACTAATAAAAGAGAAAAATGCACATTGTCCATTTCATCTTATGTATCTTGTTCTTATGACAGAGTAAGAAAAAGA
>NW_022900949.1:50926010-50976737 GCF_012274545.1 Fukomys damarensis | reverse complement strand
AAGAAAGAAAAAGAAAGAAAGAAAGAAAGAAAAATAAAAAGGACCACAGACATTTTTAGTTTATTATTTCATTTTCAGCAATCTACCTACTTTCTTATGTGAGAAAAATAAATTCTTGTTTCTTTAGGACATTGTTAGTTGAGCCTACTGCTGTTTCACCCAATCCAGTCCTAAGTGGTTTACTTTTCCACTTTCTTATCTTTAAAGTAGGACCTATTAAGGTTAAACAGAAAATTGGGTTAAAAATTTCCAGTACCTAATATATACTTTGATAAAATTTAAGCCTCTTCTTATCTTCTATTCAAGATTATAAGCACAAGAAACACGCTATCTTCATTGTATTTGCATCCCCATTGCCTAAGCAATTCAGTCCAGTTCATTGAATATTTTTTGTGCCAATTTATGGGCTGGGTTCTTTTCTAATTGTTAATTCACAGTAGTATATACATATATGTTTAATGGATATATGAATAAAACTTGAAGATCAGTAGAAATGAATAAGTACTAATAGTTTGCCTTAAACTATTGAATCAATCATTTCTATTTTTTTCCTTCTGTGTTCATGCAGTATTAGTGATGTTCAGAAAGTGCTTCTTACCATTTTTGCCATCTTCCTGGCTTCTGTGACTCTTAACCTTAAACACGGGTTTTAATTAATTCTGAGGAGAGCTATAAGTAGAGGAGGAAAGTGATTCTGACAATGTAAATTTACTTTAAGAGTTGTAAATCCCTTGAATTCTCAATCAAGTAACCAGAAGATAGCCTGTACAGAGTGGAAAGGGTTTCTTTTTAAATTATTTTTGCTGTTGAAGTAATTCATGCACAGGAACACAAAATGTTATGACTGTTAGTCTTGGAAAAGGAAGTGTTGGGGAAAAGAAAGAGTAAAAGACAAAGACTGAAGACCTAACAAAACAAAACAAAAAACAAGGAATATTGTGCACAAAGAAATGTGTCAAAGCAGAGCCATACCCATGAAACAGAATTAATAGGTGGCACCAATTTTGGTAACATAGCAAGATACAAAGTCAGCAATAAAAAATCAACAGTGTTCCTATACACCAGTAACACTCATTGGGGCAGAAATTAGGGAAATAACACCTTTTACAATAGCATAAAAAAATGAAAGATTTAAGAATTAACCTACCCAAGGAAGTGAAAGACCTGTACAATGACAGCTATAGTACTCTGAAAAAGGAATTGAAGAGGACATCAGAAAAATAAAAAGACATCCCTCATTTCTGGTTAGGGAGAACCAATATAATAAAAATGGCCATACCTTAAAACCTTTTATACAGTTTTAATGAAACCCCAATAAAAAGACCAATAACATCCCTCACAGAACTGGAGAAAACAATCCTAAAATTCATATGGAACCAGAAAAGATTTAGAATAGCAAAACCAATTCTAGGCAACAAGGACAATGCGAGGAGCATTACAATCCTGGACTACTGTTATACTACAAAGCCACAGTGATTTAAAAAAATAGCATAGTATTGGCAAAAATAGGACTTGTGGATCAATGGAACAGAATAGAGGATGCAGAAACTAGGTACACTCAGCTACCTTATCTTTGACAAAGGAGCCCAACACCTTCACCTCTTTAACGAGTGGTGCTGGGAAAACTGGCTTTCCACATACCAAAGATTGAACCTGGGCATATATCTCTCACCAGGAACAAAACTAAAATTGAAGTGGACCAAAGATTTAAATATTAAAAGAGAAGGTCTTAATCTATAGGAAGACAGAATAGGCAAAAGTTTTGAAGATTTAGGTGTAGGCAAAGGCTTTATGAACAAAACCCCAGTTGCAAAAGAAATATTAGAAAATAATCAACAAATAGGAGCACACCAAATTAAAAAGCTTCTACACAGCAAGGAAAACTACCAAAAGAGTGAAGAGACAACATAAAGTGGGGGGGGTTGCTTGCTATTTCTCAGACAGAAGACTAATATCTAGAATATATAAAGAACTCAAAAAGTTATAACCTCAAGATTTAAAGACCCAATCCAAAACCGGGCAACTGAAATAGATACATCTCAGAGGTAGAAGTACAAACAACCAAAAAATACATGAAAAAAATGTTCAACATCGCTGGTCATTTTTAAAACAACACTGAGATTCCATATCACTCCAGAAAGAAGGCTATCATCAAGAAATCAACTCATAACAAATGCTGGTGAGGCTGTGGGTGGGAAAAGAATTCTTCTGCATCATTGGTGAGAGTATGTATTAGTTGCTTAGATAAAATACCCAACACCAAAAATTGTAAGGGAAGGGGTTTATTTGGCTTACAGTTTGTAGAGGTTTCAGTTCATAATCAGCTAGATCCAAGTCAGGGATGGCAAACAGGCATTGAAGAGGAGAAAAACCATGGTGCACACAAGGCAGCAACGGCAACAAGAGTGTTAACAATGTTTCCTTGACCCTTTTATTTTGCTCAGAATACTTAGTGTGGGTAGCACTCACACCCGTAATCCTAGTGCCCTTGAGCCTAGCATTGCATCATAAATCAATTCCAACTTCACATACTCTAAGTCAAGCCTATGATTACATGAGGCTTTGGAGGGACATCTAGACCCAAATCATAACAGAGCAAAAATTGGTTCAATTAGTAGTATTGTGGAAGTCAGTATGGAAAGGCCTCAAAGAACTAAAATCTGAGGTTCTACTTGATCCAGCTACTTCCCTTCTAGGTATTTTTCTGAAAGTTAGTCATCATGCCACAGTGACACAGGTATATTCATGTTTATTGAATCACAATTTATAATAGCTAAATCTTGAAAACAGCTCATATACTCATCAACAGATGAATGGATAAAGAAAATGTGACATTTATGTATAAAAGAGTAGTACTCTGCCATAAAGAAGGATAAGGTAAATGGATGCACTTCTAGCTATAGTCTTAAGTGAAATAAATCAGATATACACATTTAAGTATCACATTGTTTCCCTTGGGTGAGAAACCCAAAGTGTAAATAAGGAGCAAAATGGAGGATAGATACTAAGAATTAAGAACTTTTTCAAATGGGGAAGTGAATAACAGATGGAATAATGAGAGAGGTGAGAAAGGGAAAAGGAATTTAAAGAAATAAAGAATTGAAGAAAAAAATGAAAATAGAGCTTTTGAAGATGGGGAGGGGAAGAAGAGTTTGAGGGTGGGAAGGGGACAAAAAAAGAATTAAATTGTGTTATGCAAATGTACAAATCCCCCATGTTGAATGCAATCATTATATACTACAAACATCTACTAATAAAGAAATTGATAGGTGGATAAATGAAGTTATTTAAAAGGGTTTGTAGAGGCTGCAGGAAATAGAATCAATGAAGTCAAGAAAGATGACTTTTCCATCTTGGGAAATTTTGTTAGGCCATGAAGACTTTATCTTGGAACTTCCCTGCCTTCATTTCTGTTTATAATCCTTTGGTCAAAACAGCTCATGTGGCCAAACTCAACTTTCATGGGCTGGGGAATATATTCTTCTCACAGTGGGTAATTGCATGCAAGGGATGTGGAAGTATTCTTTTAAGAGAATGCAGAGTTGGGAATGGTAACTCAACCTACCATATGTCTACATTATTTACAGTAGTCCCAAACTGAAAATAATGGATTAAACACAGTAGGAAATGAAAGAGAAAAGGAAGATAAAGAAAATTAAGTCTGAGTCTATGAGAGGATCTGAACTGTGACAGGAATGCTCCTTGCTAGGACTCTGCAGCTTCATCTTCACTTAGCCTACATCTCCTTTTCCTTGTATGCAAAACATAGTTGTCTTTTCCTCGAGAAGCTTCTTCTGACTCCCTCCCCTGACTGCTAATCCATGTGTTCCTATATATCACTCACTTCCTCTCCTATAGCTCATGTCACAGGAGATTTTATCTTCCAGGGTATCTGTGAAATCTGAGAGAAGGAACATGCCTTATTAATCTCAGTATATACCAGGATGTACACAGGGTCTGGCTCATGGTAGTAACTTAACAAGTATTATTGAATAAATGAATGGTATGAATTTGTAACTGCTTAAATTTGAATTTCAATTTGGAATTAAGAAACTTTTGCTTAGCTGTGCCCAGTGGTGCCTGCCTATAATCACAGCTCCTCAGAAAGCTGAGGTGAGGTAGAAGTATCAAAAGCTTGAACCCAGCATGGGCAACATAATTAATTCCTGTCTTAAAATGAAAAGAAGAAAGAGTGAGGTGCTGGAGTTATAGGGCAGTGAAAAGCTCCTGAGTTCAATTCCCAGGACTAAACAGACAAACTCTTCTTAAACCTCAACCTCTTCTAGCTATAGTTACGATTATGTCAGGTTTCTCAGCATCTCTGGGGCTTAGTTTTCTCAATTGTAAAATGGGATAATGTCACCTATTCTGCAGGTCACATCACTCTCACCATACCTAAACTTGTCTGACCATAGCTTCTTAAAGGATATTATTGTATTTCCTGGGTAGGAAAGCTTCACAAAATAAAAAAAATGATTTTCAAATGTGATATTATTAGGGATTAGGGTGTGTGTGTGTGTTGGTATATTTGGTTGAAAAAAATTTCTATGCAAAAACATGTAATTCTCTGTATGAAAAAAACAGTTACAGGGGACCCTCAAGTTACAACTGGTCTCACATATGAATAACTTGGGTTATGTCTGGAATTTTAGTTTTGACTTATGACCAAAGTATTGAGTTATGACCAGAATACTGGCCACTTGTATGTCTGTAAACAAAGACTTATGATGTCAGAAAAGCATATATAAGCAAAGATATGTAAGCTGCTGAGCCCAGATGCACATATTTTTGGATGTGATTTTGATCAGTGCTTTATATAATCATATGATTACTGCCATCAAAATGTCCCCAAAAATAGCTAGAAAGGAAACTAAGGAAGGAAAAGAAGGCAAATAAGCAGGTAATAATTGAAAAGAAGAAGGAAACTGTGGAGAAATATGACAGTGGTGTTAATGTGACTAATCTCACTAATATGCCCAGCATGTCAAAATCCACCAACTCGACCAACTTACAGAGAAAAAATTAGTATAAGTAAGCTAGTGTGGCTAAAAGTGTTAGCAAAAGTCAAATTAAGAAGTCACAATCAACAGTGTCAGATGAGGTAGTGAACAAATGAAAAACATGGCAGGTTACAGCCAATCTGAGTCTATAGTTTGTGAAAAAGCTAGGGCTATAAACACAGATCTCATAAAGGCTAATCCATCAATGAATGATAATGGTGAAATATTTTGTGTTAGTAAGGGATGGCTTCACAATTTTAAAGTGAGAACTAGAGTTCATAATGTTACTGGGCATGGTGAAGCAACCAGTGATGATAAAAGGGCTTCTGAAAATTATATACACCACTTTGAATTGATGACACAGAGAAATGGCCTTTGTTCTCATCAAGTTTTCAGCTGTTATGAAACTGGCCTTTTCTGGAAGAAAAAGCCCAGGAGAACACACATTAGCCAGCAAGAGAAGAAAATTCCAGGCTGCAAGCCTATGAAGAATAGAGCAAACTTATTGCTATGTGTTAGTGTGAGTGGTGACCCCAAGACAAAGCCTCTCTTGGTTTATCACTCTGAAACCCCTAGAGTATTTAGAAAACATAAAGTCATGAAGAATAGGCTGGGGGTCATGTGGAGATCTAACTCAAAAGCCTGGGTAACAAGAGCACCTTTTATTGAGTGGACCAGAGGGACTTTTCTGTCCGACTGTTAAGAAATATCTAGGATAAAGGTTTACCATTCAAGGCTCTCCTCATGGACGATGTTCCTCCTCACTCAGGAGATTTGGAAGAATTGGCTGATGTATTCCCATGGCTCTCAGTCAAGTTCCTTCCACCTAATACAACTCTTCCACTGCAGCCTATGGACTAGCAAAATGTAGCTAACTTTAAGAAGCAATACACCAATGAATTATTCCTGAAGTACTTCCAGATGGTCTCAGATACAGATATAATCCTTAAAGAGTTCTGCAAGGAACATTGCAGCATCTTTTCCTGTGTGGGATTAATTGAGAAATCCTGGGCAAATGTCTCTTTAAGGATATTGAGATCTGCCTGGAAGAAAGTGTGGCCTAAAATTATTCAAGAGAGAGACTTTGAAAGGTAAACAGAGAAGCCTGAGCCTTCCATTGACTGTGGTTGATGAAATTGTCATGATAGCAGAGTCTGTAAGGCTGCACATAGACAGTGGTGATATTGAAAAACTAGTGGAGGAACACTCAGAGGAATTGTCTACAGAGCAATTTCTGGTTGAGTGTTAGAGAATAGTACTGAAGAGCTTTCTGAAGAGGAGGGAGAGTATAAACAATCAGTGCAACAGAGTTCTCCTGAAATAAAGGAAATTCTGAAAAAGTGGATAGAGCTGCAAACATTGGTAGAGAAGAGCCACCCAGACATAAAAATCCAATCCTTGTATTCACTTGCTTAATGACAATGTCATAATATGCTACAGAACACTGCTAGAGAAAAGACAGAAATAGACAACCTTAGGCCAGTTTTCGGTTTTGAAAAGGTAGAGATCTAGTGAGCCAGAAGCAGGTTCTAGTGGGCTATGGACTCTCCCAAAGAGAGAAAGAACACCAGGGAGCCAGATTCCTGATGTTTTTATGGAAGGGTACTCTCTTTCTAAACAATAGCCAGCTTCCATTTCATCCTCCCTTCCTGCACGCCAAAGATGTCAACTTAAATGGTACAACATGAAATTGTTTGTTTTTTTTTTTTTTTTTTTTTGGTAAACTTGGCACATTTTATATCTTTTTGGTGAATACACTAGGAAAATTATTGGTGTTTCTGATAAATTACGCATATTATACAAACTTTTTATTATAAAAATTTTAGTTAAGGGGTGTTTTGGGAGATTAAGAACATATTATGGATGTTTCCATTATTTCTTATGGGAAAAATAGTCTCAACCTACAACCATCTTGAGTTACAACCATCCCTTGAGAATGAATTGAGTTTATAAGTCAAGGGTCCACTGAATAACATTTAAAATAATTTATGATAAATAATAGTAGTGCTTCTGAAGTTTTCAAAAATGCTTTTGATGGTTTAGAACAATGTTATCTGATAGAACTTTCTATCATGTTGTAAATATTCTATATCTGTATGTCCAATGCAGTAGCCACTAGCCATGTAAAGCTCCTAACCATTAGAAATATAGTGAGTGTGAACGAGGAACTCAATTTTAAATTTTATCTAATTTTAATTAAATTCAAAAAGCCACATGTTGGACAACACAGATATCAGAATTCCCATCATGTCAGAAATTTCTATCAGACAGATTTGGTTTAGAATTTAAATTGGTGATGACTCAATTGACTTCATGGAACAGCTAAATAAACAATAGAGATGGTTGGATGTAAGGCTGAAGGGAATATTTCTATTCATTTGTAAACATGCGGTTTTAGATGAAAATTTCCAGTTTAAACCTTTAGGTTAACACTAGGTTATTTGCTAGGCATTATAGAGGAAGTTGACTTGCTTAAAACCTCAAATCTATTTTGGAAGTAGAGAGGTAACTTTACTTATCTACCTATTTTTTCTACTTAAGCAGCTTATCTATCTCAATAATAAAAGGAGTTGAACTATCTTGGTGGTCTCCCTCAGATTCACAATTTAATCCCTATATTCTTAAGGAAATTGCTGAGAATTATGCCTAAGTCAACTGGTTTGTTGATCTGATGATTTGCATATAGGCTAATGGAATAGATCAAAGAATTTAATAATAATATTCAAGGATTGATAGGAAGACCCACAATTCTGACTTCAGATTTTGCAAAACCAATATGAAAACTTTTTTATCTATGTGAAGTCTATTTTTTACTCTAAAATTTATGTTACATAAATGATGTCACTTTGGAAATATTGCTTCCTGTATTACCTCAGTAATAGGAAAAATAGTTTTAAAAAATTGTTTTCTGATATTTAAACCTCCATCTTGCTGGGGAAAAATAATAGGGTCAAAATAAGAAGAGAATCTTAGAAGGAGATTTTGTTTCAGCATTATCTGGTGCATTTGTAATTATCCTTTGTCTTGTCAAGTAGCAGGCACACTGAGGGTGAGTTTATTCAAGGAAAGTGGATAATTCAGAGAGGTCACTGACTGTAGATTAATGAGAACATCACACATGACAAACTTGAATTTGAAAAGTGAAATTCTCTAGATGCAAATATTTTGAAAAGTAGATAGGCAGAGTTATGCTAAGATAATCTACAGTGACATATTAAGTTTAGCTTTAAAAAACGTTTTCCAGGGATTTCCTAATTTTCCATTTTCTGATTTTTCATAGTTCACATTTGTTTAGTCATATTTAAATAAATAAGTTTACTGAATTAACTACCATCAAAATCTAACCCCGGGTTTTGTTTCAAGGTTGCAGATTTAATTAGCGTTAATTAGTCTCTGGGGTCTAAAGGACTTAGATGAGAAGCCCTGGAAACTGACTTCCTGAGGAGCCCTGGCTCCTGCTGTCATATGCTTGGACTGTTCAGGCTGAGTGGACTTCAAGCTTGCAGGGTTAGGCTGCATGTTCCATTTTACTGGCCTCTCCAACTGGGATCTTCCTTGAACTTTTGCCTTCACATCTCTCACAGCTTCACACAGTTACCTCAAGGGTGCACTGCCTGGCCTTCCAGGCCTTCTTCTTAAATCTAGGTGGAAGCTTCCCTTACTTCACAACACTTATTCTGTAAAACCAGCACTACATGCATGGCACCAAGGTCTTCCACCAGCTTAGGTAGTGTCCTGGCCCTTTTGCATCATGGCTGCAGTGGCTTCCATGTGCCTGCATGGTTGAGCATGATGAACTGAATCCTGGGGAACAAATTCCCTAGGTGGTCCTTCTTTAGTATGGTGCTCTGGGACTTTCTTTTCAGAACAAAGTATTTCACTCTTGCATTTTTTGATCCTGTAAAGGGTGGGCCTTGCTGATTGTTCACATGCCCTCAAAACATTTTTCCTATTTTCTTTCTCCGAAGTTCTTGACTTCTTTTTAATGCTAATCTTTTCCACAGCCAAGCTATTCTCTGCTGCATCTTTTTGGTGCTTTCTTTCTGGAACAAATGAAAACTTTTTAAATGGTCTTTTTGCTCCCATTTCTCACAGTATATCTCACTAACAGCAGCAAGCAATAACCATGCAACAGACTGAACGTTGAGCTGCCTTGCAAGTTCATCTAACAGATTAATTAGTCCACTGTTCTTTTTTTTTTCATTGAGTTGATTGGTACATTTTAGGGATACAGTACAGTTACATTCATTATTGCTATCTTGTACCTTTACATGACAGGTCTTGGTTCTCATTTTTTCCCCTTGTCCCTGACCTCCCTTCACTCCCTGCTCCCCATTTACAAACACTTTATTTCCATTTTTTCATTTTCTCATATTTTTTCTTTTCCCTTATTATCTTTCCCCTACACTGTTCTTAATTTTAGTCTCCTAAGGAGTCTCAGAGCATGAGCAAAATGTAGACAAATTTTCTGCCAGAGCATAGTGCACATGACTTGGAGTGCAATTGCCAGTGGAATTTTTGTTCCCAACTGAATCTTCCTGAATTTGACATTTACCATATGCTTTATCAACATTCTGGTTTTCTGAGCTCTGACCAGAATCTCCCATCAAGCTTATATTACAGTATTTTAGGACTTCTCCAGCTGACATCTTCAATTTTTTCCAAAACCTCCTATGAACCAGTTCTAAAGTCTTCTGATCAATGTGGTCAGGTATAGTTCCAGAAATGTCCCTACTGGGTACAAAAATCTGACTTATTCACTTTCTTGTCACTTGGACACAATAACCAATACCTAAAGCTTAAAGAAGGAGAAGTTTATTTTGGCTCATGGTTACAGTCCATACAGCTGCTTCTAAGGCATGACAGCATGGAAGAGGGGCATAACAAAGTAGAAGCTGCTCACCAGGAAGGAATGGGAGAAAAGGGGAGAGCCATGGAGGGAGATATAACCTTCCAGGCTGTGCTTCTAGCAACCCACCTCTTTCAGACAATTCCCAGCTTCTAATAGCACATTTAGCCACAGACTCATCAGTGGATTAATCTACCTATGAGTATAGTGCCCTCATGACTGAATCACCTCCTCAAAGCCATGCCTATCACTGCATGAGGCTTTGGTGGGACATCTAGATATAACTCATAATATGAGATAAACCTGACTCTTCCATAGCTGCAAATTAATAGTGTCTTGCAATGACATTCCAGGAATGACAACATAAATATATAAATAGTATATTATGTGCTATTGCACATATTATGTGCTATTGTGTAAATGATAAGAGAAAAATACCACAATAAGAAGCCAGGTTGGTAAGAGTGGTTGCACCTGGTTGGGTAGGCTCTTGGAATGTGGAGAGGGAGGTAAGGCCTGTGATAGCTACATTATATATGTAGTTTTAAAAAGTTTTAAAAAATAATTAAAAAGAAATTTTAAAAGGCAAAGGAGAAAAAGGTGATGAGAAATAGTGCTAGCTTTTGACATGATCAAAAACATTAGAGTGAAAAGACCAGAGCTACATTTAGGTGGGTTGTCCTACCTATGTTGAATGGATCTGGGTCAGTGTTGGGCAGACAGCGAGCTCAAACAAGAGGTCTGTAAGGTGGCCCATATAGCAGATACTATCACCCTTGAGTCAGGTTGGCTCATTAGGAAGGATGACTAGACTAAGTCTGAGATCTTCTGTAGAGGATAAATGTGCAGGATTTTTCTTTTCTCATCTCAGGGAAGGAAATTAATGTTTTAAAAAAATTAACTTTATTGATGTATGTTAACAATATATAATAATTACATTCATTTAGGGGAATTCATTATTTTAAATACCTACCTTCCCCTCTGCCTGTTTTCCTTCCCCAACTCTAAAAAGTCTACCTCCCTGTTTCTTGCATCTCTCTTTTGTTTTAATCTTTAATTAATTTATATATGTTTCTGATAAGTGAAACTATGTAATATTTAACCTCTGTGTCTGATTTAATTCATTTAACATGGGTCAAGATCCATATATTTTCCTATAATGACTCAAATCCATCCTTCTTCTAGCTATATAATATTCTATTATGTACATATACTACATTTTATTTGCTTGTTTCTCTATTGATGAGTATCTGGGCCATTTCCATAGTTTAGCTAGTATGAATTGTGCTGGTACAAACATAGGTACACATGTCTATTACATCTAATAAATACATACATATTACATAAGTAGAAGTATAATGTTCTCTGACACTTGGGAATATTCCCAGGAGAGGTTTAGATGGGTCACATGGAATTTTAATTTTTACTTTTTTGATTTTTGTCCTGATTTCCAGAGTGGCTGTATTAGTTTACATTCCCACAGATAATGAAGTGCTCCTTTTCTCCCACCATGTTCTCATTTTCATTTGTTGTTTTTTGGGTTTTTAACAAAAGCCATTCTAACTAAGATGGACTTTCAGTTATTTTTATTTACATTTCTTTAAAAAATTTATTAGTTTTATTGGTACATTTAAGGTATACAATGTAATGGCATTCATCATTGGAAATTTGCACCTTTACATAATCCATCTTGGTTCTTATTTTTCCCCATTCCCCTTCCCTCCCTTAAACCACTCCACCCCTCCCTATCAACAAAGACTTTGTTTCCATTTGTAAAATTTTTTCGTATTAATTCCATTCCCTTCTTTTTCATTCCCCTACCCATGCCATTTCCCCTTCTGCCTTGATCCTTATCTTCTTTAGTTAAATGAGGTGATATTCTTAAGTGAAATAAATAGTATGAACATGTGTAAATACCTGATAGTTTCTCTAGTGTGAGAAACTGAAAGTGTAAATAAGGGCTAAAAGGTATAATGGAAAATATAAAACAGGAAGAAAAGGTGCAGAAGAGAAGGGGAAATGGGAGGGGTAGGGGAAAAGAAAGATGGGAATGGAGTTAACATGAGAAAAGGAAAAAATGGAAACAAAGTCTTTATTTACACTTACAGTTTCTCACACTAGAGAAACTATTTGGTGTTTACACATATGCATCCTATTTATTTCATTTAAGAGTATTGCCTCACTGTGCATCCATTTAGCTGTCTCTAGCTTTTCATTCTGTATGGCTGAGTAGTACTCCATTTTATTAAAAAAACCCAACAACACATTTTCTTTATCCACTCTCCTATTGATGGGCAATTGGGCTGCTTCCAAGTTTTAGCTACTATAAACTGTGCCACTATGAACATGGGTGTACATATATCACTGTTGTATGATTCTTTTAATTTTGGGGGGAAGATAACCAGCAGGGTGATAGCCGGGTCAACCTCCAAATCCTAGTTCTTTGAGATGTCTCCATACTGATATCTACAGTGGTTGCACCAGTCTACACTCCCACCAGCAGTGGAGCAGGGTTCCTCTTCCCCCACTGCCCCACCAGCATTTATCATTGGTTGATTTCATGATAGCAACCACTCTTTCTGGGGTGAGGTGGAATCTCAGTGTTGCTATGATTTGCATTTCCTGAATGGCCAGTGATGTTTAACATTTTTTCGTATGTTTATTTACTATTTCTACTTCTTTGTCTGAGAAATGTCTGTTAATTTCAAATGCCCATTTTTGATTGGTTCTTTAAAATCGGGAGGTCTGATTTTTTAAAGTTCTTTATATATTCTAGATAGTAGAATTTTGTAAGAGGAAGAGCTGGTGAAAAGTTTTTTCCACATTGTGGATTGTCTATTCATACTATTGGTTGTTTCTCTTGCTGTGCAGAACCTTTTTATTAAGAAGAGATCCCAGAGCTGGGTGTGGTGGCACATACCTGTAACCCCTGCACTCGGGAGGCTGAGGCAGGAGAATTGCTGTAATTTCTAGACCAGCCTGGGCTATAGTGAGTTCCAGGTCAGTCTCAACTACATAGTGAGACCCTGTCTCAAAAAACCAACGCCCCCCAAAAAAAGAAGATCCCACATGTTGATTGTGCTATTTCCTGGGCAACTGAGGTTGTGTTCATAAAATATTTTCATGCACCATTGTCTTCAAGAGTTCTACCTAACCTCTCTTCCAGCCAGTTTAGTGTTTCTATTTTAATATTTAGATCTTTAATCCACTTGGATTTTAGTTTAGTGCATGGTGAGAGATATAGGCCTAGTTTAATCTTCGGCAAGTTGAAATCCAGCTTTTCCAGCACCATTTATTGAAGAGGCTATCTTACCTCCAGTGAGGATGTTTGGCTCCTTTGTCAAAGATGAGGTGGCTGAGTGTGTCTGGAGTTGTTTCTGCATTTTCTAATCTGTTCTACTGGTCCTCATGTCTGTTTCTTTTCCAGTACCATGCTGTTTTCATCACAGTAGTTTTTTAGTATAGTTTCAAATTGGGGGTTGTGATACCCCTTGCCTTGTCTTTGTTGCCTAGAATTACTTTTGCTGTTCTGGGTCTCTTATTGTTCCAAATGAAATTTTGTGTTGTGTTCTCAAGGTTTGTGAAGTATGCTGCTGGAATTTCAATTGGGATTGCATTGAATCTATATAGCAGTTTTGGAAGTATGGCCATTTTCACTGTGTTGGTTCTTCCTACCCAGGGGCAAGTGATGTCTTTCTGTTTTCTAATATCCTCTTCAATCTTTTTTCAGAGTGATGTAGTTTTTAGAGTAGAGGTATTTGATTTATTTTTTTATTTAAGTCGATTTCTAGGCATTTCAATTTTTTTGGATCCTATTGTGAAAGGAGTTGTTTTTCCAGGTCCTCTCTCAGCGAGTCTGTTGTTCAAATACAGGAAAGCTGTTGATTTTTTGTGTGTTGTCCTTGTATCCAGCTACTCCGCTGAATTTGGTTATTAAGTCTAGAAGACTTCTGGTGGAGTTATTGGGGTCTTCCATATACTGTATCATATCATCTGCAAATAATGACAATTCAACTTGTTTGTTTCCTATCTTGAGTCCTTTTATTTCTTTCTCTTTTCTAATTGTTGTGGCTAATGTTTCCAAAATTATATGGATCAGGAGTGGTGAGAGTGGACATCCTTGTCTTTTTCCTGATTTTAGTGTGAAGAATTTCAGTTTTTGACCATTTAGTATGATATTAGCTATTGGTTTTTCATAGATGGCTTTTACAGATTGATGTAGAGACCATCTATTCCGATTTTCTTTAGGTTTTTAGTTTATCATGAATGGGTATTCCATTTTGTTGAATGCCTTTTCTGCATCTATTGAGATGATCATATGGTTTTTGTCCTTGACTCTGTTAATATCCAGGAATGAATTTGGAGGTATTGCTTCCCTTTCAATTTCATTGAAAAGTTTAAAAAGTAGTGGAAGTAGTTCTTCTTTAAATGTCTTTTAGAACTCAGCAGTGAATTCATCAGGACCTGGGCTTTTCTTCATTGCTGAACTTTCAATTACATTTTCAATTTCACTGATTGTAATTTGGGTGTTTAGAATTATTTTTATCTTCCTCATTTAACTTTGGCAATTCATAAGTATCAAGCAATCTGTCCATTTCTTCTGTGTTTTCCATTTTATGAGAATACAGATTCTCAAAGTAAATATTGATGATCCTCTTTATTTCTACTTGATCTGTTGTGACTTCACCTTTTTCATTCCTAATTGCATGGATCTGAACCCTTTCTTTCCTTTTTTTGACAAGAATGGCTAAGGGTGTATTGATTTTATTTATTCTTTTGAAAAACCAACTCTTCACGCCATTGATTTTTGTATTGTTTTCTTAGTTTCCATTGCATTAACTTCTGTTCTGATCATTATAACTTCCTCCCATACACAAGCTTTGGGTTTTTCTTGCTCTTCTTTTTCTAAGAGCCTAAGATTCAGCATTAATTTGTTTATTTGAGCTTGTTCTGTTTTCCTAGTGTGGGCATTCACTGCCATGAATTTTCCATGTAGAACTGCTTTCATTGTGTCCCATAGATTCCTGTATGTTGTGTAGGCACTGTCATTTATTTGTAAAAATGGACTAATTTCTTCTTTAATTTCCTCTGTGACCCATTGATTGCTCAGGAACATGTTGTTCAATTTGTATGTGTTTATGAAGTTCTTACAATTTCTTATGCTATTTATCTCCAGCTTAATTGCACTTTTGTTTGATAATATACAGGGGATATCTTCAATTCCTTTGCATTTATTTATGCCTGTTCTATGAGCTAGTATGTGGTCTATTTTGGAGAATGACCCATGTGCAGTGGAAAATAATGTATATTCTGATTTTGTGGGGTGGAACTCTCTATTGATGTCTATTAAGTCCATACATTCAAAAGTTTGGTTGAGTTCTAGTATTTCATTGTTGAATTTTTGTCTACCTGATCTGTCCTTTTGTGATAGTGGGGTATTTAGGTTCTCCACTACAATTGCATTAAATCTTATTTGGTTTTTCATGTCCCTTAACATTTGTTTTATATAGATGGGGGCATAAATATTTGGTGCATATGTACTTATGCTTATCATCTCTTCCTCCTGAATTGTTCCTTTTACAAAGATGTAGTGGCCTTCTTTGTCTCTCAATCAATTTTGGTTCGAAATTTACTTTCTCTGTGAATAAGATACTAGCCCTGCTTTTTTTTGGACTTCTGTTGCATGGTGAACTATTTTCTATCCTTTCACTTTCAGTCTATGGCTTTCTTTTTGAACTAAGTGTGTTTCTTGTATATAACATATTGTCATATTTTGCTTCTTAATCCATTCTGCCAATCTGTTTGTCTTCATTGATGACTTAAGGCCATTGACATTGATGTTTATAACTGATATGTATTGACTTATCATTGTCATGTTATTGTTCTGTTGTTGGATTTTTATAGTTTTTCTTCCTCTCCCTTTAGTTTCTTGCCTTGCCTAATTGATTTGCTCTGTTGGCCCTCATGGTGTTGTGACTTTCCTTGTCTTCTTTTAGGGTATTGTTTAAAATTGTTTGTAATACTGGTTTGGTATTCATGAAGTTTCTCAGGTGTTCTTTGTCATGGAAGTATCTTATTTCCCCATCCATTTTGAAAGAGAGTTTTGCAGGATACATTAGCCTAGGTTGGAGGTTGTTCTCTCTTAGGGCTTGAAATACCTTTCACTCCAGGGTCTTCTTGACCTGAGTTTTTGTGTTGAAAAGTTTGCTGTGATTCTGTTGGGCTTTCCTTTGCATGTGATTTGTTTCTTTTCTTTGACTGCTTGTAGGATTTTATTCTTCTTTTGGGTTACTGGGATCTTGACTATTATGCCTAGGTATAGATTTTTTTTTTTGATCATGGCTAGTTGGAGTCCTATATGCCTCACTTATTCATATGTCAAATTCTTTAGCTCTGTTTGGGAAGTTTTCTGTCATTAATTTTGTGAAAAGCTTTATAAAGTCATTTTCATTTTCTTCTGCTACTTCATGGATTCCCATCAGTCTTATGTTATTATTCTTTGCATCATCTAGGTGTTGTTGGATCAATTTCTCATGATCCCTCATTGTTTTTAAAAGATCTCTCTTTTCACAGTCACTGACTGCAATCCTATCTTCTATATCTGAAATTCTATCTTCACATTCATTTATCTTTTCACAAATACTTTCAATAGAATTTTTACTCTCCTGAATATCTGTTTGAATCTGTTTTATGGATTTCATTTCTTTCCTATGTTGGGAATTCATGGTTTCCATTTCTTTCCTATGCTGTGCTTTCATGGCTTCTTTCATGGTCCTGAGCTCATCTATTTTATTGTTAGTTTCTGTTCTAGAGTCTCTAATCATGTCTTTCATTATGCTCACCATCTCTGTAGTTATCTGGGAAATTATTTCTGTTTTGAATTTTTCTAGTGCCTGATTGATCTGTTTTGTCACTTCCTGTGCTATGAGTTCAGGGTGTCCTGGTATTGATTATCAGACTTTTCCACCTTGTTTCCCCTAGAGTTTGCCATTGGTGAACTGAAAATCTGTCTTTGTGTCTTAAGTGTTTTCTCATTTTTATTTTTGTTGTTGGGCTCTTCTTGGTTTAATTCCTGGGTTATTACTTTGTTCTTCCTGATATAGCTGCTCTTTAGGTTTTGAGCGTCTAATGAATCAAAAGACACTCTCATTTTCATAATATCAGAAAGGACAACTCATTAAATCAATCACAACCCTTTAGCACAAACTGATACAATCAGCAACAAAACATCATTAAGCACAGCCTAGAAATTGATCATTTGTGGTAGTTATTAATCTATCACCTTTAAACCATGTGAATTAAATCAAAATCATCCCATTTATAGTGAATAAGCTCTTCAATGTACTGACTGTACCCTTCAGGATGGGAACTTAGAAGAAGTAAGAAGGAGAGAAATAGATAGGTAGAAGAACAGGAAAAGGTTTTGAGTGAAGCCATAGGACACAGGATGATCACACAAACTTTAGGGAAATGTTGAAGACAAGAGGGAAAGACAGAGTGAAAGAAAAAAAAGGCAAGCATAGAACAACTTAACAGCAATAGTGACTATCTTTCCTTTGAGACTAATGACCCTCAAGTGAAGAAAAAAGAGAGAAGAAAAGAAAAAAAAAAGAAATCCAAATTAGGACAGGAACAGGAACAAAAAGGGGGTGAAGAATAATATGGGGGAGCAAGAGATGGAGTGGGAAAAAGAAGACAGAAAAAAGAAAGAATTTGCAGAATGGGATGAGGAAGAGAAAGAAGAAAAAGAATTTGAAGAGCCCCTTTCAGGGTATAACCCCCATCACAATAGACAATGTTAACAGCATTGTGCAGAACTAAGTCTTTTGGTCTCATCTAGTCAATGGCAGGCCCCTGAGATTCAGGCTGAATTTGAGCTGCCAGGCTCAAATTGAGCTCCCTGACCTCGTGCAGGATTGAACTCTGCAAGGTTCTACTACAGGTTCCTGGTGCCCTTTTCCTGAAGATAGTCAAAGTTCTGATGGAACCTGGTGGTCCCTACACCTTACCAACTAGGGATGTCTGATGTGCCTTTACTGCAGTTGTTCACTTCTGTTCTATCTTCTGGAGCTCAGTAAAATGACATTTATGACCACCTGTGCCTCTGCAGTGTGGGTCCAGGAAATGGCACAATTGGGAGGCCCAAGAGCATGGTGGTGGGGGCTATGTTGCAGAGGAGCCCACATGGCTAGCAGGTATTCACCAGTCCACTGGATGAAGGCCTGGGTGCTGGCAGGCCCCCACACAGCTGGCCGGTCCTCACTGGTCTGCTGGATCTTATTAAGTTTTTTTTTTTTTTTTTTCATCAGTGTTCATTAGGAAGATTGGCTTATAGTTTTCTTTTTTGGTTGGGTCTTTCTGTTTTGGGGATCAAGGTAATGATTTCTTCCAGGAATGAATTTGGGAGTATTGCTTCCTTTTCAATTTCTTTGAAGAGTTTAAACAGGAGTGGCAATAGTTCTTCTCTAAATGTCTTGTAGAATTCATCAGTGAAGAGATCGGGACCCAGGATTTTTTTTTTTTATTTGTAAGTTTTTATCTACATTTTCTATTTTGTTGATTGATATTGGGTTGTTTAGGTCTTCTTCATTCAACTTTTGTAATTCATGTGTACCTAGTAATCTGTCCATTATTTCTGTTTTCATCTTATTGGCATATTTATTTTTAATGATTAATGATCCTCTAGCTTTCTGCTGTGTCTTTTGTAATTTCACCCTTTTCATTCCTAATTGCATGGATTTGGCCTTTTTCTTTCCTTTTTGGTAAGGTTGACTAAGGGTTTGTCTGTTTTGTTTATTCTTACTCTTTGCTTCATTGATTTTTTGTATCATTCTCTTATTCTCCATTGCATTGATTTCTTCCCTGACCTTTATAATTTCCTTTCTTGTAGGAGCTTTGGGTTTGTCTTGCTCTTCTTTTTCTAGAAGCTTGAGCTTTACCATTAGATGATTTGAGCTTGCTCTGTTTTCCTTCTATGACTATTCACTCATGGATTTCTCTTGCAAGACTGCTTTCATTGTGTCCTATAGATTCCAATATGTCATGTTGGGATTGTCATTTAATTGTAGAAACTGTCTAATTTCTTCTTTAATTTCCTCTGTGGCCCATTGGTTGATCAGATGTGCATTGTTTAATTTCCATGTTTTTTTCCCAATTCTTGCAGTTTCTTTTGCTATTGATCTCTAATTTCATTACACTATATGATCTGATAATATACAGGGGATAACTTTAATTCCTTTGCATTTACTTAAACAGGTTCTATGAGAAAGTATGTGGTCTATTTTAGAGAACAAACTGTATGCAGCCCAAAAGAATGTATAGTCTTATTTTCTTGGGTGGAACATTCTGTAAACATTTGTTAAGTCTATTTGGTCAAGAGTTGTACTTGAGTTGTAGTATTTCATTGTTTATTTTTTGTCTAATTTATCTATTTGTGACAGTGGGGTATTGAGGTTTCCCACTACTAATGTATTAGTCCTTATTTAAATTTTCCTGTCCATTAATATTTGTTTTATATAACTGAGTGCACTAGTATTTGGTGTATATATATTTATGATATCATCTCTTCCTCTTGGAATGTTCCATTTACAAGAATGTAGCAGGATTCCTTGTCACTCTTAGTTTTGGTTTGAAATCCATTTTATCTGCAAATAGGATAGATAAACCTGCTTTTTGGGGGGTTTCTATTGTGTGGAGTATTGTTTTTCCACCCTTTAACTTTCAGTCTATGAGTTTCTTTTTGAATTAAGTGTGTTTCTTGTATGCATCATATTGTTGAATCTTGCTTCTTGACCCATTCTACCCGACTTTCTTTTGATTGGTGAATTGAGACCATTAACATTGATGGCTATAACTTATATGTATTGACTTATCCTTGTCGTTATCTTTATCTGTTGTTGGATTCTCCCTCTTTGAATTTAATTTCTTTTCTTGTGTGATGGACTAGTTGTGTTTTGCTTCATGAGGTTGAAACCCTCATTGTGCTTTCCTAGGATATTGTTTATAACTTTTTGGAGTACTAGTTTGGTATTCATGAAATTCCTCAGATGGTCTGTCATGAAAGTATCTTATTTCTCCATCAATTTTGAGTGATAGTTTTGCAGGATATATCAATGTGGGTTAGAGGTTGTTTTCTTTTAGGGCTTGAAATACTTCACTCCATGCTATTCTTGACTTCAAGGTTTGTGTTAAGAAGTCTTCTGTGATTCTTATGGGCTTTCCATTGTATGTGATTTGCTTCTTTTCTGTAATTGCTTGGAATATTTTGTTCTTCTGTTGGCTTTCTAGAATCTTCAGTAATATATGCTTAGGTGTAGATTTTTGTTGATCATGACTAGCTGGAGTTCTATATGCCTCACTTATCTGTTTATCAAATTCTCATCCTCTGCTTGGGAAGTTTTCTGCCATTACTTCTGTTAACAGTTTTTTAAAAATGTCATTTACACTATCTTCTGTTTCTTCATTGACCCTGATCAATCTTGTTATTCTTCTTTGCATCATCTAGTACCTGCTGGATTGATTTCTTCTGGTCTCTATTTTTAAGAAATTTTTCTTTTCCTAGTCACTAATTGCAATCCTGTCTTCTATATCTGATATTTTGTCCTTATGTTGGCTCCTTCTGCTGTGTAAACTTTCAGTGGAGTTTTTAATGTCCTGGATATCTGTTTGCATCTGTTTTATGGATTCCATTTTTTTCTACATTGGGACTCCATCATGTGCCTCAGCTCCTCTATCTGTTTTTTAACCTAGGTCTTCTCTAGAGTTACTAATCATGTCTTTCACTATGGATACAATCTCTTTTTTTAATCTGAGAAATTATTTCTGATTTTATTTTTTCAACATCTTCTTGCATTACCAGTTCAGGGAGTCCAGGTGGTTGAGTATCAGATTGTTCCATCCCATTGCCCCTCGGAGTTACCTTTGGTAATCTCCTAGTCTCATTTTGAGTCTTGTTTATGTGTCTTCTCATTTCAACCAATGCAGTCTGCAGCACCTTTGTTGAGGTAACTGTTTGTTTTCTCAGTGTGCTTCAATTGTCAGCAAGCCTCAGAGAGGCCTTCTCTCTGCTCCTCACTACTGCACCAATTCCTGGGTTCAGAATAATGTTCTGGATCTCTGTGTTACAGTATTGTCTGGGCAGGGTTCTGGCGGGGGCCTGGGCACACTTAGCAATAGTTTCTGGGTAGGCCTCTGTCTTGGGCATGCCCACCTGCATAGCTATTGTCCATGAGGGCCTCTGACTGGGTGCTGTGTGCCCAAGTCCCTGGGAGTTTGAGCAGGCCTCTGGCTGGGGCCTACACAAAATTACTGATGGTTTCTGGGCAGGCCTCTGGTTGTGGCCTGCATGTCTGCACAGGTATTTTTCAGGTTGGGCCTTTGGCTGGAACCTATGTACCCAAGCCGCTGTTGTTCAGATTGGGCTCTGGCTAGGGTTTACACAGTTACTGATGATATCTGGGCAGGCCTTTGATTGAGGTCTGCCTACCCATGCAGCTGTTTTCCAGGCAGGCCTTTGGCTGGTACCTCAGCCCCAAAGTTGCTGGTTATAATTTCCCTTTTTAATTCATGCCCCACTCAGATTTCCTGGTTTCTCTTGTTGGAGATAATTGCTTATCAATTTCTTGATCTTTGTGCAAATTATTACCAATGCACAAATTATCTGTGCACAAAGTAGCAAAGACTCTACCAATGGCCTCTTTGTTTTAGCACAAACATAAGCACACTATGCACACTTTTCAGCACCTTGCTTATTTTTTCTCTATAGTATGTTTCTCTATATCATGTTTATAGTATTTATAGTAAATTTTTTTTGTACCAGCGATCAAACTCAGGTCCTTGTGCTTAACAGGCAGGCAGTGGAACCACTGAGCTAAATCCCTGGCCCCCAAACATATTTCTTGAGCATCATATATTTGCCAGGCACTAATCCAGGCATGCAGAGGTCCAAGCTATCCTAAAGATCTTGCTCTGTCCACATATATTCTTCTAATTTAGTCTTTATACCAAGTCTACAAATTAACAGATTAGATGCTACACACCTAGCCTTTTCTCACTTTTACCATCATGTTATTTGTCAAGTCCCCTCTAGAGGATACCTGAGGAATTCACAGAAGCTATGAGTATTTTGATTTTGAGGTGATCCTTGCCATGTTAGTATTCCTTACAGATCTGTGCCATCTAAAATTTTAAGTTATTTATCTCTAGATTTTTATGACCCTGAATAAAATACTTAACATTGTAGAGCTACTTAGCACTGTACCAGAGAATCATACAGTTTTGCTATGGATTCTAATTTCTTATTCTGGTGATTTTACCAGCTTCCCCTTAATTAATGTGTTAGTTACTTTTCTCTCCTGGCTGAGACAGAATACCTAACAACCAAAGTAAAAAAGGAGGAAAGGTTTGTTTAGCTAGTAGTTTCTTGAGGTTTCAGTCCATAATTGGCTGGCTCCAAGGCAGAATGTCAATAGCAGAGGCGCATTGCAGAGGAGACATAATTCATGGCACCCACAAGGCAGCAAAAGCAACTAAAGACCTTCACAACCTCTTTTGGCCCCTTTTATCTTATACAGACTACTTAGGGTGTTTAGCATTCACACCCTTAATCCTAGTGCCCTGGGGCCTAGCTAGCATTGCACTATGAATCAATCTCACACTCTAGATTCAGTTTCTTCTGAAACAGCCACAGCAAAGACCACATGAGGCTTTGGGGGACATCTAAACACAGGCCATGACAATTTTTAGTCTGTCTCTGAACTTACTGAGGAATAATTCCATTTTGTAATCAGGCTGGAGGCTTCCCTAGTGTGGTTGGGGAGGGGGTCCTGTTGCTCTCAGAATTGAGGTCTATGCTTTCCTAGAGTCAGGAATGTTTGACTCAGGCTGTTTATGTCAGTTGTACTTGCTACCTGTGGACCAATGACCCCCTACAGGAGGGCAGCCTGGAAGTGAGAGGGCTTCTGCAGGGGGAGCCACTGAGAAATCCTGGCATGAAACAGCCATCCTGTCCATTAGTCTGAAAAAATGGATAGATCGTTATAGCAAAGCCAGAGAAACCCAGTAATGATGGCTGAGGGCCATGCTGGGAAAGGAACCAAGAGAGTAAAAAAAAGCTGGATTAAATTTAGAATCTAGAAACATTCAAATATGGAAACCTCTTTTGTAAGCCAGAAGACTACATCAGCTATTACCAGGGGAAAAATCCTGAAATTGTGAATTAACTCAGAGCCAGCAAAGAAGGCAGAGTATATTGGACATAACTGGATATTGACACATTTTTGTTATTCCATTAATTATAATGAAACAAAAATCAACATACATTAAAATATTTTACAATAAGTTGTCAAAATAACACTCTTATCTAATAAATACATAATAATTTTAAGTAACATAATTTATACTCAGATTTTCCTAATTATCTCAATAAAATGTCCTTTAGAGTAGCTTGTCCAAATCCAGTATCTAACTCAGGACCACACATTGTGTCTTCATGTTATATTCCTCAAGTCTTTTACTTCAGTTTGGACATTCATGTAATTTGGAACTACTGATATAAATGAATTTTGTATCCTTAAAGAACATTCATTTAAATCTGTGCCAGTCTTTTCCTCTTTAAATGTATATTTCACACTAATTTTCATATGTTCATGTGGTGTTTGTGAGACTGGTGATCTGTCTTCATTATCAGGTGAGAACTGTGGGAATTTATGATGATTGATCTTCCTCAAGACACACCATTTCCCATACCTGGGACCAGGCCCGAGAGACTATTCATGGAAGTCCATGTAGAATCAAACTGAAGGGCACTCTGGCTAACCAGCCTGACCCTGAGAGTCTGCAGGTCTTTATTGTCCATACCTCATGGTAATAGATGATGAAAGTAGTGAAATTTCCAGGGGACTATTTTAATTCACTCAAAGAAGAAAAATTGATTTACAATTGATAGAAGTTGCTAGTAAGACAACATTTCCAGAGGTAGTGTCTCTATTAGGAAGTTTATAATTAATTAGTAAGGCAGGGGTCTTATATACAGTATGGCTAAAGAGCAAGGTTTATAAGAGCCAATTATAGGTACAGAAGATGATGTAGCAGAGGCTAAGATAACAGCAGGAGAATGGGTCTGTGGGAAAGGAAGTGTATCTGTAGAACTCTGCCTCAGTTGAATGTACTACCATCAACTCCTCTTTCCTTTACTGTTGAACATTTTTGGGGCCCATTGCTTAAATATATCAGGGTTTCACAAATGATGTTCCCAGATCACCTCTTTTCTCAATTGGTACACTTCAGGATCTCTTATTTTCAGTCTTTTTTCAGAAAGTGACTGTTTGTATGTTCTGCCACTTGCCAGACTTCCTTTCTAATCTCACCCAGCACTTTGACTGCAGTACATCAAAAGCTGAACAAATTATCTGCTCTTTTCCCCACCTCACACTTTCTGTACTTCCTTTATTCCCTACCTTGGCCAAATGGGGCTATCCTCAAACTGATTGCCTAAGCAAAGATCATTAGTATCATCTTTGTTTCCTTCTTCTCCTGAAACCTGAGCCCTATTTTTACTCCTGTTTTACCTTTCAACACTGTTCTCCTATTTATGTCAATCACCCTAGACCATGCCACAATTGTCTCCTGCTTAGATTATTTTAATCCATCCTTAATATAGCTTGCAAAGATTCATCATCAGCAGAATCAAGCATTTACCCCTTAAACTGCTATATAGGCTACTTATGATGCACATGTTTTTTCCATGCTTTGCTTCATTTTCTCTAATAGCTTATGCCCCAGCTATATTGAATGATTTGTCATTCTCAGAGTGTCATCTGTCACTGGTCATCTATCTATGTGAAATGTTATCTTTCTGCATCCACCTGTACTCTTTATCTTTCAAAACTCAGCCCTAATCTATGAGGTCATCCAGGACCAATGGTTTCTTTCAAAGTCAGTTGCTTTCCAATTCTGCACTGTTTATATGTCTTGTGCATATTCCTATTACACAATTAGTCACAATTGCCTACTTATCTGTTTGATTTTCTCAATAGATTTTGAGCATAAGAGGAGGGGTTTTTATGATTTTTGTCTTTGACATTCTATATTACACAGGTTCAGAGAAGTTCTCAAGAGTCTACGCTAAAATAATTAGAAATAAAACCTTTAGGAGGAGGTCATAAACTGAACAGAAATACCAACTGTCACACACAGTGAAATGATACACAGTTCGCAGTTTGAGTCCAGGCATATTAACTGCTTAACTTCAGTTAAGCACACTTCTATAAGCACAATTTCTATATGCAGGCAAATCCAGAATTGCTAATAATGTATTATATACAGCCAAATTAAATGGAAAGAGAAAACAAAGTGTGGTCCATACTCAGGAAGAAATTATAGAAATTGCCTTTAAATTGAACCAAATGATGGATGTAACAGATAGATATAAAAATCAGCCATTATAAATAAAGTCATAGAATCAAACAAATATACTTAAAAATTAAAGAAAGTAGAATTTTTGGCCCTGGAATTGAACTCAGGACCTTGTGCTTACAAGGCAGGCATGATACCACTGAGCTAAATCCCCGGCCCAACAAGAGTAGCTTTAGTAAATGAATATGTAGGAATCGTTTCACAGAAACAAACCCTCTCCCTTGTCCTGAAAATATAGAAAAGTTCATCAGCTGGGCTCACCAGAAAAACTGGAAGTGGCAAAAAAATTGGTGCTCTTAAAAATAGTTAAGTTGGAACTATTTATTGTAAAATGAGAGAAAGAAGACTGAAGAAAAATGAACAGTGTTTCAGAGACATGTAGGATAACACAAAGTGGTCCAATATCACTGTCACTGCAGTCTCAGAAGGAGAGATAAGAGACAAAAATTATTTAAGAAGTAGTGGCTAAACTCTCCCCAAATTTGATAGAAAATTATAATCTTACAGATGTAAGAAACTTAAACCACAAGTCAGATAAGTACAAAGAAAACAAATTCTAGTAAATGAGCTAGACAACTCCTCATAGCCACATTAAAAACTGCAAAAATAACAGAAAATTTTCATGGCAGTTAAAGAAAAATAAACATTACATAAAGGAGAACAAGGATGTAATAAGGGGCTGACTTATCAGGAACAACGGTAATGGCAGGCAGAAGATACTAGAATGACATGTTCAGAGTAGTGAACAAAAAAAATCCTATCAATAAAGAACTCCACTTTCAGGCAGAATATCCTTTTAAAATACAGGTAAAATAATATTTTCATATGAATAAACAATGAGAGAATGAATTACTAGCAAATGTGTCCCACAAGATTTGCTAAATATATGTGTAAATATCAGTCAGCTTTTGTATTCCTGGACAAAATGCCTGACATGTGCAACTTTCTAAAAAAGGACATATTTGCCTGGTGTTGTAGTACATGCCTATACTCTCAGCACTTAGGAGGCTAAAGCAGGAGAATCACCAGAAGTTTGAGGTCAGCCTTACATAGTGAGTTCAAGGCCCATCTGAACTACATAGTGAGACCGGTAAATATCAGTCAGCTTTTGTATTCCTGGACAAAATGCCTGACATGTGCAACTTTCTAAAAAAGGACATATTTGCCTGGTGTTGTAGTACATGCCTATACTCTCAGCACTTAGGAGGCTAAAGCAGGAGAATCACCAGAAGTTTGAGGTCAGCCTTACATAGTGAGTTCAAGGCCCATCTGAACTACATAGTGAGACCGTGCCTCAAATAGCTACCCTCCTCCAAAAAAAGTAAAGAAAAGAAAAAAGAAAAAGAAGGGACAGATTTATTTGGTTCATGGTTTCAGATAATTCAATCCATGGCCAGCTGGTTCCAAGGGGAAAATAACATGGTAGAAAGGCAGAGCAGAGCAAAAGTAATTAATTCATAGTGGTTGGGAAGTAGAACAGGGGAATAGTGCTGGAGATAAAGGGATAAGAAGCTAGATACAGTACCCAGGGGACACCTCCATGATCCTTACAAAACATACACAGAAGTATGATTTACTAATCCCCTAGGCAACTCCTAAACCAATAAAATAATTAATCAAGTTGACATTAAGCTCCAAATATATTTGGAGGTGGAGGAAAAGAAAGAGATGGACAGACAGACAGAGACAGAGAGGACTGCCAAAAATGTATACATATTTTGTCAGTTCATCATACTAATAAATGTCTGGAAGCTAGTGACCACTGTGAGCACCTCTTCTGATTGTAGTGGCCAAGAGTTACTTGTATTAACCTTATGATGTCTGCATAAATGTAGTATTAAAATATTTATACATGTTTTTCTTTTCCTTATATATACATTTTTAGCCATACCATATATATGCCTGTACATAACCATATATTATATATTATCATATATTTTATAATATAATTTTTAAAGCAAAATTTTATTGCATTATTGTGGTTATAATGTATATAATCATACTTGTTAGCTAAGTACTAAAGATAAGAGGTAAATGTGTTGTAAAGTTTGGCTATCACAGAAAGTATATTAATATTAGTTCTAAATATATTGGGATAATTCATAGATGCAATAACTACAAAAATAAAAATTTATATAACTAGAAATGAAATAAAACTAAAGGAAACATCAGTAAATACTGGGTCAATACACAAAAAAAATGAAATGCAGAAAAAGACCAACAAAGCAAAGAGTGACACAAATAGAAACTAGCAAAATGGCAAACACAAAGTCAATCATATCAATAATATACAGATGTTTTTTTTTGTACTGGGGATCAAACTCAGGAACTTATGCTTGTGAAGCAGGCGGTGGAACCACTCAGCTAAATCCCTGGACCCAATCATATCAATAATTATATTAAGTATAAATGGACTAAGTGTTTCAATAAAAAGGCAGAGATTGTTGGTCTATTTTATTTTATTTTTTGACGTAAGAGTCTTGCAGTAGTTCAGGCTGGCTTTGAACTCACTACAAATCCCAGATTGGCCTCAAACTCACAGTGATCTTCCTGATTTAGTTTCATGAGTGATAGATCACAGGCATGTACCACCATACTCAGCAAGTTGGACTAATTCAAAATGAGCAAAAATCAAGTGCATTTTATCTACAAAACACACGCTTTGAATACAAAGAACTAAATGGGTTGAAAGAAAAAAGATGGAAGATGATATACCATGCAAATAATAAACAACAGAAAGGTGAAACTGTATTTACATCAGGCAAAATAAATCTCAATACAAGGAATGTTACTGGAGACAATCGGGTTAACACTTCAGGAAGATCTCAAAACTACACGTTTGCTTTACACACACACACACACACACACACACACACACAACAGAAATAGATAATGACTGTTACTAGAAATTTAACCTTTTTCAAAATTAAGAAACATTTTTCAGAAGTGACTCAAGAGTTTTTCCAAAAGTATAGATAGCTAACAAATACTGTAGTGATTCAAGGTATCTATGTTTTCTGGGCACAAACTTACTCGGTCCTTCAATACAAGAAAAACTGAAACCATCCATCTGATGATTTGCAGTACAAAATAACCTAGGACTGTCTTCCTTATATGTAAATCTGTCACTTTTAAAATGTTACTCAAATAGTTTGATAAATTTGACTTCCTTAAAACTCATTCTTTGTACATATTTAAAACCCAGGCAAGGCCAGGCATGGTAGCGCATTCCTGTAATCCCAGCACTTGGGAGGCTGAGGCAGGAGGACTGCTGTGAGTTTGAGACCAGCCTGGGACACATAGTGAGTTCTAGGGCAGTCTTAACTACATAGTGAGACCCTGTCTCAAAAAAAAAAAAAAAGAATAAACAAATAAATAAAACCCAGGCAAATAAAATTCCTTTCTTTCATGCCTTGGTACAATGAACCAGTACTCAACCCAAAAATTGTTTTCCCTCTTTTATCTTAGTTAAAAAACTATATCCCTTATTTTATATATAAATTTCTTTATGGAGTGCTATACTTTTATATTTCTTCAAAAGTGGATATATTAATAAAGTTCAAAACATTTGTGCATTCTTTTATTAACTGATAGCTATCTATTTTATAATGTAGGAAAATAGGTAGAGATGAATAAAAATTGCATTGTCCAGATATTCAAATGTTATTTATAAAGTAACAAACTTAGTATTAATTCAAGATCTTAGAGTTAACCAAAGCTAAGAAAATTACAGGTTTCCTGTGTTAACAGGCCACTTCCAAGATTTAGCTTCCAAGACTGTGATGTTATAAACATGAGTATCTATGTATCACTGTAATATGATGTCTTCAAATCTTTTGAGAAGGCAATTGGAAGAGGAATAGCTGGGTAAAATGGAATTTCTAGATTTAGTCTTGTGAGGATCCTGTATTGATTTCCATGTGGTTGTACTATTATATGTCCACCAACAGTATGTAAAGGTTCCTTTTTCACTGCAGCCTCATGAGCATTTGTTGTTATTTGATTTCTTAAGGTCAGGTATTCTTTCAGGAGTAAAATAGAATCTCACTGTTCTTTTAATTTGCCACTGATGTTGAACATTTTTTCATGTATTTGTAGGTCATTTGTAATTCTTTTTTTTTTCAGAGAAGTGTTTATTCATTTAAGTTGAACATTTCTTGATTGGGTCTTTTATTTGGAGAATTTTAATTTTTTTGAACAGTTCAGAAATTCTAGATATTAGTACTCTATCTGAGGAATAGCAGACATTTTTTTTCCATTCTGAAGACTGTTTATTCAATCTTTCAGTTGTTTCCTTCTCTATGTGAAGCTTTTGATTTTATATGATCTTATTTGTTGATTCTTGGTACTATTTGTACCATTGGGGTTCTGTTCAGAAAGTACTCACCTATGTCTAATGTCTTCAAGAATTTTATCTTCCAATCGATTGTTTCTGTTTTAACTGTTAGATGTTTGGTCCATTTTTATTTTAGTTTGTCAGTGAGTTACAAGTCTGGCTGGGACAAGCGCACCACACATATGTCTCCTAGCACACTAGTAGAGGCCTAGCTCATGTGTTTAGCCTTGTCTATGTCCAGCTATGGCCTCTCCCGTCTCCCCTAGTTGGATGCTTCCACTGCCTGTCCAAGGACACTCCAATAACCAATCCTGTTAAGCCAAATATATTACACCTCCTTTGCCACTCCCTCTTTCAAAACTTTATAAATTGCTGGATGAACTTGTTAAAAGTGGAAGCATTCCAGAAACCTCCCCAGAGTCTGCTTGGTGATTCCGCAGCTTACCCTCCCAGTCTGAGTTCCTAAACCTTGTTCCATGAGTGGCTATCTTTCCTTCAGTGAATGTTGTTCGCTCCCCTGTCAAAGATCAAACAGCTGAACGTGGGTGCAGTTGTTTCTACATCCTGTATTCTGTTTCTTTGATCCATGTGTCTGTTCTTATGCCAGTATCATATTGTTTTTTTCCCCCACTATATCTTTGTAATATAACTTGAAATCTGGGATTGTGATGCTTCCTGCTTTGCTCTTGTTGCCCAGAACTGCTTTTGCTAGTCTAGGTCTCTTCTGGTTCCTTATAAATTTTAGGATTTTTTCCTAGTTCTGTGAGAATACTGTTGGTATTTTAGTTGGGATTTTGTTAAATCTGTATATCAGTTTTGGAAGTATGGCTCTTATGACTAAATTGCTTCTGCCTATTCAGAAACAGGGGATATGTTTCTATTTGTTGATTCCCCCTTCATTCTTCTTTTCCAAAGTGCTGTAGTTTTTGTCATAGGGGTATTTCACTTTCTTCATGTGGTTAACTCCTAAGAATCTAATTTTTCCTGATGCTACTTTAAATGGCATTGTTTTCCTAATTTCTTTCTCAGTGAGTTCATTATTGATGTACAGGAACACTATAGATTTTTGTGTATTATTTTGTATTCTGCTATACTGCTGAATTTGGTTTTTCCATCTAGGAGTCTTTTCGTGGAATTTTTGGGGTCTTCTATGTAAATAATCATGCCATCAGTGAATAATGATAATTTGACTTCTTTTTTCCCATGTGTATCCCTTTTATGTGTTTCTCTTGCCTGATTGCTAGGCTAATGTTTTGAGTTCTACATTAAACAAGCATGGTGATAGTGGAGATCCTTACCTTTTTCCTTGTTTTAGAGGGAAAGATTTCAGGTGTGCAAAGTATTTGGTAATAGTCTAGAGTTTGGTGGTGTCGATTGTGATTTAACCTTTTTTATATCTAATTACATTGATTTGGGGCTCTTTTCATTCCTTTTTTGACAAGATGGCCAAGGGTTTGTTTATTTGGTTTATTCTTTTGAATAGCCCTTTCTTCAATTAATTGATTCTTTATTTTCATTAATTTTATTGTTACATTTTAGGTATACAATATGTTGACATTCATCATTGGGCATTTGTACCTTTACATGATATATCTTGGTTCTTATTTTTCCCCATTCCTCTACTCTACCTTCAACCCCATCCACCTCTCCCTATTTACAAAGACTTTGTTTCCATTTTTTCCTTTTCTCATATTTATTCCTTTCTTTTCTTTTCTTTCACATACCTCTCCCACTTCCCCTTCCCCTGATTCTTTGTTTTGTTTTGCGTTTTACTCCTTTTATTGATTTCTGCTCTGATCTTTATAATTTTCTTCCTTGCATTAGATTTGAGTTTCACTAGGTTTCTTACATGGCGTTACTGTTTTTCTGATGTGTGCATTCACAGCTACACATTTCTCTCTTTGAACTGTCTTCATGTGTCCCATAAATTCTGGTATTTTGGTATTTGGCATGATCATTTGATTCTAGGAATTGTCTTATTTCTTCCTTGATTTTTTTATGTGACCTATGGATAATCAAGAGTGTATTGTTTAATTTTCTATGTAATTGCATAATTTCTGTGGTTTCTTTTGTCATTAGTTTCTAGTTTCATTGCATTATAATATGATAATATGCTTTCAGTTTTCCCCATGTAACATGATGCTGGCAGTAGGTTGGTCATAAATCGCTTTTGTTAGATTGAAATAAGGTCCTTCTAGAACTGTTTTCCTCAGATTTTAGAAAAATCATGAGTGGAAGCTGAATGTTCTGGAAGGTTTTACTGCATCTCTTGAGGTGATCATGTGATTTTTGTCCTTGCTTCTATTTATTTGATGCATTATAGTTATTGATTTGCATATGTTGAACCATCCTTACATCACTGGAAAAACGCCTGCTTGGTGATGATGTACGATTTTTTGATGATTTGTCACATTCTGTTTGCCAATATCTTGCTGAGGATTTTTGCATCTATGTTCTTTAAAGAGATTGGTCAACTCTAGTTCCCTTTTTCTGGTTGAATCTTTTTCTGATTTTAAAATCTGAGTAATGACTTTGGGAGTACTTCCAGGAATGACTTTGGGAGTACTCCTTTACTTTATTAAAGAGTTTGAGGAGTACTGGCATTAGATCTTCCCTAAAGTTCTTATAGAATTTGGCAGTTAATCCATCAGGACTTGGGCTTTTCTTAGTTCATAGATATTTTTTTATTAATGCCTCAATTTTATTGCCTATTATTGGATTATTCAGGGTTTTTATTTCTTCTTGTTTCAGTTTTGGTAATTCACGAATATCTAGGAATCTCTTAATTTCTTCTTTCTACAATTTCCTATAGTGTTCAATGTGTTCCTTGCATATAGCATTCTACTGGATTTTGTTTCTTGTTACATTTTGCCAGTCTGTGTCATTTGATTGGGTAATTGAGATCACTCACATTGAGAATTATTACTAATAGGTATTGACTTTTTCCATTGCTTGCTTATTCCCTATCTTTTCCATTTATTTCACTGCTCTCTGTTCCTGGTGTATTCATTCTATTAGAACTTTTGTCATTATTTCATTCTCTTTATAGGGTATCTTTAATAAATTTTTGTAGTGCTGGTTTCTTGGTCATGGATTTCTTATGTGCTCTTTGTCATAAAAGTATCTTATTTTTCCATCACTTTTGAAAGTAGTAGTTGTTTTAAGTATAATAGTAAGAAGAGTATAGACTATAGTAAATAATAGCTTTTCAGGATATATCAGTCTGGGTTGAAAGTTGCTCTCTTTAGGGCTGGAACATTTCACCCATGGTTCTCTAGCTTTTAAAGTTTGTTGAGAATTCTCCTGCAATTCTAATGACTCATTGTTTTTCTCTAGCAGTTAAATTCTATTCTTGTGTTGGACTTCTGGGATTTTGACTGTGATGTATCATGGAAAGGTTCTTTTCTGATTGTGGCTATTTGGGATTCTACATATGTTATGGTTTATGTCTCCATGTCCCTCCAAAGCCTCATGAAGTTATGGGTGGGGCTTTTTCAGAGTTGCCTGAATCTAGAGTGTGTGTTGCTGGGATTAAGGGTGTGTGACTACTAAATCAATATACATTGGTTTGGCACCACCCTACTCCTGGTAGTCTGGATAAGGTAAAAAGGGCAGAAAGACACTGTTAAGCTTCTCTTGTTGCTTTTGCTACCACGTGGGTGCCATAACTGTTTCTCTTCTGTGATGCCCCTCTGCCATGTGCCACTCTGCCTTGAGCCAGATGATTATGGACTGAAACCTCTACAGCCTGCGAGCTATATAAACCCTTTCCCTTTTAACTGTGGGTGTTGGGCATTTTGTCTTAGCAATGATAGGAAAGAAAGGCAATGTGCCTCACTTTTATGTGTGTAAAATTCATTCCCTATATTTGGAAAATTTTCTATTATTTCTCTAAACAAGTTTTTTAATGCCATTTGCTCTGTCTTCTCACTTTTCACTGAATTCAGTTAAACTCAGATTAGTTTTCTTCAAATCATCTAGCAGCTGTTGAATTACTCTTTCATGTTGTCTTTTTTGATGGTATTTCTCAATAATCAGTCACTGATAACAGCCCCATCTTTTAGTTGACACTCTATTGCCCATACTTTCAATAAAATATTTAATATGAGTTTGGTGCCTTTCAATGGACTCTAATCCATTTTATACTGGACATTCACATTTAGTTTATCACAGTTAGCTTTTTGTTAGTGTCTTCTGTAGCCTTCTGTTTTGTTGTCTTCTTTAAGAGCACCAAGCACCTTAATGACTTTTTATGTCCTTTATTATCCTTTCAAATAATTCTTGGTGTAAATTTGGATTTCCTCCCTCTAATTCCCCATTGATCAGCATTGATTTTTGCCTTGTATTCTAACGTTTCTATTTTTATCTGTTCATTTTTGTGCTGAGGTTTGCAGGTTGATTATAGTGGAAGACTTTGATTTTAGTATGGAACCACTTAGTGTCTGCTTTTCAGTGGTGCATTCTGGAGATGGTTAACTGTAATCTTTTGCCTCTGTCCTAGAATACAATCACCACCTTCTTGGGGGAAGGAAGGTGGTGAATGAAGATGGTAGTGTATTTGGCTTAGTACTCAGTTTTCTGTGACTGGGCCACGATATTGTTAATGACCTTGAGGCAGTCCAGATATTGGCATACAGAGAAAACCAACTGAAAGCAGCAACTATATCACTTTGGCTCTAGTAATAAGATCAGCATCATTAACAGTGTCGAAGACAAACTGGATACTGACATACTCTAAGAACCAATAATGTACCACCCTTAATTATAGAAAAGAGACGATGATTATGGTATAAACACTAAGCAAAATCAAATATTGACCTACAATCATATCCTTGAGGCAGAACAACCTTACTTCTGTTAACAGCAGGACAGTATTTAACAGTAATAGCACAGAGTTGACCAACAAAAGCTGCATAAAGCTTAATGGTAAAGATAGAGGGAGTGGGAAACTGGAGAATGAGAAATGTAAAATTTTAAATATTAATCAGTGGAAGATAAGAAGGGGAGGAAAACATCAGATAGGGGATCCTATTGAGGAGTAAAAGAAAATTAATAGTATTAGATAACAGTAACAGAAAATAATCAAGAAAAAGAAAGGAAAAGAGAGTAAAAATAAAGAAAAGAAAAGAAGGAAAAATGTTAAATGGAGAAAAGAAAAAGAAAAAGGGGAAAGCCTCTAACCCTCCCCAACCAATGAGAGAAGAGAAAAAATATTGAGTCAATAAAAAGAAAAAATTTTTTTGAGTAGTTTCTTTTTTGTGTAGTTTATTTCCGGGACCTGCAGTCTTGGAATCCAGAAAGCCATATTTATCTCTTCCTAGCTCTATCTCCTTTGGGTTTGTGAAGTGTCCTCCCTGTCCAGAGACTCCTCTGTCCATAACCTTATATCATGGTAGCTGACTAAGCCAAGGCATGTCACGCTCATGTTGGTAGATGAGTGATACTCCTTCTGATCTGTGCTGGATGTAGGCCATAGGGCAGAGGTTCAAGCAGACTGTTGGACTTAATGCCAACTCCTTCAGATCTAGTAGCCTCTAAAATCTACTTTTACTGGTCCTGGTTTCTAGCTACTGAGGTCAGGGCCCATATCCTTCTTGGCTTGAGTTTAAACTTCACAGGGGGGTCTATGTCTATCACACACCATATCCACAGCTGTTTCTCCATAGTTATCTTTCGCCCAGTTACTATGGAGGAGGGTAACCTTGGAAATTCTGGAGTGTAATTGTTCTGTGGCAATACAGTGGGTACTGATCTGGGTTTCTACTCTAACTGTAACCTGCCATGACAAAGTTACTTTTGGAGTAAAACCCCATGCTTCTTTTGTAGTTTACAATATCATTGAGATTTTTGAGGGGGTTAGCACTCTTGGCCAGGTCTGTTATTTCTCCCTGGAGCTGCCAACAATCTTGGCATACCTTCTCTCCCAGGGTATTGGCCTCATTCACAACCAGGTTGGTCCCTTAGTTGGCTCCTCTGCTGCCCAGTGCTAGGGGGAAACAAAAGAAAGAAAATTTGGAGATGGCTATAGCCAGAGTATGTAATCCAAGGGCATGGAGCCAGCCAGGACAGAATGCTTCATGAGGGCAAGTTCCTCAGCCCACATCAAGGTGCAGGGGGGCGTTTCTCCATTTGGCCCATTTCATTTTTTAACTTCTGAGAAGCAGATGGCAAAACTGAATTAGATGTGCAAATAATTATTGTGATTAAAGAGAAAGCAGAGATAGGAAGAAACCTTTAACTGCAGTGCAAGTGTGATACCTGTGAAGGAAGAGGAGAGGTTGGAATATTGGGAACTTTCTGAGGAAGTGTCAGCCAGGGTCAGGACTCCCGTTTGCCTGAAGGACTCAGGGCCAAGACCATGTGATAGACAAGTCCTATGTTGGGAGGAATTTCCCAGATTTGATACCTGTGTAGTGTGAAGTCATTGGCTAAGAGGACATGGTCTTGGCATAAATGTGGTAGATTCTGAATGTGGGCAGACTGGTGCCTGCATTCCATATAACAGTCCCCTCCCAAAAGGAGATCTGAGTAGCTTACTCTCCTGGCTGCTGCAGAACTTCTCCAGTTGTTTAAACATAATCCTTTTTTCAAATCTTTTATCCTATCTTACATATGTTCTATCTTCTTTTTTCCCTATGTGCTATGTTCTGCTTAACTTATTCATATTGCTACGGTTTAGATTCAAAACATTCCCCCAGTGTCTCATTTATTTAGAATGTGTTGTTAGAAAGTTGGACCTGGTTGGAGGTTGGTCATTGAGGGGTGTGACCTGAAAGGGTGCATTCTTGTCCCTGTAGCTTACTTCCTTCTCTCTCCTTGCCTCCTGGTTGCCGTATGTTGAGCAGATTTGCTCTGCCCTTCCATTGTACCATTTCCGCCTTAGATCTGCCAACCATACATGGTCAGTCTCTAAAACCAGGAGTCAAGATAAACATCTCCTCCTTTAAACTGTGGGTGTCATGTATTTGTCCTAGAGAAAAAATGTAACTAATAAAGACCCATCTTCTAATTCATTTTATTTCAGCTGTTTTGAGTTTTCTTTTGAAACTTATCCCATGAGTTTCAAAATTTTGTTACATTCAAATTAAATTAGTTGATTCATTTATCAAATTATTAATGTAGATTTTTGTTATTTGGTCATTCAAAATTTCTGCCTCCTTTAAAAATATTTTATATAGAGATCTTTTATAAGCTATATACAAAATTTTAATAATTGAAGTACTTGGCATGGGAAGATGTATATATTTTATGGCTCATTCCTGCTGAATCTTCTTCATAATGACTTATTATATATATATATATATATATACATTCATTTTTAAGTGTTTGATCCAACTTAATCTATGAATCTTGAGGGTTTAAAGTATTTCCTTTTATTTTTACCGAGTGCCACATCATTTTGTTAATCTTTTACTTCTAGACTGAGTTGATTCTGACCTATGGGAATTATAAATCTGAGCTCCACGCATGATTATAAAATTGCCTAGGGAACAAATTCTTTGTTGATTCTAGTATAATCAATATGGTTGTTCTTATTGCTGCTGTTATTTTTCTGGCCAGAATCAGAGCAGAATAAAAGAAATTCTTTAGGATCCTTTCTCGGATAAGTGGACAATTTAACACTTCATTTTGCCAGTGGTGCCACTCCTCTTAAGACTTTATCATGATATGAGAATTTGGGGCATAATTCTAACATTTTTCCTGCACTTCAATCTAATTTTTCCATTCTGTACACAGTAGTTAATCTCCAAGACTTTGAAACTTGTTGAATTGATGTTTGCTCTTAGGCTTCACAAGATATTGTTAATGGTTATTCCAGATTCACATTTGATTGTTTTCTAATTTTATTTTATTTTTAATTGAAAATAATACATATATTTATATATAGAGATATCTATATATATTCATATGTCTGTATATAGATATCTCTATATATAGACATGAATATATAGATATATGTAGCTATATATGTGGGTTACAATATGATGTTATTATTATAATATATATATATTTAGAATGATTTCATAAAGCCATTTGACACATATTACCACACATATCATTTTTTGATCATCTTTGTGGCAAAAAATTAGTTTGTAAATTTCAATTTGTGTTATTTTATCATATCTTTGGCAAGAATCACTCCCACTTATTTTGATCTCAGTTATACATTTAAACTTATGCTTATTGTAACCTTCAGGATCTGGTCATATTGGGTCATTAAGTAGGCATTTTGGGGTATATATTCACCAAGTTCCCAGGAGAGAAGTCACCTAATCTTGAACCTTTTCATTTAATATACTCTATCTTCCTTAGTAGTTTCTTTGTTGAAGCTGAAAAATAACATAGAATTTTGTCTATGGGTGAAAGGCAGTGCAGAGATTATTCCGAAAATCACTGATTTACAATCTGCAGAAAACATATAAGTCCATCTCTAAGCCCTTGAGAACTTTCCTGATTTCCATGATTCCATAAAAATTACCAATTATGGTTGAGCATTAACTTAATTGTTTTCTTCAGTACTTTCTATGTAATTCATTTGGATCTGGAAGTACACTTATCAAATGAATTTATAATTCTTTTTTATTTTACTTCCTGCCTGCACATTATACCCCTTCATAGAGAAGATTGTTAATAAAATTTTGTTAACATACCCATTGTGGGAGAATTGTTAAGTTTAGCATTACCTTATGAGTGGCTGATCTTGTCAATAAGAGAAATCCATACACTATAGTTTTCATAGGTTTCAACCTTCTTAACTTAACCTGTTGTATGATGCTGACATCTGGGTTTAAAAAAAAAAAAAGGTGTCTGCAGCTCCCTATCCTTTCTATGCCATATTTTCTACTTCTTGGTGAGTTTCTCCTAAAAGAGTGTATTTTATTCTTATTGTCCCTGGAATCCACTACCAAATTTTCTGTTTTTCTAATGGAGTCATGGAAATCTTTGATCTGTGTTCCACAAACCATGGTTCTTGTTAAATGTTATAAGATCCAGGACTGGGGCCTGGGAGTTAAAACTTTAGGAGTAAAGTATCAGCATCTGTGGGTAGTAATAGGCAGGACCTGCAAAGCTGAGCAGCAGAGGAAGAGCAGTGATGTTCAGTATGTGGTCCCAGACTTTGAGATTGGGTCCTACAACTTAAAGTAAAGCCAGCTATAGAGATGACTGGATACCATAGTGACAACCCCAAACCCGGGGGCAATAATAGGACAGCCATGATCAAGGAGGAGCCTTTGGTTGCTTGATGTAATTTTAAAGTTTTTGCTTTTCTTCTTCACTGTAATCACATACTTCTATTTTAAAGTAGTGGCCAAACTAGTCTCATTGAGGTCATTACCCTTACCAGAGAAAGCCTATATATGTAGACTGAAGGGAAGGTGAAGAGGATCAGCCACACCAAGGACTCTGATCTTTTCTTGTCATCTTGCCTTTAATGCCACAAAGAATCAGTCAGAGATCTTGCTCTCAGAGGACTCAAAGGACAGAGTACTGAAGGGAGCTCTAGCTTGGATTCTATTACGAAAGCAAGACATTAGTAAAGGAAAGGAAAAAGAGAGGGATGTGTTTCATCCCACTGCATGTGGCTTACATGTTCAGCAGTAAATGACATGGTGTCAAACTTTCCTGTGTACTTGTCTGTCTCCTCCCACTGGAATGTGAGTACTTTGAGGGAAAGGACACTGTTTTCTTTGTCTCAAAGTGCTTGCTGCTTCAATTAGCAGGTGTGAGATCTTGGTCAATTTTTAATCAGCTCAAGCCTTGGTTTCCTCATTTGCAAAATAGAAATGATGATAGTAGTACCACTCTCATAGCTCTGTTTCAAAGATTAATGCATCTTAAATGAATTATGCAGTGAATCAAGTGACCTTTCCTTTCTTATTCTCCATCAAGAATATCAAGCTGAATAGTCTTAATATTGCCAAACTGTAGCACTGTGTGCAGTGGTCCAGGTTCTCCCCCCAGGAACAGTTTTAAAGAGAGGCCAATGACTTGTCCTTCCTTGAGTTCCTCACTTCCTCAGGCCCCCTGAATCTTCACATTGTACTGGGAGTTGGGTAGGTGTGGGGAAACCCCAGGCTGCTGAACGATCCTCTTTAAAGTCATTGGAACCAAAGGCAAGGAGCCAGAATCAAAGATTACCTTGTTTTTTGGAGTGTATCACTGGCTATTGTCCCCATCAAACAAAACCCTTTCATCAGAGGTTCTTTAAAACACTTTTCTCTCTCCTTTATTTTGCTTTGAAATAAGCTGGGCAACAATTAATTTCAGAGAGAGAGAGAGAGAAAGATAATTCAACAAGGATCTATTACTACTCTCAGCTTCTATTGCTGTAATGAAAATCTATTTCCTTTTCCTTTTGTGTCCCATATAATTTAATGCCCATTTTATTAATGGTCTGAAATAATTACGGAACCCTTTGTGATTCTCAAGTATGTTTCATTTAATTGTGCAATAAATGCCTAATCTCTTCCTCCATCTGAAGCTATTATGGCGTTAAAATTAACAATTATGCAGCAATGTGCTGGGGTCCATAGAAATCACTCCAGATAACTAGACATATATAAATCATTCATGAGAACAATTTCTGAAAAGAGACGGAGGGGAAAAAAATTGTGTTGAAAATGACATTGGGAAGCCAAGGGCCCAGCCTGTAAGAAGATAGTAACATCTTTAAAAAATCTTTTTTCTTTCCTTTTTTGTTATTATTATTTTATTAATTGTGTATGTGGCATAGCCCTCCCCCCATTTCTATTTCTATTAGCCTGACAGATATTTTCAGAATTAATTAACTGTTAGCTCTGAGGATAAATTGTTCATTATCAATTTCCTCCTCTTTCTTTCTTTCCTTTTATAGTTTTTCTTTTTCTTTCAGGCCAGCAATTACATTCCCTGGCTTTCTCTAGCAGCTCCTGTTCTGCACAGCTATCCAAATGGGGAAAGTGCTTTTTTCTTTCAGCCCTATTCACTTCTTCTCTTCTCCCTTTTGTGGGATTTAATAACTATGGCTGATAGGCTCACACTGGACAGAGAGGTTAAGTTTGTTGTCTCAGCACATTGCTGACAGGGCACAGTGCAGGAATTCTGTAACTTCTAACCAGCCTTGTGGGTCTGTCTATTCCCACACTGGCATAGCTTGCAAATAGTGTTTAGAAACGAGCTACCCCAAATATCCTGCTTAAATAACAGCATTTCCATTGGTGCTATTGAACCCCGCCTCCATTGTTTGAAACAGTCCTAGTTCCCAAGAGATTCCTAACAAATATCCTATAGCCTATCCCTTCTCCTGAACATAGGAGTGCACACAGGTACATACTCACAAACATGTGCATGTGAACACACACACAAACACACACATGTGGACACATGGTATGGATGATTGTCAGAGAATCCAGGGTCCACAGGACTAGGCAAACAGATGAGTAGATGGAGTAGATGGGATGGGGACCATAACAAATTGGGAGATTCCATACCCTGCCTGGAGGGGGCAGCCAGCTTCCAGGGATAGCTGCCTTTGGGGAATGCCTACCCGTGGTGGCCAACACTCCTATTTCTGAAGTCTGAAGTTTTAATGTGGGACCTACCAATTAATTGTTGACCAGCCATTCAGAAAAGCTTAAAACAGTGTGGGCTAAATGGGCAGCTTGAATTCAGGCAAGGGCTATTTTGGGTCTCTACTCTAAAGGACTGTTTATTTCTACGTTCAGCAAAAACTTTTTAGAATAGACAGGCTGAGCACACTGATACTTGGCTCTACATGCTTTGCAGGCATGGGCTTGGGTATTTTAAGTCTGATAAATGCCTGAAGTTGCTCTGAATGTTGAGCTGTATAATGAAGAGGGTACTGGGGGAGAGGGCTTCGCATCTGATTTTCCGCCAGGTGTCACCAAGTGTAATCATCATGTAAGCACTGAAGAATAATCAGGGTTATAATTAAGGGTGATAAGTCTGTCCATGCTCATGGTCCTGGTGGTTTTTCAAGTTTTTCTAAGGATTAACTGAAGGTTCATGGAGTTTGGAGCCCAAATGTTTTTGGTGGGGATTCCAGAGACATGAGTTATGTGGACAATAGTTGTCATTTATTGACAATATCATAGATATTAGGCTTTGATGTATATAATCTAGGTTCGATTAATTCATTTAACCCTTATCATATTTTTAGGTAAGGATTATTATCATTCCCATTTTCTTAGTTACTTTTCTCATTGCTGAGACAAAATACCCAAAACTCAAAGTTAAAGGAGGAAAGGTTCATTTAGCTTACAGTTTGTAGAGGTTTCAGTCCATATTCAGCTGGCTTCGAGGCAGGGTGATTTGGCAGAGGGGCACTGCAGAGGAGAACAGTTCATGGTGCCCACATGGTAGAAGAAGAAACAAGAGCCCTTAATAGCATCTTTCTGCACCTTTGTCCTATCCATGCTACTTAGGGTGGGTAGGCTTCTCACCCTTAATTCTATTACCCTTGAGCCTAGCATTACACCATGAATCAATTCCAGCATCGCACACTCTAGAAAAAAGCCGCCTCCAAAAATTCCCACCCATGACCACATGAGGCATTGGGGAAAACCTCTAAACACAAGCCACAACACCCATTTTGCAGATGAGGAAATTAAGAAGTTAAGGAATGTGTACCAGATCACTTTAAACAGCAACTTCCTAGCTCTTAACCACTGTTTAAAATGCCTCCTTACTTGACATCTGCTAGAATGAGCAAGGCCAAACACAAGGTAGAAGATGACTAGAGAAAATTTAGCAAATAATGGCAAAGAACACATCTAAACAGAACTAAACAGGTCATAAATGTTCATTATCTAACTTGGAGACAGCTTTTAATTACTATGAACAACACTGATAAATATTCTCGATATCATTGTATGAGTGCTCCTCTTTCTATATACTATCAAAATTATTTTATGAAAATTAAGCAATGGAGATAGAATTCTTTTATCAAAACTTGTGAAAATTCATACATAATTTAAATATATATTGAATTGCCCTTGATTTAAGACATATGCACATCCTGATCAATGATTTTGCCATTGTTTTTTTGTTAGATAGCATTGTATTTTAAGAATTACTCCAAGGTAATCTGGTTTTTATTTGAGACTTTCTTCTAAACTGGCTGATTAATCTCCTCAGGATTAATTTAAAAGCAAACTTCATTCATGATGAAACTCCTCTATAAGATAACAACATGTTTAGGACAAGAACTTTGGACCCAAATTCCTTATGAGTCTTTCTATCATTTCAATATTTCCTAATTACCTGCTTGTATGAGTAAGAAAATAGGAATGATATTGTTTTCTTAGTATTTCTACTATTTATTTGAATATAATGTTTACCTCTTTCTATAAACACTATACTTGATTTTCTTCAGCAACAAAGAAACATTTTGCAGCATATTTAGATGTAGGTAGTCTGAAACTCCCTTTAGTGACATTTCAATTCAAAATTTTGTGATTTTCCTGGCCAGTGGGGTCTAAGGTATTCAAAATGCTGTCCTACCCAGTTTTGTTACTAAATTCCAGACTCAAACTGTTACCTCTGTAAGTTAAAGATATACACCTTTTAAAGAAACATATTAAATGTTTAAGCAGGATATACACTTCTAAACAATAAGTCACATGAGACCTGCTTTAAATCGTAGAGTATTTACCTCACCTCTGGAGACCTTTAAAAAATAAGATAATAATAAAAGCTGACATTTATTGAGCACTTATGATGTGAAGTACTAGGCTTTGCGAGCATTAATTTATTTGCTTTCACAGTAATCCTATGAAGTAAGTATTTTTTAATCTTATTTAACAGATAAGAAACCAAAGCTTAGAGAGTTTAAGTAATTTGTCCAAGGTCACACAGGTAGTAAATGGAAGAGTCTGTATCCACCAAAAGATTGCCCTTTTTTTTTTTTGGAAGTGCCAGGGATCGAACTCAAGCCCTTGCACTTGCACTTGCAAGGCAGGTGGTGGAACCACTGAGCCAAATCCCTGGCCCCAATTGTCTCTTAATCACTGCTTTATAGTCCCCAAAGTCTTGATGCTGCTGGAAATAGTTTTAGGGACAAAGGCATCACATTTCCAGGCCACAGAGAATTCAGAAGTGAGTGCACAGGCATGTGTATGCAGAACATTCAAGGAGTAGATGTGTGGTTTTGAGACTCATTCAACAGCCTGATGGGGCACTAGAGTTTGGATGCCAGAGCCACAGAGCCTGCCCATTCCAGGCCCTGCCAAGCCCTGCAGCCTGGAGGGGTTTTTATGAACCTTCTATGATCTTGGGAATGGTAATATATTCCTCTCAGAGGCAGAATTCAGGGGCAACACGTTATTACCTTTTCTAGCAATTGTTTTGTTTAATTTCCATTTTAAAATTTATTTCCTGTGAGAATGAACTGACTGGAATTCATTTGTGCCAGGGAGGGAAGGTGAATTTCTTATTAACTCTCCCAGGTAATGGGCAGCTGTAGTTTAGGCTTCACTGAGACCTTGAATTACTCAGGGCTGGGAGGATGGGGGGAGCACTCGGGGAAGGTGTGATTGATGTGGCCTGAAACAGGACAGGGAACAGGTGTACTGTGGACTGGATGATGTGGTCTGGAGGGGAACCCAGCAGAAGATGTTTTCTATAAAAATCTGGACTAGGCAGCTCCTGTATGTGAAGAGCATTTTGTCTTTTCCCTGGCTAGAACTGGGAACATATTAAGAGAAAATTCTAAATCTCCCTTTGTGTGGCTGAACACATGAAGTTGGTATCCACTGAAGACTGAAAATTTTATAAAAGATCAAAGTGAAGCTGGGAGATAGGAGAAGTTAGGCAGATAGGCACAGGTCCTGAAGAGCAAGTTAAAGTAAACTAAAGTCAGGGCCTAAGTGAGTTACCAGAATGGATTATCAAGGCCTAGTGATATGCTGGAGGCAAAGAATACCTCATTAACCTAATGGGAGAGACCTTGGAGGAAGTAAGATACAAATGAAGCAGCTTGTTTCCCAGACGTCAAGAACCCACCTGCACCCAGGAGCATTCCTGCTTTCTATCACTGGTATTAAAACTTAAAAAAAAAGCCCATGTATTTAAACATCTACAGTGTTCAATTATGGAACATCCCTCTCTGACTACAGAGCACTTTTGTTTTATTCCTTTCTAATAAGCACACATTTGGCCATTCCCTGCTGCTTACTATTTGCTGTTTTGTCAGATTCAATCTTCATTGCCCCAAAACAAGGACCCAAGAGCTAGACAGATCTGGTTACAAATGGAGGTTGGGGTATGAGAGGCAAAGTGTGGAAGGTATGTAGTACATCTTGCTGATCCCTCTCTCCTTGAACAACTGGATTTTATTCTGCCATGGCATTGGCATTCCTTTCCCTGGTGTTCTTATTCTTGCAGGCTGAATGGCTTAGACCCTGTTAGACTCACTATCTCAGAACCTAGCCGCCCAGCACACCCTTCCAAAGAGTGACCAAATGTTGTCTGCTCTCCCTTCCACGCCTTCATTTCTGTGTCTGCTGCCTGCCCTTTCTATCAATGTCTCCTACATTCCTTCAGGAGACATCTTTATGCCTCCTGTATCCTGACAATTGCCTTTGAGTTTGTACACTAGATTAATTTTCCTAAAGTATGTCTTTGGCAGCATCACCTTCTGTTAAAATTTTCACTGGCTTCCCACTGGATAAAATAAAGGCCTCTTGGCATCTGATGACCATCCAGTGATATTTTCCAATGATCCAGACTCAACTGCCTCAAAGCAGCTGATCCCTTTGTAGTATTATTTTAATGTCCCTGGCCTTCATTCCTCTAAACCCAGAGAAAAAAAATGAAATAGTCAAGAGCCAAGCAATCATATAAATGACAGGAAAATGGTCAATGGTACCCACACTTGGTCTCAGTTTTAAAGAGGAAAAGGAAGGATATCTGAACTCTGGAGAGTTTGCTGGATAACACACCTTCCAAGTGTCCCAATATAAGGAAAAGGTAACCTCTACTCAGCCTCAGCCACTATATCACACAGGAATTCTTTTCCAGAATTTTTCCCTGAATCATAAATCCTGAGAAAAATCAGTAAAAAATCTAGAAAATAAAAAAAAAGGATTAGAATTCTTTGGCAAGAATTAAGCTTTAACAATAAATATAGAAACATATTCACAGGAATATAATGACATCAAATTGAAAACAAGAAGAAATACTGATGGATTGAACTGAAGGTAGAATTTTCAGGAATTTTTCAGGGAATACAAACAGAAGTGTGATCAAGATTTAATTAATGTTTATGGTCTAATCAGTCTTTCACATAGTCGTTTCAATGTTTTAAGCTTGTGTTTATGGCAATCTCTGTTGCTTATAGAGTCAAACTTGCTAATAAAATGAATATTAATAAAGTTTTGTGATAACATTCTTAATACAAATCCTTTGCTATTTCAAGAAATCTTGTTCTTAAAAGTTTGTCTGAGAAGGTGGCAGAGTGGTGAGCAGCAGACAGCCTCTCCAAGAATTGGTGTGCTGAAACTGAAATATTGTGGTGTGAGAATAAGGAAGCAAGTAGGTCCCTGGGACCCAGAAAAGATCTGAAGAGATAACTGAAATCCAGGGGAAGAGTGAAGAGAGAGACTTCAATAAAAAGGAGGGAGGTGGCACTTTGTCCCAGAGCCCAGACATACAGTGTGGGAAGGGCAGATCAAACCTGAAGATGCATGGTGACTATTAGCAACCCAGAGGCCTCAATGGAGAAATGCAGCAATGGAAAGGAGCATTGGACACAGCAGATTGCAGTGGCTAGTGGCTAGTGAGTTATTCAAGTTCAGACATCACCCAGAAGAGGGCTCTTGACTAGTAGTCATCTTGGAAAAAGTCCAACTGAGCTGAGAATTTAGAACAGGTATGGACCAGCTCCATCTAGTGGCACCAGGTGTCATGGTAAGGGTGCCATTTCAAATAGGCAAGAAGTCCATGAATGGTTTTTAAACCAATAGAGAATCAAGCAGGAGGCACACAGATAGTTGCAGGACCAACAAATCTGGCTTCAGCCTCATATCCAGAAACCAGCCTAATATTCAGTGGAACTAAAGGTGCAGCTTGCTGGGATTATCTATTACCTCACCATAAATGTATGGCTGGCTTGTTGGGATTAATCAACTTGAATCTGGACTCTGTCTGCACACATTGTCAGTCACAACAAAGACATGCTTTGAATTGGATTTATTTTTTTCTTTTCTCTTTCCTTTTTCTCCTTCTTTTCTGGTTTTTCTCAGTCCGTGGTCTATTTTTTTTCTGATTGTTTATTATTGTTTTTACATGAGTATGAAAATGGTTTCTAGTTTTGTTTTAGTTGTTATATTCTGTTTTTATTTTTATCCCTTCCATCTCTCTTTCTCTCCTGTCTTCTTCACCAGTTTCCCAAAGTTTATATGACCTTCCTTTGTACTCCAGCCTTGCTTATAATCTCTTCCTCTTCTTCTATTTCTCAGTTTCCACCCAAGCCCTTTCAAATCCCCCCACTCCCAGGATAAAATTGCCATATTCAGGTCTTGTATAAAATTTTCTGGTTTGTTTTAGATTTGGCTATATAACCACAAATATAGTTCATGTGATTAAAGGTGGCAAATTAATAGTTCTTCATTTTCTAGGCTGTGTTTAATGTTATTGTTGATTGTACTATTTTAGCCAAGGTGGGATAATTATGTTAATCAGTAATTCTTCCTGGTATGTCAACACCGAGATTGCCTAAGAGTTTTAAAAAAATACTGTAGGCCAGTGCCAGAGAACTGAAAGGTGGGATAAGTAGGCAGAAGCTTCTCATCCCCAATAAATTGCAGAGATAGGATCTTGCAACAGACTCAAAACCCAAAATCCAGGTACACCTGGAAGACAACTCTGAGAAGTAGTCATTTTCTAAGGGTTCTGAATACTAGCATAAAGCTACTTACCATAAGCAATTTAAAAGCATCAACCCAGGAATTAAACCAAAAGCAAAAAAGAAAACGAAAACACACTTAAACAAGACGCAATCTCCTCAGACTTTCAGCTTACCAAAGGTAAACCCAAGAGGCAATGAGGTGGAACAATCCAAAAGTCACCCACCTAGATTCTGTGAAATGGTAATGATGGAAGTAACAAAGCAGTTGAATAAGGCTCTAGAAAAAAAATCTAGAAATAATTGTGCAGATATTTACATAGCTGATATCCACAATGAAAGACATGCTTAATGACTCTACAGAAGATACAGATAAAAAAGAAGACCTTAGGAAAATGATGAAAACAATGAATGTCCAGCATAAGAAAGAAATGAAATACATGAAACAGATCCAAACAGATATTCCGGAGATTAAAAGTTCTATAAAAAATATGTGCAGCAGGGCCAGGGATTTAGCTCAGTGGTTCTGCCATCTGCCTCACAAGCACAAAGTTCCGAGTTCAATCCCCAGTACCAAAAAAATAAAAAATAAAAAGAAAGTATATGCAGCAGAATGAGCCAACATGAGGACAGAATATCAGATATAGAAGACAACATTGTGGCTAGAAATTATGAAAGGACATATTCCTTAAGAAAAGCAAAAGACCACAGGAAATCAATCCAGTAGCTGCTAGATAAAGCAAAGAAGAATAACATAATATTAACTGGAGTCAATGAAAAAACAGAAGATAGCACAAATGATATAAAAAACCTGTTCACAGAAGTAATCCCAGAAAACTTCCCAAACAGGGATAAAGAATTTGACATACAGATAAATGAGGCATATAGGACTCTAATTAGCCATGATAAAAAAAAATTCCCCCAAGGCATATAATAGTCAAGACTCCAGAAATTTAATACAGGAACAGATTATTAAAAGCTGATGGAGAAAAGAAACAAATCACCTATAAAGGGAAGCCCATTAGAATCACAGCAGACTTCTTAACACAAACCCTCAAGTCACAAAGAGCTTGGAGTGAAGTTTTCAAATCTTAAAGTTTAAAGCACTAAAGTAAATACAAATGAATGCATATTATCAGACCACAGTGCAAATAACCTCCAATCCAGATTGATGTACCCCACAAAACTATCTTTGTAAATTGAGGAAGAAATAAGATACTTCTATGATAACAACACCTGAGGAAACTTATAAACACCAACTCAGCACTCCAAAGTGTTCTGAAGGATGCTATTCTAGAAAAATATGGCAAGGATTACAAATCTATGAACCCCAACAGAATGAACCCACCAGGAAAGGCCAACATATTAAACAGAAAAGGAAAGAAAGGAGCCCCAAACAGGAAAGTAACATGACAGAGATAAGTCAATACATATCAGTTATAACCATCAATGTTAATGGTGTCAATTCACCAGTCAAAAGAAACAGACTAGAAGAATGATCAAGAAACATGATCCAACATTATGCTGCATACAAGAAGCACATTTAATAGGATAAACAAGTTCATAGACTGAAAGTCAAGGAATGGAAAACAATACTCCATGTGGCAGGAACCAAGAAAAAGGCAGGGGTAGCTATTTTACTTGCAGACAAAGTGGATTTCAAACCAAGACTGATTAAGAGAGACAAAGAAGCTCACTAAATTTTTGTAAAGGGAACAATCCAAGAGGAAGAGATAAAGCCATAAATATATATATGCACCAGAGAGCAGTGCATGTATCTGCATTAAACAATTATTAACAGACATAAAGAATCAAATAAGTACTAATACAGCTGTAATGAGGGAACTCAATACCCCACTGTCACAAATAGATCAACTAGACAAAAAACCAACAAAGAAACATTAAAAGTGAATCAAACTTTTGAACAAATGGACTTAGGAGATGTCGACAGAGTGTTCCACCTCTGGTCATCAGAATACACATTCTTCCCAGCTGTACACAGGATGTTCTGCAAAATAGATCACATAATAGCTCATAGAACATGCTTAAGTAAATGCAAATGAATGGAAATTATTCCATGCATATTATCAACCACAGTGCAATGAAATTGGAAATCAATAGCAAAAGAAATCATGAGAACTTCATAAACAAATGGAAATTAAATAACATTCTCTTGAACAACCAATGGGGCACAGATGGAATTAAAGAAGAAATCAGACAATTTCTACAATTAAACGATAGTGACAATATAACAAACCAAATTTTGGGGATGCAATGTAGCACTCCTATGAGGGAAATTTTATAGTGGTGAATACACATATCAGGAAAACCGAGCAGACTCAAATAAACAACCTCATCTTGAACCTTAATATTCAAGAAAAAGAAAAGCGAAACAAGGTGAAAGTTCACATGGTGGAGGAAATTATAAGAATCAGAACAGAAATTAATGTGATGGAGGGTAAGAAATAATATAAAGGATCAATGATTCAAAGCATTGACTCTTTGAAAGATTAAATAAAATTGACAAGCCCTTAGCCAACCTTATCAAGAAAAAGGAAAGAAAAGACTCAGATCCATGCAGCTAGGAATGAAAAGGGTGAAATCACAACAGATCCTGCAGAAATCCAGAAGATCATCAATACCTACTTCAAGAATCTGTATTTTAATAAGATGAAAAATATACAAGAAATGGACAGATTCCTAGATACACATGAATTAACAAAACTGAATCAAGAGGATATAGAAGTTCTAAATAAACCACTCCAGCAAGTAAAATTAAATATGTAATTTTAAAAACACTACCCACAAAGAAAAGCCCTGGCCCTTATGGATTCACTACTGAATTCTGCAAGCAATTTAAAGAAGACCTAAGAACACTACTCCTCGAATGCTTTACTGAAATTGAAAGTGAAGCAATACCCCCCAAAAGCAAGCATTTCCCTGATTCCAAAACCAGAGAAGGATCTAACCAAAAAGGAGAATTATAGGCCAATCTCTCTAATAAAATTAGATGCAAAAGTCCTCAATAAGATATTGGCAAACATAAGGGCCAGGGATTTAGCTCAGTGGTTCAGTGCCCTGCCTCACAACTGCAAGGACATGAGTTTGATCCCTGGTACTGAAAAAAAAAAAAAAAAGAAAGAAAAAGATATTGACAAACAGAATGCAACAAATCATCAATGAAGTTATACATCATGACTAAAGATTCATCCCAGGGACTCAGGGATGGTTGCAAATCAATAAATGTAATACACCATATTAACAGAGCCAAGGATAAAAGCCA
>NW_022900949.1:50884059-50925559 GCF_012274545.1 Fukomys damarensis | reverse complement strand
AAAATGAGATTGAAATATCAGAAAATGGAAAGATATCCCTTGTTTTTGAGTAAGAAGAACTGGTATAGTGAAAATGGCCATAGTTCCAAAATCATTTTACAGATTTAATGCAATCCTGATCAAAATTTCAGTAGCATATCTCACAGAATCAGAGAAATCATTCCTAAAATTCATTTAGAACAAGAAATGATGCAGAATATCAAAGTTAAATCTGAGTAACAAAGGCAAGGCTAATGGCATTACAGTTTCCAACTCATCTTTGACAAAGAAGCCAAACATCCTCACTGGAGGAAAGATAGCCTCTTAAATAAATGGTATTGGAAAAACTGGATTTCAACTTGTCAAAGGTTAAAACTAGACCCCAATTTTTCACCATGCACTAAACTAAAATTCAAGTGGATTAAATATCTAAATATTAAAACAGAAACACTAGACTTGCTGGAAGATAAGTTAGGTAGAACTCTTGAAGATATCAGCATAGGAAAAGACTTTATGAACAAATCCTCAGTAGCAAGGGAACTAACACAAAGAATCAACGATTGGGATCTCATCTTTTTAAAAAGCTTCTCCACTGCCAGAGAAATTACTAGCAGAGGTAAGAGACAACCTGGGAAAAATTTTTACCAGCTGTTACTCAGACAAAGATCTACTATCTAGAATATATGAAAAACTTAAAAAAAAATCAGACCCCCAAATATAAAGACCCAATTAAAAAATGGGCATGTGAAATGAACAGACATTTCTCAAACAAAGAAGTAAAAGCAGAAAATAATTATATGAAAAAATTTTCACCATCACTGGTCATTCAAGAGATGCAGATGAAAACAACACTGAGATTCCATCTCACCCCAGTAAGAATGGCTGCTATCAAGAAATCAATCAATAGGGGAGCCACCATCTCTCCAGCACCAGGAGGGCTGCCTGGGCCCTGATCCACTGTGGGAAGGATAACCATGCTCTCTCCCACTGGGAGCTGCCATCACTCCAGGGCCAGGAAGGTAGCCACGTGGGTGCCCCTAAACCCCCACAACTCCCTACCCCCCCCACTCTCAGACCTCCTGATTGTGCCAGTCTTTGGACCCACTGTGCAGAGGCAGAAGTGGTCATAAAGGGTATTTTTCTGAGTTCCCATCTTTGAACGTCTTTAAAGAAAGGGTGTGGGAAACCTGTAGTAGAATGGTGTGGAGTTCAACCTTTCAGAAGGTTGGGAAACTCAATCTGGGCCTTGCAGCCTGAGGTCAGTCTGCATCGTGGGGTTCAGCCACCAGCTAACTGAGATCAGGGTTCTTGTGTCCCAGCTCTGTCTAAGCCCCCATACTAAATGGTAAATATACTATATTGAAAGTTTGTTCACTGCAGACATGTTTTGGACTGCTTCTTGACTTCAATTTAATTCAAATGGTTTAAGGGTGACAGTCTAGTGACTACCACAGGTGGTCAGTTTCCAAATTGTGCTTGATCATGTTGTGTTGCTGATTGTATTAGTTGGGATGAAGGATTGTAGTCAATTTGATGAACTGTTTTCTCTGATGTTATGAAGATGAGAATGTCTGTGTGGTGTTAGAAACCCAGAAGACAGGGCACAACTATATCAGGAAGATTTGGGTGATAACCCAGAGATTAAACCAAGGACACCCCGACAACAAAAATAAAGATGAGAAAACACTTAAGTAAGACACAAAGACAGACTTCCAGTTCACCAATGGCAAACAGTAGGGCAAATGAGGATGAAAAGGCCGACAGTGAACCACCAGGACACCCTGAACTCAAAGCACAGGAAGTAACAAAACAGATCAGTCAGGCTCTAGAAAAATTCAAAACAGAAATAATTTCCCAGATAACCATAGAGATAGTGAGCAAAATGGAAGTCGTGATTTGAGACTCTAGAGCAGAAACTGACAAAAAAATAGATGAGCTCTGGACCACAATAGAAGTCATGAAGGCCCAGCATAAGAAAGAAATGGAAACAATAAATGTCCAACATAGGAAAGAAATGGAATCCATAAAACAGATTCAAACAGATATCCAGGAGATTAAACACTCCATTGAAAGTGTATGCAACAGAATAAAAGAATGTGAAGGCAGAATCTCAGATATAGAAGATAAGACTACAGTCAGTGACCACGAAAAGAGAGGTCTCTTAAAAACAGTAGGGGATCATGAGAAATCGATCCAACAACCTAGATGATGCAAAGAAGAATAACATAAGACTTACAGGAATCCATGAAGTAGCAGGAGAAAATACAAATGACGTAAAAAAGCTGTTCACAGAATTAATGACAGAAAACTTCCCAAACAGAGCTAAAGAATTTGACATTCATTTAAGTGAGGCATATAGGACCCAACTAGCCACAGTCAAAAAAGTCTACACCTAGACATATAATAATCAAGATCTCAGAAACCCAACAGAAGAACAAGCAGTAAGAGAAAAGAAACAAATCACATGCAAAGGAAAGACCATCAGAATCACAGCAGACTTTTCAACACAAACTCTTAGGGCAAGGAGAGCCTGGAGTGAGATATTTCAAGTACTAAAAGAGAACAACCTCCAACCTAGACTGATGTATCCTGCAAAACTCTCTTTCAAAATGGATGGTGAAATAAGATAACACCATGACAAAGAACACCTGAGAAACTACATGAATACCAAAGCAGCACTACAAGCAATTCTAAACAACACCCTAGAGAAAGACAATGAAGGTAACAACACCATGAGGCCCAACAGACCAAATCAAATAGGCAAGGCAAGAAACTAAAAGAAGGTGAAAAAGTAAAAAGAGTCAACAAAAGGCCAATAACATGTCAATAATAAGTCAGTACATATCAGTTATAACCATCAATGTCAATGGCCTCAATTCACCAAACAAGAGAAATAGACTGGCAGAATGGAATAAGAAGCAAGATCCAATAATATGTTGTATACAAGAAACACACCTAGTGCAAAAAGAAGCCCGTAGACTGAAAGTGAAAGGATGGAAAATAATTCTCCATGTGACAGGAGCCCAGAAAAAAGCAGGGGTAGCGATATTATTTGCAGACAAAGTAAATTTCAAACCAAAACTGCTTTTAGTATTATAGATGTAGGACAGTACTGTATCACACCTCTGTGAATGTGTAATATCTTGTACCTGCTTTACTATACATAGTAGTGACTGTGCTTTATCAGAGCTATTTTTAATGATGTTACTCTAGAATGCTGTCTTTCCAGATGATGATTAAGATGCTAATAAAATAAATGGTGCCAGGTACCACAACAGCAACAGAACTTTGCTGTTTTCTGGGTATTATTCTTTTTTTGTGTGTTTTTGTTTTTGTTTTTTTAATGGAGTGTGCCGAATGTCTATAATTTTGTTCAGATGACTGCAGAACCTGGAAAAGCTGTTGCTGCTATTGATGCATAACATAATGCTATTATTGGAATTTTTGGAAACTTTAACTGTGCTGTGCTGTCAAGTTTGGAAAAAGTTATCCCAATTTACTGTGTTGAGTTGGCATTGTACAGAAATTAACAGCCTTATTGGTCTAGAAATGTTAATTTTTTTCCATTTATACAGTATAATACACTGTATTAAATATGTAAGGTCATATCTACATGGGTTTGATAACAGAAACTAATATTCTCTAAATAATGAAAAAAAGAATAATATAAGACTACAAGAGCAAGAAGCAATTTTAATATGTTCAGGGACCATTTTCATCTTCAGAATTAAGGATTATTTTAATTTTACATCATTGCCTTTTCTCTTTTACTTTCATTTTTAGTTTTATTTTAGGATTCCCTATTTTTAATATTCATACAGAGATTTCTTTAACTGAAATACTGAATACTTTCTCTGGTGTGAAAAAACTATAATAGTACACAAGATCCTAATGAGATAATTAATATTATGAGAAATAGGAAGTAAAGGGCTAAAGGTGTAGGGAAAGTGGGAAGGGTGGTGGAAAGGTAATAAGGGAGAGGAAGAAAATATGAGAAAATGAAAAAATGGAAATAAAGTGTTTGTAAATGGGGAAGGGAGGAGGAGGTGAAGGGAGGGCAGGGACAAGGGGATAAAATGAGAATCAAGACCTATTATGTAAAGGTACAGGTTCCCAATAATGAATGTAACTGTATTGTATACCTAGATTATACTGATAAACTCAATAAAGAGAAAAAAATGTAAAAAAAAAAAAAAGAAATCAATCAATAACAAATGCCCACGGGGTTGTGGGGAGAAAGGATCCCTTCTTTATTGTTGGTGTAAGTGCAGACTGTTGCAACCACTGTGCAAATCAATATGGAGATATCTCAAAAAACTAAGATTAGAAGTTCCATTTGACCCAGCTATTCCTTGCTGGGTATCTTTCCAAAAGAATTAAAAGAATCATACCACAGTGATATGTGCTCACCCATGTTTATAGCGGCACAGTTTGTAGTAGCTAAAACTTGGAAACAACCCAAATGTCCATCAGCTGGAGACTGGATAAGGATGTGTTTTTTAAAATAAAATGCAGTACTACTCAGCCATAAAGAATGAGAAACTAGAGAGATTTATAGCTAAGTGGACACACGATGAGGCCATACTCTTAAGTAAAATTAATTAATCACACATTTGTAAATATTAGATCATTTCTCTGATGTGAAAAAGTAAAAGTGTAAATAAAGATCAAAATGTATCATTGATATTGTATAATAGGAAGTAAAGTCTAAAAACGTAGAGGAAGTGGTAGGAGTAGGGGAAAGGTAAAAAGGGAAAAGAAAAAAATACTTGAAAAGGAAAAGCATGGAAAGATGGCCTTTATAAACAGGGAAGGGTGAGGAACTGAAGGAAGGGTTGGGGAATGGGGAAAAATAAGAACCAAGATAAATTCTGTAAAGGTACAATATTCCAATGATGAATATAACTGTATTGTATACCTAAAATGTACCAATAAATTTAATAAAGATTAAAAAATGATTCCCAACTTTAAATTATATGGCAAAGCTACTGTGATAAAAAATAGCATGGTACTCACAAAACAAACAAACAAACAGCCGGAGGATCAATGAAACAGATTAGAAGATGCATAAAAATCTCCAGACACACTCAACCACCTTTCTTTGCCAAAAGAGCCAAACACCTTTGATAGACAAAAGACAGTCACTTTAATAACTCATGCTGGAAAAACTGGCTTTCCACTTTTCACAAATTAAAACCAGACCCAAATATCTTTCACTATACATTACATTAAAATAAAAATGGATCAAAGATCTAAATATTAAAAACAGAAACACTAAATCTGATGCTAGATAGAATAGGAAGAACTCTTGATGACATTGGTGTAGGCAAAGACTTTATGAACAAAACCCAGAGCGCACAGAAACTATCATAAAGAATCAACAAGTGGGATCTCATCTTCTTAAAAAAATGAAAAGCTTTTTCACAGCAGAGAGTGAAGAGACAACCCACAGAGTGGGAAAAACATTTTGCCAACTGTTCCTCGATGATAAAGGAGTACTCTAGAATATGTAAAGAACTAAAACAACAACAAAAACAAGAAAAAACAGACTTCTCAAATTTAAAGACCCAATCCCAAAATGAGCATCAAATCTCTCTCTCTCTCTCTGGTACTATGGATTGAACTTAGGCCCTTGTGCTTGCGAAGCAGATGGTGGAAGCACTGAGCTAAATCTCCAGCCCAAAGTAAGCATAAAATGAATAGACACTTCTTAGATGAAGTAAAAGCATAAAATAAATGTATGAAAAAATGTCTGATCACTGATCATTTAAGAGACGCAAATTAAAACAATGGCAAGATTCCATTTTACTCCAGAAAGAATCAGCCAATATTAAGAAATCAACCAGTAACAAATGCTGTGGGAAAAAAGAAACCCTTCTCCACTATGGTAGGAGTGTAGACTTGTGCACCCACTGTGGAAATCAGTGTGGAGATTCCTCAAAGAACTAAAACTAGAGGTTTCATTTGACCTAGCTATTCCTTGATATCTTCCCCAAAGAACTAAAAATATACCACAACCATATATGCACACCCATGTTTCTAGTGGCACAATTTGTAATAGCTAAATTTTAGAAACAGTCCAAATGCCCATCAACTGACAAATGGATATGTTTTTTATATAATCTCTGCCTTAAAGAAGGAAGAGCTTGAAACATTTATAGCTAAATGAATGTATTTTGAGACCATACTCAAGTGAGTAGGACACATATGATTAAATAGTGCATTGTATCTTTGGGGTGAGAAACCAAATGTGGAAATAAGTATTAAAATGTTTACTAGATATTGAGAATTGGGAAGGGGAACAAGGGAGGGGGGACAGGAAATAAGGGACAACAATAAAAAAAGAGAAAATAGAAGGACTTCTATCTTCTGGGACAGAAGGAAAATATAGGGCTTCTGTATGTTCTGAGAGGAAGAGGGTTCAAAGAGGGTGGGAAAAAAGAAGAAGCAAGATGTATCATGTAGAGGTCCAAATTCCCTATGATGAACATTATCATTATGTATACTTAAAATGTACCAATGTAGAGGTACAAATTCCCTATGATGAGCACTATCATTATGTATACTTAAAATGTACCAATAATGTTTTGCTTCAAAAAAAGTTTGGGAGCAAAGTCAGCCTTGAAATTGGTAATTTTTACATCATTTCTGGTACCATTATTAACCTTGCAAGGAGATCTATTTGGTACTACTAGTGATTCTCCCTGGCCTTTTCCAGTGTTTGTTATGGGCTAAATTTATTTGTAAATTACTGCTAAGTAGTATTTCATTTACTCTACAAAAACATTTTCTGAAAATCACAATAAAGAGCAGTGAGTATGCAGAATTTGAGAATATTTTAAGTTGCTGGGGGTATTTTCAAGGACTGCCAGAAATTTCAGTTTCTTTTTCCTGAGCCTTTAGAATTAACATCTGTGAAGAAAGTTGAAGTACAGACCCCAGCTGATTGCTGTTAGAAGGAATGGAAGGTAGCCACAATGCAGTGAGGCCTTCTTACTTTATCAGAAGTATTAGACATATACATGTTTATATAAAAATCCTCCAATTTAAAAATTGGAATAATCTGCAGTGTTTAATTTTATGCTCTGTGCTGATTTTAATTTTAATTTTCACCTCAACTTTTCTTCTCCTTAGAAAGTCTTTCCTTCTCACCTGCTGAACATTACTAGTGTCACATCCAACAGCAAAATAGAAGTTATTACCTTGGTGACCCTGTATTGCATCCATACGTGTACCACCAGCTGCCCTTCAACACTGCAGAACTCAACAGAGAATTCTTAAGTAAACAAATGAAATAAGTTTGCAGATTTCTGTATTATACATCTATAAATCCCAACTCTTCACCTGTCAGCCAGGATTTATCATCAGATGACATAACATTTCTATCACTGGCCATTTCCAGGGAATGAAGTTTGGCCAAAGGCCAAACAGAGAATTACAATTAGCAAATTCATGAATAGGCTGTTTACATTTCAAATAAGCTCATAGCGTAGTTTCTGTACCTAAAGGATTGTGTATTATTTATAGGCCACTAATGACTACTAATAAAGTGAAATTGTGATTGGATTTCATAAATGTTAGAATTAGAAAAAAATACATATTTTTATATGCAAATTACTCTAATGAGGTATTTTTTTCTGTTCAATTGTAGGGCAGAGAAGGGTTACAGGTTCACTTGCTCAGGCTCAATTCTTCTGGGAAACACTCAGAATTTTTTTATCTTTAAATGCAATTCCAGTTCATTAGAGTCCTCGACTGACTTCCTAAGAACACACTACCTTGGGCCCTCTCCAATAAGAACAGAAGTTTATCATTTTTTCTTTCACTCACATCCGTAATAGATCCTTAAACTTGGTGAGTGTTTAATAAATATTGGAAACAATTCCTCTATCTTATATTCTCACTTCCATTTCATCAAATTTTTACTATTTCTGTACTATATATTACATGCTAGGGGTACAGACAGAGATAGGACACAGTGCCTTCCCTTATAAAGTTCACATTTTCATAAAAGATAGATGAATGTATGATGATATGTCAGTGTGGTAAATGGCAGAAGAGCCCAGGATTTCATTATTCCAGTGACATCCTCACTGCCCCTTGTACTTTATTAAGATCTTCAACTGCTTTGGATTGGGATTTATTGTCATCTCATCAGTCACCTCTCCCAAACTCTCACACTATGAGCATCTGGAGGGCAGAGAATGTGCTTTAATTAATTTCATATTCTAGTGCTAGTTTAAGCCAGCCCTCAGTGGGCTTTCCACAATGGTCAAATGAATGAATGAAAACAAGCATCACAGGTCTCTCAGAGCTCTGACATTAGACTTAGTGTATACTCTGAGCAAAGAAGAATAGAGGGAGAGGTGTGTACTTAGAAGAATGCTAGGACTCATGGAAGCCCCACAGGGAAGCTTCAGGAACCACTGCTCAGTCAGAGAAGGGGTTTTCAACTACAGCTTGCTAAAAGTCCTCATCTGAAATGCTTAACTGTAAATTTAAAAAACAATGTCCCAGTAACCCTGTGAGGGTCTATTGATATAAATTGGCTTCATTGAGTCTCATCAATTCTTGACCCTAGTAAGATCAAGTTTCAAAATCTGTAGCATTTAGGGCAAAGCCTTGGAGCCAATAGAAAAATCATGTGGCCTGGAGAAGCTTGTGTTTCATCTTCCATTACTGTCTAAAGAAAAATCTTTCACATAAGAAAGAATGAGGCCAAAAGCAAAAGAAAAGCAGAGACAAGAGTTGGCTCCCTGATAGCACTGTTCAAATGCTTGTTTCTAGCTGTTCCTGAAAATAATAATCCTCTGCCCTCTTCAGTTATGGGAACTAATAAATTTCTTCTCCTAATTTTTAAAACATACTGGATTTGCATCCAAAGGAACCATGAATAGTATACTCTCATATTTCTACTTTTAAGAGTTTCTTCAATTTCTTACGAAACACCAGTGTAGGTTAAGGACCTATGCTTTGGATTGAAACACTCTGTTTCAAAGTCTGCCAATGAATTATTGAATTTCTCAGTTACAGCAGTTCAGCTTCTTACCTAACTAATATATCAAGTGAAAAATGACTTGGCCCTGAAGTTAGGTGATGGCAGTGAGGACAGACAGGAGGAACCATATTTGGGAGCTTTTAGAGCTTTAGGACTGATATGTGCGAGTAAGGGGAAGTGTGGGGATATTGAGCAGTCCTAGTTTCTGGCTTGAGTGACTGGTGGATGATGATACCTGGGGCCAACTTCATTCATACTTCATTCATATCTGATAGGCCTCTCCCTGGCAAGCTTCCAGGCAGGCAGCTCTGTTCCGGGGTCAGCGTGAGCTTGAAGTGTAGGAGCTTTGGAACACAAGGACATTCTTGCTCACTTATTTATTCATTTGTTCCTTTAGCTCTTATGAAAGCACTGAATTGAGTTAGTACCAGGATGCAAAGTTGACTGTGATAATATTTTTCACCCTCAGGTTGTTCATATTACAGTGGGGACCATAAATGGTAAAAGAGCAAACAACAGTACATACAGAACAGTGGAAGTTCTTATTAAAATTTCAAAGGACAGGATTTGGTTTTGGAAATTTAAAGGTGGGAGGGTGATGTAAGTAGTCTGGGATGGATGGGATACAAGGGCAACCATGGAGTAATAAGATTTCTAGTTTGTAGGGCAAGTTGTGAATTTGTTGTGGGACAAGAGGTTGTCCCCTGTTGTAGTCAGGGTTTGCAAGGGAATACTACAAAGCACATAATTTATAGGATTATTTTATAATAATCACCAAAAAAGTCAAATGCAGAGATTTGTCCACAATGCTAGAGACCCAAAGAATCCAGCTGAAGGCCTAGGGCCCAAGGCAATGTCTCATGCAAGTTCATACCAAGGATCTGCACCAGGAAGGCTCAAATGCAAGTGATGGAATGGAGAAAGTCTGTGCTGGCATGAGTGAAGGATCTGTGCCACAAGGCTGAGGAATCTGCACTGGAGCCATGAAACAACACTCAAAGCAAAAACCAGAGTTCCCAAAAGAGAAGCGCAACCATCTTCAAAGACAGTGAGGACTCACACTATTCCAATGATGAGAACAGCCCAGTTTGTATCAGGAAAACCAGCCAAGTCAAGCTTCTCCAGGAAAATCAACAGCATGCAATCCTTCCCTCCAGTTCTCCATTTATGCCATTAGGAATTATCCTCAGCTGAGTCTTCCACACCCAGAATCACACTGACTCAGTTCAGCTAGTCATTCTACTCAAGCTGACCATTATTTTTTTTAATTGAGTTTATTGGTACATTTTAGGTATACAGTATAGTTACATTCATTATTGGGATCTTGTACCTTTACATGATAGGTCTTAGTTCTCATTTTTTCCCTTGTTCCTGCCCTTCCTTCACCCCCTCCTCCCCTCCCCATTTACAAACACAATTTTTCATTTTCTCACATTTTTTCTTTTCCCTTATTACCTTTCCCCTACCCTTCCCACTTTCCCTACACCTTTAGCCCTTTTCTTTCTATTTCACATTGTCAATTATCTCATTAGGATCTTATGTACTATTATAGTTATTCATACCAGAGAAACTATTTGGTATTTAAACATGTGTGACTTATTTATTACTTAGGAGTATATCCTCAATATGTATCCATTTTCCTATGAATGAATCTAATTTCTCATTCTTTAAAGCTGACCATTAGTTAACTCACCACAATCCCTAACCCTCGTAATGGAAACATGGGAATCACAGCTCTCCATCTTCTAGGGAGTGCTTCTTGTAGTTTTCAAATACTGACAGGCAACCAAACAGGTGTTTGGTAGCAGAGGCAGAAAGACAGGACAAAAATCAGGCAACTTTTCAGATTGAGGCTTATAGAATGAAGGTTAATATTTTCAATATCTTGCTTATACAGATGCCTGAAAAGAACAGAAATGACTGCCCTTAATCTGTTGCTGTATTTCTTGGCAGATAATATTTTGTTTGTTTATTTTTGTTCCAGCACATTGACAGTTTGTGGAAAATAAATCTCTCTAGCAACAGGGCTCAACTGAGTTCTGTGCAGCTCACTGGGAAAATATACAATATTGTACCTGGAAAATGAAAAAATGCCTTTTGATTGATTCAATTTGTGAGCCAGAACATTTAGAGGCTTAGTGTAAAGGATGTGGGCTTTAAGGTATATTATCTCAGATTCATATCAAAGTTCTACCAGATACAGGTTAAGTGATCTTGGACAAATCTCTGAGCATCTATTTCTGCTTCTGTGAAAAATATGCACCTAAAAGAAGATGGTTTGGATTGAAAGAGTCTCAAGATATCGAAGGGGACTTTTCCTTGATTTAGTTGACAAACCTGAGGAGATACCTGATATGTTTTAAGAGAGCTTTGAAAGGCTTGTTAAGAGATGTCACAAATGGCCTTGTTCTCTTCTCCTCCAATCACTTGTATGATGGTAGCCTCGAGAGCACAATGAAGAGTAATGCTGGAAGGAAATAGGCACAGAGCATGCAGAGGAACAACCCAAAACAATGACTCAGAGAATGAAGAGGGGGAGATCCTCATTTTACTTCCTGGGTTGCTAGCAGAGTATGGCTTGCGTTCTTGGAATTCAAAGGACCTGGACACTGCTGACTAGGGAAATGAAAAGGAAGACTGGCAAGACAGCAGCTGAGGGAGTGATCTTCACTTGGTGGCTAAGTGTTAGTGATCCCCTTATGTCCCCTGGTAATGCCTCAAGAAAGGACCAAGTAAAAGCCATCTTGATAACTATAATTGTCATATTGTGCATTAGATCTGAAGAACTTATTCATCTTGCATAACTGAAACTGTACTCTTTGACCAGCATGTCCCAATTTCCCCCTTTCTCCAACCCTTGGCAACCTCCATCCTACTCACTGCTTCCATGATTTTTACTCTTTTATATTCTGCATTGAGTAAGGTCATAAGTACTTGTCTTTTTGAGTCTTGTCTCTTTTTTTTCAGCTTTAATTGAGTTTATTGGTACATTTTAGGGATACAGTACAGTTACATTCATTGTTGGAATCTTGTACCTCTACATGACAGGTCTTGGTTCTCATTTTTTCCCCTTGTCCCTGCCCTCCCTTCACCCCCCCTTCCTCCCCATCTACAAACACTTTATTTCCATCTTTTCATTATCTCACATTTTTTTTCTTTTCCCTGATTGCCCTTCCCCTACCCATCCCACCTTCCCTACACCTTTAGCTCCTTTCTTCCCATTTCTAAATGTCAGTAATCTTATTAAGATCTTATGTATTATTGCAGATTATTCACACCAGGGAAACTATTCGGTATTTACACATGTGTGACTTATTTATTTCACTTAGGAGTATATCTTCAATATGTATCCATTTTCCTACGAATGAATCTATTTTCTCATTCTTTATGGCTGAGTAATATTCCATTTTATAGAAAAAACACCTTTTATTCCCCACTTAGCATAATGTTCTCTAGCTCCATGCAGGTTGTCACAAATGACAGGATCAGGATTTCCTTCTCTTTTATGACTAAATTTTAAACACACATACTTCTACATGATAGTAACTATGTAAAGGTAATGGATATGTAAATTAGCTTGACTGTGGTCATCATTTCACAATATATATATATATATATATATATACATATATATATATCTTAATATCAATTGTGTACCTTAAATATACTCGTATACAACTTTATATGTCAATAAGGCTGTTAAAAACACTCATTACCCACCAAAAAAAATCTCATAATTAATGTCATATCTTATTTACAAAAAAGTGCGAAAGATGGTTGCATTTTCTGTGCATCAGTTTGACTGGTAATAAAGTGCGGTTTTGTAGATTTCACAAATCTAAGATTTTGCGAGATAGATATTAAAGAGGTTCCCCACGTCAGGACACATATTTGTGTTTCTAGAACTATAATAAAATTGATAGTATTAATTAACAAAAAAGGAGTCATCTTGAAAAGACCAGTCGATAAAAGGAACTGTTTTGTAAAGAAGGTAACTAGGACTTATAATTGAAGCAAGAGCTCAGGGTGTTTGTAAAAATCAGCTAAAGAGGACATTTTCATTAGAAGTATAATAGTACCTGAATCTTCATCTGTGTTTGGCACCCCGTGAAAGAGAAGACAGGAATTGTGCTTGTGCACTGATGCAGACATTTAACAGAAATTCACCAACAGTCCCACCTACGTTAGAAAAGTATTTCTCCAATTTCCCTCTAACTCTTCCTCCTTGATCTGACCCAGGAAGGTTAGAAGGTAGAAGGAGTTATGCCAGAGAAAAATAAAAAGTATTTTATATTCCACCACCTACTTTCTTTACTAGGATCATAAACCTAAGGGAGGGTATAGGACAAGTTATAAAAGTAATTACAGTTTTAAAATGCTCTAAAGATTTGATTTGAAGAATTCCAGGAAGATGGTGGAGTGGTGAGCAACAGAGAAAAAAAACCTCTCTGAGATTTGGTGTCCTGACACTGGACTATAGCAGCTCAAAGAGAGGAAAGGAAGTGAGTCCCTGGGATCCAGGAAGGATCTAAGGCAAGAATTAGAGTCTACAGTGACAGTTGAAAGGCTTTAGTGAAGAGGAGAGAGGTACCAAGCAGTGCTCTCCCCCAGAGCCTGGACTTTCCATGAAGGAAGAGCAAACCAAAACTATAGACACCCAGTGACTACTGACAACTCCAGAGGCCTCCGTAGAGAAATGCACCAGTGGAACAGAGCAGTGGATGAACCAGTCTGCAGTAGCTGGTGAATTATCTGGGTTAGACCTCACCCAGGAGAGGGTGATTGGCTGGGATCCATCTTGGAGAGGTGCCAATTGAGCTCGGAACTCAGAACAGCTGTAGGTGGACTCCATCTATTAGCTTCAGATGCCTCAGTGAAGGTGGTGAGTTCAAGTCAGCAGGAGGTCGGAGTGGAATTAAAGCCAGCAGGAGTTACATAGACTGCTGCAGGCTCAAGGAATCCAGTTCCAGGCCCATAACCAGAAACTGGTCTGAACTTCAGAGGAACTAAAGGGGCAGGCTGACTGGGAGTATCCACTATCCCACCATGAAGCTGTAATTAGCTTGCTGGGATTAATCAATTTGACTCCAGACTTTGTCCACATTACCTAACAGTGACAGCAGAGACACCTTGAATTGGATGTTTTAGGGTTTTTAAAATCTCATCTTTTTCTTCCTTTTTCTTTTGTTTTTCCTCATTTCTAGCATTTGTTTTATTTTTTTTTCCTCACCGAGTTTATTGGTACATGTTAGGTATACAGTACAGTTACATTCATTATTGGGATCTTGTACCTTTACATGACAGGTCTTGGTTCTCACTTTTTCCCCTTGTCCCTGCCCTCCCTTCACCCCCTCCTCCCCTCCCCATCTACAAACACTTTATTTCCATTTTTTCATTTTGTAATATTTTTTTCTTTTCCCTTATTACCTTTCCCCTATATTCCCACTTCCCTACACCTTTAGCCCCTTTCTTCCTATTTCACATTGTCAATTATCTCATTAGGATCTTATGTACTATTATAGTTTGTTCACACCAGAGAAACTATTTGGTAGTTACACATGTGTGGTTTATTTATTTTGTTTAGTTTTTTCTTGCTTGTTTAAGCAAAATTCCTAGTTGTTGTTGTTGTTCTGTTCTATTCTTGCTTTTCTTTTTCCTACCTGCATTCAACAATTTCCTAAGGTTTTGCTTCTCTTCTTCTTCTTTTCTTCTTCTTCTTCTTCTTCTTCTTCTTCTTCTTCTTCTTCTTCTTCTTCTTCTTTTCTTCTTCTTCTTCTTCTTCTTCTTCTTCTTTTCTTCTTCTTCTTCTTCTTCCTCTTCTTTCTTCTTCTTCCTCTTCCTCTTCCTCTTCTTCTTCTTCTTCTTCTTCTTCTTCTTCTTCTTCTTCTTCTTCTTCTTCTTCTTCTTTTCTTCTTCTTCTTTTCTCCTTCTCTCTTCTTCTTCTTCTTCTTCTTCTTCTTCTTCTTCTTCTTCTTCTTTTCTTCTTCTTCTTTTCACCTTCTCCTTCTTCTCCTTCTTCTTCTTCTCCTTCTCCTTCTTCCTCCTCCTCCTCCTTCTTCTTCCTCTTCTCCTCCTTCTCCTCCTCCTCCTTCTTCTTCTTCTTTCTCCTCCTTCTTCTCCTTCTTCTCCTTCTTCCTCTTCTTCTTCCTCCTCCTCCTCCTTCTTCTTCCTCTTCTCCTCCTTCTCCTCCTCCTCCCCTCCTCCCCTGCTGCTGCTGCTGCTGTTTTTTACCCTCTCATACCTTTAAATCTTCTCCACTATGGGTAAAATTGCTATATAAAGGGCTATAATTTGTCATTTTCTAGGCTGTATTTCTGGCTATTGCAATTGTTTATAGTACTACTTTAGCCAAGGTGAAATAATTGTGCTAATAACTTGATCCTCCTGGTATACCAAGACTGAGATTGCCTAAGGGCCTTAGAAAAACCACTTATACACCAGTGTCAAAGAATTGACAGCTTGGACAAGTAGGTAGGAACTTCTTCTCCCCAGTAAACTGAAGATGTAGGATCCTACAACAGGCTCAAAACCCAAAACCTTCCTACAGAGAAGTAGGCATTTCCTAAGGGGTCTGAATACTGGCCATAATGCTACTTACCATAAGAATTTATAAGCATCAACTCAGGAATCAAACTTTAAAAAAAATAGAAAATGAGAAGACACCTAAACAAGATGCAACCCCCACAGACTTCCAGCTCACCAAATTCCTGCCAGGTATGTGGGGATGATTCAACATATGCATATATATATATATATATATATATATATATATATATGTGTGTGTGTGTGTGTGTGTGTGTGTGTTTGTGTGTGTATGTGTGTGTATGTATATAACATTATATTAAAAGACCCAAGGACTAAATGTGTATGATCTTCCCAATAGATGCAGAAAAAGCATTTGACAAGTCTAACACCCACTCATCCTTAAAAATAAAACCTACATAAAATTGGTATATATGGTCTTTATCTCAATCTGATAAAAGCCATTTACAACAAATCAACAGCCAACATCATACTAAATAAACAATAAGTGAAGTCTTTCACTATAAGTCAGCAATAAGACAAGTATGTCCATTGTAACCACTCTTGTTCAATATAGTTCTGAAAACATTAGGCAGAACAATTAGACAAGAGAAAAAAAATAAAAAGAATAAGGATAGAAAAGGAAGAAGTTAAATTATCATTACTGGTGGATGACATGATATTCTACATAGAAGGTACCAAAACTTCACCAACAGACTTCTGGATTCAATAACCAAATTCAGTGTTGTAGCTGGATACAAAGTCAATACTCAACAGATTCACACTAGAGAGAAATTAAGGAAATAATCCTTTTCATAATAACATCCAAAAAATGAAATACCTAGGAATCAATCTAATAGTGGAAGTAAAAGACCTCTACATTGAAAACTACAGTACTCTAATTTCTTATTCTTTATGGTCATTCATAGGAAAATGGATGCATATTGAGGCCATAGTCTTAAGTGAAATAAATGTCACACGTGTAAAATACCAAATAGTTTCTCTGGTGTGAAAAACTATAATTGTAAATAAGATACTAATGGTATAATTGACAATGTGAAATAGGAAGAAGAGGGCTAAATGTGTGGGGGAAGTAAAGGTAGGGTAGGGGAAATAAGGGAAAAAACATATGAGAAAATGAAAAAATGGAAATAAAGTCTTTGTAAATAGGGAAGGGAGGACAGGGTTATTGGGGAAAATATGAGAACCAAGACCTGTCATGTAAAGGTACAAGATCCCAATGATGAATGTAACTGTATTGTATACCTAAACTGTACCAATAAACTCAATGAGGGGAAAAAAATAAAACTACAATACTCTGAAAAAAGAAATTAAAGAGGATTTCAGAAAATGGAAAGATATTCTTTGTTTTTGGTTAGGAAGAAGCAATGTAATGAAAATGGCCATACTTCCAAAATTGTTACACAGATTCAGTGCAACTCCCATAAAAATTCCAGTAGCATTTCTCACAGAATTAGAAAAAAAAACCCCAAAATTCATTTGGAATCAGAAAAGACCTAGAACAGCAAAGGTAATCCTACATAACAAAGGCAAGGCAGGGGACATCACAATTCCTGACTTGATTAAAAAACAAAACAAACAAAAAACAGCATGGTTCTCTCTCTCTCTCTCTCTCTCTCTCTCTCTCTCTCTCTCTCTAACATGCACACACACACACACACACACACACACACACACACACCCCAGATCTGAGGATCAGTGCAACAGAATAGAAGATGCAGAAACAACTTCAGATATACTCAGCCACCTTATTTTTAACAAAAGAGCCACACTTCCTCTGAAGGTGGTGTGGGAGGATCCTTGTTTCTTCCGGCTTCTGCTGGTTATCACTGGTCACACCCACCTGTGTGTTTCCGTCTTCTTGACTCTTCTGCTCTTATAAGAACACCAGTCATATTGTGTAGGGTCCACCTTGATGACCTCATCATAACTTGGATTATTTCTACAAAGACACTATTTCCAAATAAGACTACATTTACAGGTATCAGGGGATGGGACATCAACATATCTTCTTTGAGGGGACACAATTCTATTCATGACAAACTATTGGTTTCCAATCCCTCCCCAACCTCTTGAAACTAGTGTTAAAGAAAAATAGGTCATACATTCCATAGAGCTTCACACATTCTGAGTTTTCTCTTGTATTCCCATCATATCACTCAGTGTAGTTCTCTAAAACTGGCAGCTTGATCTGACTTAGCCTCCATTACTTCCTAAGAAGTATTGTGTTGGAGGTGATGTACATTTTCATCAAGAGGCATATAATGTTTACTTTGGACTAGACTTTTCATTGGAAGATAAGATTTTTACTATGTGGGAGTGACTAGTAAGTTGTTGCTTGGAAGCTGCCTCAGGATCAAAGATGTTGCTCAGAGGCTGGTAATATGGAATGTTTGAGAAAAGTAGTACAAAAGTAAAAAGTTTTTTCCAGACCACACCTTAATCATAACACGGAGCAAAGGCTCTCTCGCTAGAGTACTTCTGTTTGAATCCAAGCTTCATTGTTCACTATTTGCATGATTCTTTGGGCAAATAATTGAACCTCTGTGGGCAAAATTTTTCTGACCTGAGAGATGGAGATAATGAAGGGGGGTTATTGGGAGGACTGAATGAATTAACATAGTGTAAAACATTTAGGATAGTGCCTAACACATGGTAAGTACTGTATGTGTTTACTGTTACTACTGGTGGCGCTGTGTTGGCTGTTGTTTTTATGTGCTAGTGTTAGTAGGTTTTCACAAATACTAGCTTTTATATAAAGCTAGTATTATATACATTTATAAAATAAAAATTCATATAAAATTATATTGATGGCCTCAAGATGACCCAAGGTAGGTCATATCTATTAAATCTACCCTTTGGCAAAATAGTAAGATAGGAAAGAGTTGGAGAAGTTTATTTATTTATGTTTTTACCTTCCTGTCTTCCTCCCTTTTCCTTCCTTCCTTTCTCTAACATCTTTTTCAAACTGTAACATTCTTGGACAGGGCCTGAAGTGTAATGTGGAAATTATCTCTGCTGGAGTTCGGCATGAATACCTTTGGGGGAAGTTCAAGCATCTCTATGTCTTTGCCCTCATCTACAGAACATAATTTCTAAAAGTTTAATGTTTCCTGCCTTATAAGAAACCTCCTAATAAACCTTTCCTCTCAATGGTCCTTCTGGAGGATAATGCAACTTTCTCATTAAAAACCTTTCTTCATTAAAATCTGGGTCTTCCTATGCCTGACAACTTCTTTGCTTTCTTTCTTGAAAGTCTCAGATGGAAGTGACCCAGAGATAGGAAAAGAAGGGGGTAAATATTCCACATAATCAGCTAGTTTCAATATCCAAAAATTATTTCTAAAGACTTTTATTTATATTTATGTAACAAATATCTATATTGCACTTATTTCTTTACAGCATGGTTCAAAGTGCTTTATAAACATTAATTCTTATAATCATCCTGTGAGATAAGTATTAATACTTTTCTATTTTATTGCCATAGAAACTGAAATAAAAGTTTTAACTTGCCTAAGTTTACACAGATAAGCTCAAAGTACATATTTTTTTCAAAGTACATATTTTAAGAAGCACATCTCATGTAAATGTAGAGTGAATATGTGTCAATATTTAGCTCATTAATGCAGGTACCAATGAAACTGTAAAGGGAGCTTAAAGAGTTTTTGAAAGTGGGCACATAGTTAAGGAAGGAGTCTTAAGTAAGTTTACTAAATTAGAGATAAGATTGGTTAATCTCTTATAAGTCAATAAACTCTAGCCTTGGGGTTATCTTCTCTATCAGACAGAAACTGTTTATGTCTCCACTGATAAAAATCTATGTTACTGTATAACAACTGAGTCCAGGACTTCATGCATAGTAAATAGTACCTCAAACAATGATTACTCTCCTAGAAAATTAAATGGTCCTCCCATGGGTCTCTTGAGTAATGCTGCAGTGTAGCATTGAAGAGCTGTATAATCCCTTTGTCTCATTTCCAGGTGTTGGATTCAAACCTAGTTACTTGCTTATTAGAGCTAAAATTGAAACCACACATTCTCTAATGACGGGCTTCTACTTCCCCCAATTAAGTCATAACATGACCAATAAGAATTGTAGAGTATAAAAAAGAATATTATTTTACTTCTATAATCTAAATATTGTAAAAGTACATCCATTTCCAAAGGCCTGCATTTGAAAGAAACATTTCCCCCAGCGTTCTCCTTTCTGTTTCATGGAGGAAAGGAAGGATGAGGGAACATATATTTCTGGGAAGATTAAACTTTTTTCTAATTCATACAGAGCTCAGCAGAAACTAGTTGCCTTGCAAAAGAATCCGGGGACAGAAAATTTGTGGATGTACCTAGACTTGGATTTACTTCATGTTTTTGCCCATTAAGGTCATCCTATTTGCATGTCTAACAGGTGGATGCCTCACTTGCCTGGGTGGCAGGGAGTTCTTAGTGGACAGCATATAAAATACAGTTAATGTATATAAATAACAAACTTTCTTTAAGATATTTTCTTATTATAACATTAATAAAAAAGAAAGTAAGTGGTCTGCAGAGTACAGGTTGGACATATTTGAATGACTACTGACCTATAGTTTCTTAAAAATATTTGTTGTGTTTATCTAAAATCTATAAATAACAAATTGATAAATACTATAGAAAAAGAATCTTGTTGGGTGAGGCCTGGTAATGGGGTTAAAGAGAGCAGACCTAGTATATACAATTATGTACAAAGCACAATGAATTATTTATTTCTGAGAAAACTAGATCCACTGAGTATCTTTTAATATACTACATTCCCTAGAGATTTTTTTAAAAATTCAAACTCCTTGGTAATCTGTCCTTTATCAGCTTAGGTGTTAATTCCCATTGCCCTTTTATTGATCCTGGGCATGTGCTATCTTAGTAAGAGCTGGCTTCTGTCAGTTTCCTCTTACTCATTATTACTAGGACTGTATTTAAGATCCTCCATTTCTGAGGATCTTTTTGGGACTCACCATAAAATTTGTAATTATTCTTCCTATGCCTTCTGTGTTCTAAGTGCCCATCACAGAAAGGTGAGTGAGTTCTGTCTCTGAAGGGCAATAAGTCACCATGGCTGTATGTATCACTTAGGACCCTTAATTTCTTGTTATAATTTTATTTTTAAATGTTTCCTGTCAGATGTGTAAATAGAAAGATGATTCCATCTGTTAGCAGATGTCTAGAATCAAAGAATATGGAAGAGATTAATTTGAGAGAGCCGGGGATTTAGCTTAGTGGTTCCACTGCCTGCCTCACTCAAGGACCTGAGTTCGATCCCCAGTACCAAAAAACAAACAAACAAACAAACAAAAAACTCAAAATTAATTTGAGTGAAATAAGAAATGGTAAGGAAAGAATTTAATGGAGGATATGGAAAAAATGAAGAATCATATTCTTGTCACAAGTTATGAGACTCCAAGAAAAACTACAAAATGGATTCCTTCTCCTTTTGGAAATAGCATCATAATTCTGTACTCTTTACAAGGAAATAATGAGGTGCAAACATGAGCTGTTTCTCTTGCTTTAACTTTGGATAATTAATGCCCATCTCATTTTGCTCATTCTCTATTTCATATTTAATCACATATTGGAAATCTTGGTATAGTGCTAAAAATCAGAACATAGTTATGAAAAAGAAGTGGCTCCTACTGTCTTAGAGCTCACAGTTCACACATTTTCATTGTTTTCCAGTTTGTCCATACATGGCAGAAAGAAGAAACTGTCTAAGGATTCTTCAACAAAATCCTGCTATCAGGTTAGGTGATTTAGCTGAAGTATATATACATACATATACATATGTACACATTATATATTATATCTTAGTTACTTTCCCCATTGCTAGGACACAATAACTGACATTCACAATTTAAAGAAGGAAAATTTTATTTTAGCTCATGTTTTTAGCCCATAGTTGGTTGGCTCCAAGGCAGCACAGCATGTCAGAAGGGCTTCATGTCAAAGAAAAAGATATAAGCTACATTGTTCATAAATAACATAGCATAGTAGAGAGGTTTATTCCCTGCTATGGTTTGGATATTAAGTATCCTCACAAAGAGGTCCATTTGTTAAAGGCTTGGTGCCACTGAATGATGGTAGAACCCAGTGCAAAGTTTCCAGGTCACTATGGGTGTTCTTTAAAGAACATAGTGAGAACTCTGCCCATTTCTTCTTTTTTTTTGTTTTCTGGCTATGAGGCAAATAGTTTTTCTCTGCCTCAAGCTTCTGTCATGATGTGCTGCCTCACAGTAGAACTAAAAGCAACAGGGCCAACCTACCATGGGCTGGAACATAAAAAACTGTGATTCAAAACAACACTTTCCTCTTTATAAGGTAATTATCTCCAATGTTTGATATAGTGATAAATGGTGACTAACACACCCCTATCGTACAGTGACACAGGAGGACATCAGACTAAAACTAGAGCAACCATCTGTCCCCAGCCGCTCAGAGCAGACCTGGATAATGTGTGATCACAGTGTTCTGTCAAATGGGTACTCTTTTCATTCTATATCAGCTCACTAGGGAATAAACTACACAGTTATTTTAGTTAAAGCTACTATGTGAGCAATGTCTGACCGAGTTAGTCCATTTACTTGATTGTTCATTGAGTCTTTTACTCAACAAATATATCCTCTAGGTCAGGCTCTGAAGCCAGTGCAGTGGATAACTTGGAATCCTTACTGATGCCACAGGAATGCTACAGGACAGAGAGAGATAGATAGAGAGAGAGAGAGAGAGAGACAGAGAGAGAGAGAGAGAGGCTTGAGGGGTGTGAGGATTGAAGGGGTTTAGAGATTAGGAAGGGAGGGGATAGAGGATTTCCACAAGAGATGTCATGAAAACACTGACATTATGGGATTAATACATTGGTGTAAGAGTTGTCGGGGGGAGGAAGAAATAATTTGCAGATAAGGAATGTAGTTTTGTCTGCATCACACCCCAGGCTACAGGATTCCATAGCAAAAGAAAAAATGTCACAACTCCAGGGGTGATTTCTTCATTCCCAAGACTTATCCTTCCTCCTACCTGATACCAGTGCTCCAAAGTACTCTATTGTGAGGAGAAGTTTTAAAATGTCCAATTAAGGTATAATTTCGATACCATTTGAGATTTTCTGTTAATTTTAAATGTATTTTATCATTTAAATAACTTTATTGTGCTAATATCCCTTTCAGAGAAAACAGGTACATATCAGTGTCTACAGCATTCCTGCTGATGGTTGGGGGTAGGGTAAAGATATAAGGGTTTTGTCTAAGTTAATCACTGACTCAACATGTGGCTGTGGCTTCCTGGACTGGTGTATCAGGACCAGATGTCAGCTCTGTCCTGAAGCTTCCACTCCACACTTCAAACAGTCCTTCCAGCTTACCCCAGACCTAGAAAAGCCAAGGGAGATGTTAGAGGAGTGTCTTTAAATCAAGTTCCAAAGAAGATATGTGTAACTCTTTTGTTTCTACACGACCGATAGTTTTCCTGCTTATATGTTCCATTTTGTGGAGTTTTGAATTTGTTGTTTTTCCATAATTCTTGATCTCATATGAAAGGTGGGTTAACTTGAGAGGGGAAAAGGGACATTGACTGGGAACTTTTAGGGTGGTATAAATGTTCTGTATCTTGGTCCTAATTTTTACACTTGAGATTTTTACACTTCATAGTGGATTTGGTATACTTCAATAACACGTTTTTTTAAAGTTTCTTCATGAAAATAACAAGTGCTATGTTCGGTTTTCATTAAATATATCCACATAACAGTGATTATAATAGGACAGAAAAACATGATAAATATAGAAATATAGACAATCTTTTGTTCCACCTCTCCTTATTTCTAGTAACAATAATCATATTTTTGCTATAATTTCTTCTTTCAATTCTTCTGTCATAACTCTAAACAATGTTTACACTTTAAGTTTTTGATTCATATACTTTAGATAATACATATGAACTTTTCACTGTGAATAAAAGATTTGAATCACAGGCAAAATTTTCTATTCCCCCTTCCTTAAAATTTTATAGTTTTATTATTATCTATTTTGGTATTGTAGCCTTAAATAAGATGCACAAATTGCCATCTCTTACCTTTGCAGTGTCTCCCCACTACCAATTTCATAAGAGAAGGCTAACTCTAACCATACACTTCCTTTCATGCTTTCTTTCCGATTTTACTTCCTTCCATTGACTTATTTTCTCTTTCATTATTAAGGTTGCTGAGGTTGCTAACATCTACATTTTGTCCTGCAATCACAAGCAAAACTTTTTTATTTTGTCCATAGATTAATTCTAAAACATTAAGCAAGAAACATCATTAATATAATTATTAATAAATATTGAACTTTTATGGAATAAGTAATGGATACCATTTTATTTCTTTCTCTATAGGAAATAAAATACAATAGTCATTCAATGCAGTGTTCATGAGCTATTCAATGAAGGATGTTCCTAACATTAAGGTAAAGACAAATCATTATACCTCCATCAATTTCTTTTTTTATTCATTAAGTTTATTGATGCATTTTAGGTATACAATATGGTGACATTCATCATTAGGAATTTGTACCTTTACATGATATTTCTTGGTTCCTATTTTTTTCTCCATTCCCCTGCCCTCCTGTCAACCCCTCCACCCTTCCCTATTTACAAAGACTTTGTTTCTACTTTTTCCTTTTATATGAATTCCTTTCCCTTCTTTCCTTTTCCCTATTCCTCCCACTTCCCCTTCCCCTTTGGACCTTTTCTTCCTATTTCACATTATCTATTATACATTTTGATTCTTATTTACAATTTCAGTTTTTCATACCAGGGAAACTATTCCTTATATACACATACTTATTTCATTTAAGAATATGGCCTCAATATGCATCCATATAGCTATAAATGTCTCTAGTTTCTCATTCTTTAAGGCTGAGTAGTACTCTATTTTATTAAAAAAACACATCTTCTTTACCCAGCCTCCTGTTGGCCTCCACCAATTTCTTTAAAATATTCCTTTTTATTCAGAGAGAATTATAAGCTAAAAAGATAGTATTTCCTTTTCTATATAAATAATAGAGGGACAAAAATTGGATAACCAAAACACAAACTGCCTTTATGTAAGGGGAAAGTTGGGAGATGTCAGAGGCAGGCTGGCAGCAATCCTGAAATTCTGTTGGTAGATGTGGTGTGGGAACAGCATCCTTGGATTGAAAAATCTCCTGACTGTGCTCCCTGGGAGGAGCTCCCCATCCACTGTACTCTAGAATTCTTCCTCACCCCCATCCTTGTTAGCCAAATCTGAAGTGGGCCCACCACTTTCTCAACCCACTTCTTTCTTATGGGAGTGAAAGCCCATGGGCTAACTATGGCTACTAATAGTCCTCAGTATTTTGATTCAGGTGCATTTTTGAAAAGGAGTAAATAAAAGGATTTCCAAAAATTCACGACTTTCTTTCCTACCCAATTCTACCAGCATTGTATGCTACTTACACCCGCAATTTAAAAAAACATATTTTCTCTCTAACCATTCTGTCCCATCTTTATTTAAGTATGGATGTCTTGAATCTATCAGATTCAGGGGGGAAACTGTGCGGTAAACTTCTCTGTGTCATTTTGATCAACTGAAAGAATTTGCTGGTAATCACATTCTTACTTGGATATTTATTTTGAAACATCATCTATTCATCTGGAAATTAACAATTGTTACAACAACTGTGTGTGTGTGTGTGTGTTTAGTCATGCTGAGAATCAAACCTAGAGTCTTGCACATGCTAGTTAAGTGATTTACCAATAAGCCACAACCCCAGTCCCAACAATATTTTCTAAATTTGTTTTCCTTTATCACAGTAGGGAAAATTGGCCCTCCTATGGAACACAGCTTCTGAAACCCAACATATAATTCATAGACAGTGTATGAATGGAATCAGAGCACACCCCTGCTACTCTGTGGTCAGATGTAAGGGAGATAAGTACACAGTGGAGCACAGTTGGAACTGGCTGCTCTTCATAATTATTTTTATTTTATAGAAAACAAAAATTCATAATAAAATAATAAAGTTGATATTAGCAAAATATTAACAATAAGAATAGATAATACATTGTGTATCATTATCTTCAAAGTAGTTATTCAAAGTAAAAGACAGACAAAAAGATTCTCTTTTGCAAAGAAAAAAAACATGATAGCACAAAACTTTATTTTTTTTCTTTTATTGAGTTTATTGGTACATTTTAGGTATACAGTACAGTTACATTTATCATTCAGATCTTGTACCTTTACACGACAGATCTTGGTCTTCATTTTTTTCCCATACACCTGCCCTCCCTTCACTCCTTCCACCCTCCCCTATTTACAAAGACTTTGTTTACATTTTTTCCTTTTCTCATATTTTTCTTTTCACTTATTTCCTTTCCCCTACCTTTCCTACTTCCCATACACCTTTAGTCCTCTTCTTATTATTTCGCATTGTCAATTATACAATTTGGATCTTATTTACACTATTAGTTTTTCACATCAGAGAAACTATTTGGTATTTACACATGTGTGTCTTATTTATTTCACTTGAGAGTATGGCCACAATATACATCTATTTTTATATGAAGGACTCTAGTTCCTCATTTTTTATGTCTGAGTACTACTCCATTTTATAGAAAAAACATATCGTCTTTATCCAGTCTTCAACTGATGGGCAATTGGGCTGCTTCCAAATTTTAACTATTAACAACTGTGCTGCTATAAACATGGGTGCATGTATATCACTGTGGTATGATTCTTTTAATTCTTTTGAAAAGATAACCAGCAGAGGGATGGCTGCATCAAACAAAACCTCTAATCCTAGTTCTTTGAGGTATCTCCATATTGATTTCCACAGTGGTTGCACCATTCTGCATTCCTACCAAAAATGGAGAAGGATTCCTTTCTCCCCACAACCCCACCAACATTTGTTATTGTGATTTCTTGATAGCAGCCATTCTTTGTGGGGTGAGGTGGAATCTCAGTATTGTTTTCATCTGCATCTCTTAAATGACGAGTGATGTGGAGCATTTTTTCATATATTTTCTTCATGCTTTTACTTCTTTGTCTGAGAAATTCATTTCAGATGCCCATTTTTGGATCAGGTCTTTATATATTGAGGTGGCCTGATTTTTTAGTTCTTTATATATTCAAGATAGTAGTCCTTTGTCTGAGGAGCAGCTGGAAAAATATTTTCCAAAGTAGTTGTCTCTTATCTCTGTTGGTGGTTTCTTTTGCATTTCAGGAGCTTTTTAATAAGATGAGATCCAGTTGTTAATTCTTTGTGCTAGTTCCTATGCTACTGAGGATTTGTTCATAAAGTCTTTTCCTTTACCATGTCTTTGAGAGTTTTGCCTAACTTATCTTCCAGCAAGTTTAGTGTTTATTTTTAAATATTTAGATCTTTAATCCATTTGGATTCTAGTTTAATGCATGAATACAGATAAGGGTCCAATTTTAATCTTTAGCAGGTTAAAATCCAGTTTTTCAAACACCATTTATTTAAAAAAGCTACATTTCCTCCAGTGAGCATGGTTGGCTCCTTTGTCAATGATGAGGTAGCTGAGTACATCTGGAGTTGTTTCTGTATCTTCCAATCTATCCACCAATCCTCACATCATTTCTTTGTCAGTGTCATGCTGTTTTTATCACAGTGGCTTTGTAGTATAGTTTTAAATTGGGGATAGTGATACCCACTGTCATGTCTCTTTTGCCTAGAATTGATTTTGCTATTCTAGGCCTCTTCTGATTCCAAATGAATTTTTTGGATTAATTTCTCTAGTTCTGTGAAATATACTGTTGGAATTTCAATTGGAATTGCATTGAATCTGTATAGCAGTTTTTGAAATATGGCCATTTTTACCATGTTGACTCTTCCTACCCAGGAGTGGGAGATATCTCTCCATTATGTCCTCTTTGATCTCTTTTTTCAGAGTGTTGTAGTTTTCAGTGTAGAGGTCTTTTGCTTCTTTTGTTAGATTGCTTCCCATAGACTTCATTTTTTTTGGATACTATTGTGGAAGGAATTGTTTCCTTAATTTCTCTCTCAGTGAGCCTGTTATTTGTATACAAGAAAGCTACTGATTTTTGAGTGTTCACTTTGTATCCAGCTACATTATTTAAGAAGTCTTTTGGCAGAGTTTTTTGGGTCTTTTAGGCATAGTATCATATCCTCAGCAAATAAGGACAGTTTAACTTCTTCCTTTCCTATCTTTATTGCTTCATTTTCTTCCTCATGTCTAATTGCTGTGCCTAATGTTTCCAGAACTATATCGAAGAGGAGTGGTGATAGTGGGCATCATTGTTTTGTTCCTGATTTTAATGTTAAGGTTTTCAGTTTTTGGCCATTTAATATGACCTTGGCTGTTGGTTTTTCATAGATAGCCTTTATCAAGTTGAGATAAAGACCATCTATTCCAATTTTCTGCAGGGTTTTTAATCATGAATCAGTGTTGAATTTTGTAAAATGCCTTTTCTGTACCTATTGAGGTGATCATATGTTTTTTATCCTTTTCTCTGTTAACATAGTGTAGTACATTTATTGATTTATGTATATTGAATCATACTTGCATTTATGGAATAAATTTGACTTGGTCAGGCTGTGTGATCTTCTTGATAACCCTCTGTATTTTGTTTGTCAGTATCTTATTAAGGATTTTTGCATTATATGCTCATTAAGGAGATTGGCCTATAATTCTTTTTTTTTGGGGGGGTGATTATTTCCCTGGTTTTGGAATCAAAGTAACATTTGCTTCCAGGAAAGAATTTGGAAGTATTGCTTCCCTTTCAATTTCATTGAAAACTTTAAAGAGTAGTGGCAGTAGTTCTTCTCTAAATGTCTTGTAAAATTCAGTAGAGAATCCAGCAGGACCTGGGCTTTTTTTCACTGGTAAACTTTTAATTACATTTTCAATTTCATTGATTGTAATTGGGGTGTTTAAAATTTTTTATCTTCTTTGTTCAACTTCATAATTCATATGTATCAAGAAATCTGTCCATTTCTTCTGTATTTTCCATTTTATTAGAGTACAGGTTCTCAAAGTAGGTATTGATGATCCTCTGGATTTCTGTTGGATCTCTTGTGACTTCATCTTTTTTGTTCCTAATTGCATGGATCTGAGCCTTTTCTTTCCTTTTTTTTGACAATGTTGGGTAAGGGTTTATCAATTTTATTTATTCTTTTGAAAAATCAACTCTTCAATTCATTAATTTTTGTATCATTTTCTTAGTTTCCATTCCATTTATTTGTGTTCTTCTCTTTATAATTCCCTCTCTTGTATGAGCTTTGGGTTTTTCTCACTTTTCTTTTTGTAGGAGCCTAAGATTCATCACTGGATTGCTTATTTACACTTGCTCTGTTTTCATAGTGTGGGCATTCACTGCTAGGAATTTTCCATGTGGAACTGCTTTCATTGTGTCCCATGAATTTCTGTATGTTGGATAGGTATTATCATTTATTTGTAAAAACTGTCTAATTTCTTCTTTAATTTCCTCTGTGATCCATTGATTGTTCAGGAGAATGATGTTCAATTTCCACGTTTGTGAAGTTCCTATGGTTTCTTATGCTATTGATCTCCAGATTGATTGCACTATGATCCGATAATATTCAGGGTATAACTTTGATTCCTTTGTATTTATTAAAAACTGTTCTATGAGCTAGTATGTGGTCTATCTTGGAGGATGAGCCATGTGCAGCTGAAAAGAATGTATATTCTGATTTTGTGGTGTGGAACACTCTACAGATGTCTATTAAGTCCATAAGTTCAAAAGCTTGGTTTGGCTCTAGTATTTTGTTGATTTTTTTGCCTAGATGATCTGTCTATTTGTGATAGTGGAGTATTTAGGATCCCCACCACAATTGTATTTGTGCTTTTTTGGTTTTTCATGTTCCTTAATATCTGTTTTATATAGTTGGGTGCATTAATATTTGGTGCATATACATCTATGATAGTCATCTCTTCCTCCTGAATTGTTCCCTTTACAAGGATGTAGTGGCCTTCTTTGTCTCTATTAATCAGTTTTGGTTTGAAATTTACTTTGTCTGTGAATAAGGTAGCTAGCCCTGCTTTTTTCTGGACTCCTGTCACATGGAGAACTATTTTCCATCCTTTCATTTTCAGTCTATGGCTGTCTTTTTGCACAAAGTGTGTATCTTGTATACAACATATTGTATTTTGCTTCTTAATCCATTCTGCCAGTCTCTTGATTGGTGAATTAAAGACATTGACATTGATGGTTACACTGATAGGTATTGACTTATCACTGTCATGTTATTGTCCTGTTGTTAGCTCTTTTTAATTCCCCCCCCCTTTAGTTTCTTCCCTTGCCTAATTGATTTGCTCTGTTGGGCCTCACGGTGTTGTGACCTTCATTGTGTTTTTCTAGGATATTGTTTAGAATTGTTTGTAGTACTGGTTTGGTGTTTGTGAAGTTTCTCAGGTGTTCTTTGTCATGGAAGTATCTCATTTCCCCATCAATTTTGAAAAAGAGTTTTTCAGGATACATTAGCCTAAATTGGAGGTTTTTTTTTCTTTTAGGGCTGGAAATACCTCACTCCAGGCTCTCCTTGACCTGAGTGTTTTTGTTGAAAAGTCTGCTGTAATTCTGATGGGTTTTCCTTTGCATGTGATTTGTTTCTTTTCTTTAACTGCTTGTAATATTTTGTTCTTTTGTTGGGTTTCTGGGATCTTGACTATTAGATGTCTAGGTATAGATTTTTTTTTTATCATGGCTAGTTGGAGCCCTATATGCCTCACTTATCTGTATGTCAAATTCTTTTGCTCTTTGGGAAGTTTTCTGTCATTAGTTCTGTGAACAACTTTTTAAAGTAGTTTTCATTTTCTCCTGCTATTTCATGAATTCCTATCAGTCTTATATTCTTCTTCTTTGCATATTCTAGGAGTTGAATCAATTTCTCATGATCCTTTACTGTTTTTGAGACCTCTCTTTTCATGGTCACTGACTGCAATCCTATCTTCTACATCTGAAATTCTATCTTCACATTCATTTATCCTGCTGCAAAAGCTTTCAATAGAGTTTTTAATCTCCTGGATATCTGTTTGAATATGTTCCATGGATTTTTTTCCATAGGATTTCTTTCCTATGTTGGGAATTCATGGTTTCCATTTCTTTCCTATGCTGGGCATTCATGGCTTCTATCACAGTCCTGCTCATCTATTATTTTGTCAGTTTCTGTCCTAGAGTCTCTAATCATGTCTTTCATTTTGCTCACCATCTCTATAGTTATCTGGGAAATTATTTCTGTTTTGAATTTTTCTAATGCCTGACTGATCTATTTTGTCACTTCCTGTTCTATGAGATCAGGGTGTCCTGGTATTGATTATCAGACTTTTCCACCTTGTTTCCCCTAGAGTTTGCCATTGGTGAACTGGAAATCTGTCTTTGTGTCTTGCTTAAGTGTTTTCTCATTTTTATTTTTGTTGTTGGGGTGTCCTTGGTTTAATTCCTGGGTTAGTGCTTTGATCTTCCTGATATAGCTGCTCTTTAGGTTTTGAGTCTCTAATGACTCATAGACATTCTTATTTTCATAATATCAGAAAGGACAACATTAAATCAATCACAACCCTTTAGCCCAATTGATACAATCAGCAACACAATAGCATCAAGCACAGCTTAAAAATTGACCATTTGTGGTAGTTATTAACCTATCACTTTTAAACCATGTGACTTAAATAAAAACCAAGGAGCAGCCCCATCTATGTTTATAGTGAATAAACTCTTCAATATAGCAATTTTACCCTTTAGGATGGGGACTTAGATAGAGTTAGGAGCATTGCAATAGATAGGTAAATGAATTGGAGAAGTTTTCAAGTGAAGGCAGAGGACGGAGGATGACTCAAAGTTTAGGAAACTGTTGAAGAGAAGAGGGGAAGACAGATTGAAAGAAGAAAGACAAGAATAGAACAATTTAACAGTAATAGGTTCTCACTTTCCTTTGAAACTAATGACCCTCCAATTAAGGAAAAAGAGAAGAAAAGAAAAGAAAGAAAGAGACAAAAAAAAAACACAAATAATCCAAATGAGGGCAGTAATAGGAACAAAAAGGGAGTTGAAGAATAATATGGGGGAGCAAGAGACTGAGAGGGAAAAAGAAGACAGAAAAAAGAAAGAATTTGCAGAATGGAACAAGGAATAGAAAGAAGAAAAAGAATTTGAAGATCCTTTTCAGGGTATATATCTGCTGTCACACTAGCCAATGTGAGCAGAAATGTGCAGAACTAAGTCATTTAGTCTCAGCAGCCAATGGCAGGCCCTTGAGATTCAGGCTGAATTTAGGTTGCCAGGCCCAAATTGAGCTCCCTGACTTCCTGCAGGTTTGAACTCTGCAAGTTATACCACAGGTTCTCTGTGCTCTTTTTTGAAGATAAAGTTCTGATGGAAGGTGGTTATCCCTCCAATTTATCAACTATGGAGGTCTGACATGCCTTTATTGCAGTTGCTCACTTCTGTTCTATCTTCTGGTGCTCAGTAAAATGACCTTTATGACCACCTGTGCCTCTGTAGAGTGGGATCAGGAACTGGCACAATCAAGAGGCCCAGGAGCATGGTGGTGGGGGCTATGTTGTAGAGGTGCCTGCACTGATGACCAGTCCTCACTGGTTCACTGGATCCTTAGCATTATGTTCTGAAGTTGCATGATTTACCTACTCATGTTTCAAATTCATCTTTCTTTATGGAAGATTTGTACTTCATTTAGTATAAATACCACATTTTCCTTATCCATTCTTCTGTTGATGGCCATATGCATGTTTCTTTTTTTTTCATTGAATTTTTGGTGCTTTATAAGTATACAGTTACATTTCTTATTCGGATCTTGCATGTTTACATGACAGATCCTGCTTCTCAATTTTTCCCTATACCCCTGCCCTCCCTTCCCCCCTTCCCCCCTCCCCTATTTACAAAGACTTTTTTCCATTTTTTTCCTTTTCTCATATTATTTCTTTCCTCTTCTTTCCTTAACCCTACCCTTCCCAATTTCCCTACAACTTTAGCCCTTTTCTGTCTATTTCACATTGTCAATTATAAAATTTGGATCTTATTTACACTTTTCTTTTTTCACACCAGAGAAACTATTCAGTATTTACACATGAGTGTCTTATGTATTTCACTAAAGAGTATGGCTTCAATATGCATTTACTTTCCTATGAATGACTCTAGTTCTCTAGTTTCTCATTCTTTATGGTAGAGTAGAGTAGTACTCCAATTTACAGAAAAACCACATCTTCTTTATCCAGTATCCAACTGATGGGTAATTGGGCTGTTTCTTTCTTTCTCTTTTTTTTAAATTGAATTTATTGGTACATTCTAGGTATACAATACAGTTACATTCAATACTGGGATCTTGTACCTTTACATGCCAGGTCTTGGTTCTCATTTTTCCCCTTGTCCCTGCCCTCCCTTCATCCTCTCCTCACCTCCCCACTTTCAAACACTTTAATTCCATTTTTACAATTTCTCATATTTTTTTCCTTTTCTCTTATTCCCCTTTCCCTATCCTTCTCACTTTCCCTACACCTTTGGTCCTTTTCTTCCTATTTCACATTGCTAATTGCTCCATTAAGATCTTGAGTACTATTTTAGTTTTTCACACCAGAGAAACTACTCAGTATTTGATTTTCTGTGACTTATTTCACTTAGGAATATATCCTCAAAATGTACCCACTTACCTATGAATGACTCTACTTTCTCATTCTTTATGGCTGAGTAGTATTCCATTTTGAAGAAAAACTGCATCTTCTTTATCCAGTTTCCAACTGATGGGCAGATGGGCTGTTTCCAAGTTTTAGCTACTACTAACTGTGCTGCTATAAACCTGTGTGTGCATATATCACCGTGGTATGATTCTTTTAATTCTTTTGGAAAGATACCTAACAGAGGGATGGCTGGGTCAAATGGAAGCTCTAATCCTAGTTCTTTGAGGTATCTCCATATTGACTTCCATAGTGATTGCACAAGCCTGCGCTCCCACCAACAATGGAGAAGGGTTCCTTTCTCTCCACAACCCTGCCAAAATTTGTTGTTGTGTGATTTCTTGATAGCAGCCATTCTTTGTGGGGTGAGGTGAAATCTCAGTGTTGTTTTCATTTGCATCTCTTGAATGACCAGTGATGTGGAGCATTTTTTCATATATTTTCTTGTTGCTTTTACTTCTTTGTCTGAGAAATGTCTGTTCATTTCAGATGCCCATTTTTGGATCAGGTCTTTATATTTGGGGGGGCTGGTTGTTTTGAGTTCTTTATATATTCTTGATAATAGTCCTTTGTCTGAGGAGCAGCTGGTAAAAAGTTTTTCCCACATTATAGGTTGTCTATTAGTTCTGTTGATGGTTTCTTTTGCAGTGCAGAAGCTTTTCAATAAGATGAGATCCCAGTTGTTGATTCTTTTCACTAGTTCCCATGCTACTGAGGATTTGTTCATAAAGTCTTTTCCTATGCCAGTGTCTTCTAGAGTTCTGCCTAACTTATATTCCAGCAAGTTTAGTGTTTCTTTTTTTATATTTAGATATTTAATCCACTTGGATTTTAATTTAGTGCATAGTGACAGATAAGGGTCTAGTTTTAATCTTTGGCAGGTTGAGATCCAGTTTTTCAAACGAAGGCTATCTTTCCTCCAGTGGGGACTGTCAGCTCCTTTGTCAAAGATGAGGTAGCTGAGTTTATCTGGAGTTGTTTTTGTGTTTTCCAATCTGTTCCACTTATCCTCAGGTCTATTTCTATGCAAGTACCATGCTGTTTTTATCACAGTGGCTTTGTAGTATAGTTTCAAATTGGGAATTGTTATACCCACTACCATATCTCTGTTGCCTAGTATGGCTTTTGCTGTTCTAGGTCTCTTATGGTTCCAAATGAATCTTTGGATTCTTCTTTCTAGTTCTGTGAAGTATTGTGTTGGGGTTTCAACTGGCATTGCATTGAATCTGTAGAGCAGTTTTGGTAGTATGACCATTTTTCTATGTTGATTCTTCCTACCAAGAAGCAGGGGAGATCATTCCATTTTCTTATATCCTCCTCGATCTCTTTCTTCAGAGTGCTACAGTTTTAAGTGTACAGATCTTTTGCTTCTTTTGTTAGATTGATTCCCAGATACTTGATTTTTTTTGGGTGCTATTGTGAAAGGAATTTTTTCCCTAATTACTTTCTCAGTGAGTCTGTTTTTGTGTACAAGAAGGCTATTGGTTTTTGGGTGTTCACCTTGTATCCAGCTACACTACCAAATCTGTCAATTAAGTCTAGAAGTCTTTTGGTGGAGTTTTTTGGGTCTTCAATGTAGAGTATCATATCATCAGCAAATAATGACAGTTTAACTTCTTCCTTTCCTATCTTTATTGCTTTAATTTCTTTCTCTTGTCTAATTGCTATGGCTAATATTTCCAGAACTATATCAAAGAGGAGTGGTGATAGTGGGCATCCTTGTCTTGTTCCTGATTTTAACATGAAGGTTTTCAGTTTTTGGCCATTTAATATGATGTTGGCTGTTGGTTTTTCATAGATAGCCTTTATTAAGTTGAGACATAGACCATCTATTCCAATTTTTTGCAGAGTTTTTACCATGAGTGGGTGTTGAATTTTGTCAAATCCTTTTTCTTCATTATTGAGAGGATCATGTGGTTCTAGTCCTTGACTTTGTTAATATAGTGTATTATATTTATTGATTTACATATGTTGAACCATCCTTGCATCCCTGGAATAAATCTGACTTGGTCAGGATGAATGATCTTCTTGATGATCCTCTGTATTCTGTTTGCCAGTATTTATTGAGGATTTTTGCATCTACATTCATTAAGGAGATTGGCCTGTAGTTCCCTTTTTTTGTTACATCTTTCCCAAGTTTGGGAATCAAAGTGATATTTGCTTCCAGGAATGATTTTGGAAGCATTGCTTCTCTTTTGATTTCAATGAAAAGTCTGAAGAGTAATGGCAATAGATCTTCTCTAAATGTCTTGTAAAATTCAACAGTGAGTCCATCAGGACCTGGGCTTTTCTTTGTTGGTAAGTTTTTAATTACATTTTCAATTTCACTGATTGTGATTGGAGTGTTTAAAATGTTTTTGTCTTCTTCATTCAACTTTGTTAATTCATAATTATATAAAAATCTGTCCATTTCTTCTGCGTTTTCCATTTTAGTAGAGTACAGGTTTTCATAATAGGTATTAATGATCCTCTGGGTTTCTGTGGGATCTGTTGTGATTTCGCCTTTTTCATTCCTGATTGCATGAATCTGAGCCTTTTCTTTCCTTTTCTTGATAAGGTTTGCTAAGGGTTTAACAATTTTATTAATTTTTCAAAAAACGAACTCAATTCATTTATTTTTTGTATTGTTTCCTTAGTTCCCACTGCATTGATTTCTACTCTAATCTTTACAATTTCCTCTCTTCTTTGAGCTTTGGGTTTTTCTTGCTCTTGTTTTTCTAGTAGTCTAAGAGTCATAATTAGGTTGTTTATTTGAGCTTGCTCTGTTTTCCTAATGTAGGTATTCAGTGCTATGAATTTCCCATGTAGATCTGCTTTCATTGTGTCCCATAGATTCCTGTATTATGTATTGGCATTTTTGTTTATTTGTAAAAACTGTCTGATTTCTTCTTTAATTTCCTCTGTGATCTATTGATTTTTAGGAGAGTGTTGTTCAATTTCCACATGTTTGTGAAGTTCCTATGGTTTCTTATGCTATTGATCTCCAGCTCTAGTGCACTGTGATCTGATAATATAGAGGGAATAACTTCAATTCTTTTGCATTTTATTCAAACCTGTTTTGTGAGCTACTATGTGATCTATCTTGGAGAATGACCCATGTGCAGCTGAAAGGAATGTATATTCTGATTTTGTGGGGGTGGAACACTCTATATGTGTAATAAGTCCATACTTTCAAAAGCTTGGTTCAGTTCTAGTATTTCATTGTCGATTTTTTTGCCTAGATTATCTGTGTATTTGTGATAGTGGGGTATTCAGATCCCCCACTGCAATTGTATTAGTGGTTATTTGGTTTTTCATGTTACTTAATATTTGTTTTATATAGTTGGGAGCATTTATATTTGGTGCATATATGTTTATGATTGTCATTTCTTCCTCTTGGATTGTTGCCTTTACAAGGATGTAGTGACCTTCTTTGTCTCTCTTAATCAGTTTTAGTTTGAAGTTTGCTTTGTCTGCGAATAAGATTGCTACCCCTGCTTTTTTCTGGGCTCCTGTCACATGGAGAATTTTTTTCCATCCTTTCACTTTCAGTCTATGGGCTTGTTTTTGCACTAGTTGTGTTTCTTGTATACAACCTGTTGTTGGGTTTTGCTTCTTAATCCATTCTGCCAATCTATTTCTCTTGATTGATGAGTTGAGGCCATTGACATTTATAGTTATAACTGATATATACTCACTTATCATTTTCATGTTATTGTCCTTTTGTTGACTCTTTTATTTTTTATTCACTCCTTTTAGTTTCTTGCCTTGACTATTTGATTTGCTCTGTTGAGCCTTGTGGTGTTGTGATCTTCTTTGTCTTTGTCTAGGATATTGTTTAAAATTCTTTGTAGTGCTGATTTAATATTCATGAAGTTTCTCAAGTGTTCTTTGTCATGGAAGTATCTTATTTCTCTGTCCATTTTGAAAGCGAGTTTTGCAGGATACATCAGTCTTGGTTGTAGGTTGTTTTCTTTTAGCACTAGAAAAACCTCACTCCAGGCTCTCCTTGACCTGAGGGCTTGTTTTGAAAAGTCTGTTGTGATTCTGATGGGCTTTCCTTTGCATGTGATTTCTTTCTTTTCTCTTACTGCTTGTAGTATTTTGTTCTTCTGTTGGGTTTCTGGGATCTTGATTATTATATTTCTAGGTGTAGATTTTTTTTTTGTGATAATGGCTAGTTGGTGCCCTATATGCCTTATCTGTATGTCTAATTCTTCTCCTCTGTTTGGGAAGTTTTCAGTCATTAATTCTTTGAACAGCTTTTTAAAGTCATTTGCATTTTCTCCTGGTATTTCATGGATACCTATCAGTCTTATGTTTTTCTTCTTTGCATCATCTAGGAGTCGTTGGATTGATTTCTCATGCTCCCTTACTGTTTTTAAGAGACCTCTCTTTTCATGGTCACTGTCTGCTATCCTATCTTCTATATCTGAGATCCTATTCTTGCAATCTTTTATTCTGTTGCATACACTTTCAGTAGAGTTTTTAATCTTCTGGATATCCATTTGAATCTGTTTAATGGATTCCATTTCTTTCCTATGTTGGATGTTCATTTTTTCCATTTCTTTCTTATGCTGGGCATTCATGGCTTCTATTATGTTCCTAAGCTCATCTATATTTTTGTCAGTTTCTGTTCTGGAGTCTTGAATCATGTCTTTCATTTTGCTCACCATCTCTATGGTTATCTGGGAATTAATTTCTGTTTTGAATTTTTTCTAGAGCTTGATTGATCAGTTTTTTTACTTCCTGTCCTGTGAGTTCTGAGTGTCTTGGAGGTTCACTATCTGATTTTTCATCCTCGTTTGCCCTTCTCTTTGTCATTGGTGGACTGGAATTCTGTTTTTGTGGCTTGCTTAAGTGTTTCTCATCGTTATTTTTGCTGTTGGGTTGCCCTTGATTCAATTTTTGGGTCATTAAATTTTTCTGATATCATTGCATCCCCATCTTTGATTCTCTATGACTTATAGACATTCTCATTTTCATAACTGAGAAAACAACTCATCAAATCAATCCTTATCCTTAATCCCCATCGATACAATCAGGAACATAATAGGATCAATCACTACCCTATAGCCCACCATGCTTTTGCAGAGTACATCCAAGGACTGGCTCAATCAGGGGATTGAATAGTGGGGGGGGGTGCTCAGAGGTGCCCGTGCAGCTACCCTCCATGTGTTGTGTCAGAGCCAATCAGTGGCACCCACTGGAAACAGCCAGGCTCCAAAGGAGGCCCATGGTTTGGGCTGGGCTGTGCAGCAGAGGTGGCTCTGAGTCCAAGCCATGCTGATGACTCAAAACTCACCCACCTGGAGCTGTTTTGGAGCCAATCACTGGAATCTGCTGGAAACAGTGCCGCTCCATAGGAGGCCTGTAGTTTGGACTGGGCCCCACTGCCGACGTGGTTCTTGGGCTGTTTCTAATATCTAGTTATTGTAAATTGTGATGCTATAAAGATAGGTATGTATGTATCCCTGAAATGTGCTGATATTATCACTTTGGGGGAGATATCTATCAGGAGGATGGCTGGATCAAATGGAATCCCTCCTTTTTTTAGGGATCTCAACACTGATTCCATAGTGGTTGCACTAGTTTGCATTTCCATCAACAATGTGGAAGAGTTGCTTTTTTTCTCCACATCCTCAGCATATTTATTATTAGATTATTTGATGGTAGCTATTCTTTTTGAGGTCAGATGATATCTCAATGTAATTTTAATTTGCATTTCTTTAATGGCCAGCAATGTTGGAGTATTTTTTAAATGTATTTATTGGCTATTTGTACTTCTGAGAAGTGTCTGTTCATTTCAGTTGCCCATTTTTTGATTGAATCTTTTATATGGGGAGTCTTCTTTTTATTTTTTTACCTTAGATGTTTTAGTTTATATGTTAGTCCTCTGTATGAGGAATAGCTGGCAAACAATTTTCTCATTCTGTAGGTTATCTCTTGTATCTATTGATTGGTTCCTTTGCTGTGCAGAAGCTCTTTATTTTGATATGATCCCATTTATTAATTCTTGCTATTATTTCTTGTGCCATTGCAGTTCTATTCAGAAAGTCCTTGCCTACACATATGTTTTCAAGAGTTTTACTTATTTTATCTTCCAGTAGATTAAGTGCTTCTGTTATAACATTTAGATCTTTGACCCATTATGGTTTTAGTTTAGTACATGGTAAGATATGTGTGCCTAGACTCAATCTTCTGCATATGGCTATCTAATTTTCCCAGCACCATTTATTAAAGAGGCGATCTTTCCTCCAGTGAATGTTTTTGTCCCCTTTGTCAAATATTAAAAAACTGTATTTATGTCTGGGGTTATTTCTGCTTCTTCTGTTCTATTCTATTGATCCACATGTTCAGTTTTATGCCAGTAATATGGTGTTGTAATCACTACAGCTTTACAGTAAAACTACAAGTCTAGGATTGTGATGCCACCTTCTTTGCTTTTGTTACCCAGTATTCTTGCTCTTCTGGTTTTTCTTGTTTCATATGAATTTTACATGTTTTCGCTATATATGTGAGAAATTCCATTGATATTTTGATTGTGATTTTATTAAAACTTTAAATCAGTTTTGGAAGTACAGCCACTTTGATTATATTGATTCTGTCTACCCAGAAACGGAGGATATCTTTCCATTTTCTGATGTCTTCCTTGATTTTCTTCTTCAGAGTAATGTAATTTTCATTGTAGAGGTCTTTAATTTTCTTGGTTAGGTTAATTTATGTAGTTAATGTTTTAATGCTCTTGTGAATGGTATTATTTTCCCAATTTGTTTTTTAGTGAATTCATTATATATGTGGAGAAATGCTATTGATTTTTATATCCTGCCATATTGCTAAATTTGGTTATTAATTCTAGGAGTCTTGTGGTGATTTTAAATGAGTCTTGTAAGTAAAGGATCATGTCATCTATGAATAATGATACTTTGATTTTATCCTTGTCTATACATATTCCTTTTATTTCTTTCTCTTGCCTGATTGCTCTGGTTAATGTTTTGGTTACTATGTTGAACAGGAGTGATGATAGTGCATATCCATGCTTTGTTCTTGATTTTGGAGGGAAAGCTTTCAGCTTTTCCCCACTGAATACAATGTTGGCAGTATGTTGGTCATAAATGACTTATATGAGATTGAGAAAAGACCTTTCTATATCTATTTTATTCAGGGTTTCTTTTCTATTATGAAAAGAATTTGTTAAAGAGTTTTTTATGCCTCTGTTGAGATTATCATGTGATTTTTGGCCTTGCTTGTGCTTAAGTGATATTACATTTATTGATTCACATATGTTGAACTATATTTGTATCCCTGGAATGAAGCCTACTTAGTTGTGGTGTATAATCTTTTTGATAATTTGTTGCATTCTGTTTGCCAGTTTCATGTTAAGGATTTTTATACTATTTTCATTGGAGAGATGGCCTGACATTTCATTTATCCATTGTTTGAATCTTCGTCTAGGTTAGGGATCAGGATAATGTTAGTTTCAAAGGATGATTTTGAAGTACTCCTTCCCTTTTAATTTCATGAAAGAGTTTGAGAGGAATTGGCATTAGATTTTTCCTTGAAGTTCTTGTAGAGTTTGGCTGTGAACCTTTCAGGACCTGGGATTTTCTTAGTTGGCAGTATTCTTCTTTTTTTTTCCAGCTTTAATTGAGTTTATTGGTACATTTTAGGGATACAGTACAGTTACATTCATTGTTGGGATCTTGTACCTCTACATGACAAGTCCTGATTCTCATTTTTTCCCTTTACCTCTGCCTTCCCTTCACCCCCTCCTCCCCTCCCCATCTACAAACACTTCATTTTAATCTTTTCATTCTCTCACATTTTTTTCTTTCCCTTTTTACTATTCCCCTACCCATCCCACCTTCCCTACACCTTTAGCTCCTTTATTCCCATTTCTAAATGTCAGTAATCTTATTAGGATCTTATGCACTGTTGCAGATTATTCACACCAGGGAAACTATTCAGTATTTACACATGTGTGACTTATTTATTTCACTTAGGAGTATATCTTCAATATGTATCCATTTTCCTATGAATGAATCTATTTTCTCATTCTTTATGGCTGAGTAATATTCCATTTTATAGAAAAACCACAACTTCTTTATCCAGTTTCCAACAGATGGGCAAATAGGCTGTTTCCAAGATTTAGCTATTTCAAACTGTGCCACTATACACATGGGTGCACATACTTCTCTGTGATATGATTCTTTTAGTTCTTTTGGAAAGATACCCAGCAGAGGTATGGCTGGGTCAAATGGAACCTCCAGTCCAAGTTCTTTGAGGTATCTCCAT
>NW_022900949.1:50874063-50882173 GCF_012274545.1 Fukomys damarensis | reverse complement strand
TCTTCATTCAACTTTGGTAATTCATAAGTATCTAGAAATCTGTCCATTTCTTCTGAGTTTTCCATTTTATTAGAGTACAGTTTCTCAAAGTAGGTGTTCATGATCCTCTGGATTTCTTGGGGATCTGTTGTGACTTTGCCTTTTTCATTCCTGATTGCATGAATCTGAGCCTTTTCTTTCCTTTTTTGATAAGATTAGCTAAGGTTTTGTGGATTTTATTTATTCTTTCAAAAAACCAGCTCTTTCTTTCATTTTTTTTTGTATCATTTTCTTAGTTTCAATTGCATTGATTTCTGCTTGGATCTTCTATAATTTCCTCTCTTGTTCGAGCTTTGGGTTTTTCTTGCTCTTGTTTCTCTAGGAGTCTAAGTTTCATTGTTAAGTTGTTTATAAGAGCCCTCTCTGTTTTCCTAGTGTGGGCATTCAATATTATGAATTTTCCACGTAGAACTGCTTTCATTGTGTCCCAAAGGTTCCTGTATGTTGTATTGGCATTCTCATTTATATGTAAAAACTGTCTAATTTCTTCTTGAATTTCCTCTGTAATCCATTGATTGTTTAGGAGAATGCTGTTCAGTTTCCATGTGCTTCTGGTGTTTCCATTTTTCTTGTGCTATTGATCTCCAGTTTGATTGCACTATGATCTGATAATATACAGGGGATGACTTCAATTTTTTTGTATTTATTTAGACCTGTTCTGTGAGCCAGTATGTGGTCTATCTTGGAGAATGATCCATGTGCAGCCGAAAAGAATGTATATTCTGATTTTGGGGGGTGGAATACTCTATAAACATCTATTAAGTCCATGTGTTCCAAAGCTTGGTTCAGTTCTATTATTTCATTGTTGATTTTCTGCCTAGATGATCTGTCAATTTGTGATAGTGGGGTATTTAAATCCCCCACTACAATTGTATTAGTGGTTATTTGGTTTTTCATGTTACTTAATATGTGTTTTATATAGTTGGGGGCATTTATATTTGGTGCATATATGTTTATGATTGTCAACTCTTCCTCTTGAATTGTTCCCTTTACAAGGATGTAGTGTCCTTCTTTGTCTCTCTTAATGAGTTTTGGTTTGAAATTTACTTTATATGAGAAAAAGATTGCTACCCCTGCTTTTTCCTGGCTCCTGACACATGGAGAATTGTTTTCCATCCTTTCACTTTCAGTCTATGGACTTCCTTTTGCACTAGGTGTGTTTCTTGTATACAACATATTGTTGGATTTTGCTTCTTAACCCATTCTGCCAATCTATTTCTCTTGATTGGTGAATTGAGGCCATTAACATTGATGGTTATAACTGATATATTCTGACTTATTATTGTCATGTTATTGTCCTTTTGTTGACTCTTTTTACTTTTTCTCCCAACTCCTTTTTGTTTCTTTCCTTGCCTATTTGATTTGGTCTGTTGAGCCTCATGTTATTGTGAACTTCGTTGTCTTTTTCTAGGATATTGTTTAGTATTCCTTGCAGTGCTGGTTTGGTGTTCATGAAATTTCTCAGGTGCTCTTTGTCATGGAAATATCTTATTTCCCTATCTATTTTGAAAGAGAGTTTTGCCGGATACATCAGTCTAGGTTGGAGATTATTTTCTTTTAGGACTTGGAATACCTCACTCCAGGCTCTCCTTGTCCTAAGGGTTTGTGTTGAAAAGTCTGCCGTGATTCTAATGGGCTTTCCTTTGCATGTGATTTGTTTCTTTTCTCTTACTGCTTGTAGTATTTTGTTTTTCTGTTGGATTTCTGGGATCTTGATTATTATATGTGTAAGTATAGATTTTTTTTGATCATGGCTAGTTGGAGTTCTATATGCCTCACTTATCTGTATGTCTACTTCTTCCCTTCTGTTTTGGAAGTTTTCTGTCATTAATTCTGTGAAGAGCTTTTTTAGGTCATTTGCATTTTCTCCTGTTTTTTCATGAATTCCTATCAGTCTTATGTTATTTTTCTTTTTATCGTCTAGAAGTTGTTGGATTGATTTCTCATGATCCCTTACTGTTTTTGAGAGACCTCTTTTTTCACGGTCACTGACTATGATCCTATCTTCTATATCTGAAATTCTATCTTTGCAATCTTTTATTCTGTTGCATACACTTTCAATAGAGTTTTTAATCTCCTAGATATCTGTTTGAATCTGTTTTATGGATTCCATTTCTTTCCTCTGTTGGGCATTCATTGTTTCCATTTCTTTCTTATGCTGAGTCTTCATGGCTTCTATCATGGTATTGAACTCATCTATTTTTTTCTCGGTTTGTGCTCTAGAATCTCCAATCATGACTTCTATTTTGCTCATCATCTCTCTGGTTAACTGGGAAATTATTTCTGATTTGGATTTTTCTAGAGCCTGATTGATCTGTTTTGTTACCTCCTGTGCTATGGGTCCAGGGTGTCCTGTTGGCTCTCTATCAGACTTTTCATCCTCATTTATCCCACTGTTTGCCATTGGTGAACTGGAAATCTGTTTTTGTGTCTTGCTTAAGTGTTTTCTCATTTTTATTTTTATTGTTGGGTTGTCCTTCTTTATTTTCTGGGTATTACTTAAATCTTCCTAATAAAGTTGTGTTTTAGCTTTTGAGTTTCTAATGACTCATAGACATCCTCATTTTCATAATATCAGAGGAAACAACTCTTTAAATCAACCACAACCCTTTATCCCAATTGATACATTCAGCAGCCCAATAGGATCAGGCACAGCTTGCAAACTGACCACTTGTGGTAGTTATTAATCTATCACCTTTAACTCATGTGAATTAAATTAATTTCAAGAAGCAGCCCATAATATGTTTGCAGTGAATATGCTTTTCAATATAGCATCTTTACCATTTAGGATGAGGGGTTAGACTTGGAATGAGAGGATTTGATAAGTAAAAGAATTGGAGCGGGTTTGAAGTCAATCCAGAGGATGTAGAATTACCTAACTATCTTTACAAAGCTATTAACTTCAGCGGGGATAGAGAGAGTGCAGGAATAAGGACAAGAATATATCCCCTTAACAATAACAGGCGCTTGCCTTCCCTTGAAGGTACAGAGCCATGAGTGAGGTAAAATGAAAGAAGAAAAGAACATAAAGAGAAACCCCTCCTAAAAAGTAAAAAATAATAAAAGAAGAAGTCTGAGTTAGGGCAGGAGCCAGAATAAAAAGCGAGATGAGGGATAATATGGTGGAGCAAGAGACTGAGTTGGAGAGAGAGGACAGTAAAAAGAAATAAATTTTAGGGTGGAATGAGGAAAAGGAAAAAGAGAAGAAAAAAAAAAAGAATTTGAAGGGCCTCTTTCAGACTGTCTCTGTTCTCATATTATACCACATATACAGCCATATGCAGAACCAAATCCCCTGGTCTCAGCTAGCCAATGGCAGTTCTCCATGACTGTGACTGAACTCAGTCCACAAGGCCTAACTTGATTTTCCCAATCCTCAGGGTTGAACTCCACTCAGTTCCATTACAGGTTTCCCCTCATCTTTCTTTAAAGATGTTCAAAGTTGGGAGCTCAGAAAACTACCCTTCATGAGAACCTATGCCTGTGCAGAGTTGGTCTAAGGACTGGCCCAATCAGGAGGTTTGAGAACGGAGTGGGGGGAAGGTCGTGGGGGTGTCTGCGTGACTACCTTCCTTACTGAGTCTGTTGTCTTGCAGTCTGGGAGGTCACCCACCCGCCGGGTGATCTCAGGCAGGCAGGCAGCTGAAGAGACCCCTTCCGGGGTCCTTGAGTTCTTGCTGGGTCTGTTGTCGCGCAGTCCAGGAGGTCGCGCACCCACCTGGCATTGTTCTTATTACTGCTTCAATTTTACTACCCATTATTGGATTGTTCAAGAGCTTTAAGTCTTCTTAGTTCAGTTTAGGTAAACCACATGTATTTAGGAATCCACTTCTTCTGAGCTCTATAATTTTTTGGCACATATGCTTATGAAGTAGTTGTTCATAATTTCTTGAATTTTGATGGTGTCAGTTGTGATTTCACCATTTAAATTTCCAATTACAATGATTTTCTTTCTTTCTTTCTTTTTCTTTTTGTAAGATTGGCTAAGGGTTTCCTTATTTTGTTTACTCTTTCAAAGAACCAGCTCTTTGATTCACTGATTATTTGCATTGTTTTTTAGACTCCATTTCATTAATTTCTGCTTTGATCCTTATAATTTTCTTCCTTGTACAACCTCTGAATTTGAATCATTCTTATTTTTCTAGAAACTTGATATACATTATTTGGTTATTTATTTTAGGTTGTTCTGTTTTTCTGATGTGGACATTCACAGCTATAAACTTACCTCGTAGGACTGCTTTCACTGTGTCCCCTGAGTTCTGGTATGTTGTACTGGCATTATCATTTAATTATAGGAACTGCCTTATTTCTTCCTGAATTTCCCCTGTGAACCATTGATTATTAAATGTGTTATTTAAATTCTATATATTTGAATAGTTTCTGTGGGGTGTTTGTTTTGTTTTTTTTTTTTTTTTGGTAGTTCTACTTCCACTGTAGTATGATCTGATAATATACATGGTAAATCTTGATTCTTTTGCATTTACTTATGCACCTTTTATTAGGTAATATGTGGTCTACTTTGGAGAAAATACCACATGTTACTGAAAAGAATGTGTATTGTGTTGTTATTGGGTGGAACACTTTATATCTATTAAGACCATTTCTCCAAAAGTTTGGTTAAGCTCTGATATTTCTTTGTCAGTTTTTTGTTTAGTTGACCAATTTGTGACAGTGGAGCATTGATGTCCTCATTATAATTATTTTAATGTTTATCTGACATTTATGTCTATCAGTGTTTGTTTTAAGAAGTTGGGTACACAATATGAAACTATACTACAAAGCCACTGTGATAAAACAGCATGGTACTGGCAGAGAAACAGATCTGAGGATCAGTGGAACAGATTGGAAGACACAAAAACACCTCCAGATGTACTCAGCTACCTCATCTTTGACAACGGAGCTGACAGTCCCCACTGGAGGAAGGATGGCCTATTCAATAAATGGTGTTGGAAAAACTGGATCTCAACCTGCCAAAGATTAAAACTAGATCCTTATATTTCACCATGCACTAAATTAAAATCCAAGAGGATTAAAGATTGAAATATTTTCTGGAAGATAAATTAGGTAGAACTCTTGAAGACATTGGCATAGGAAAAGACTTTATGAACAAATCCTCAGTATCATGGGAACTAGCAGAAAGAATCAACAACTGGGATCTCATCTTATTAAAAAGCTTCTGCACTGCAAAAGAAACCATCAACAGAACTAAGAGACAACCTACAATGTGGGAAAAAATTTTTACCAGCTGCTCCTCAGATAAAGGACTATTATCTAAAATATATAAAGAACTCAAAACAACCAGCCTCCCTAATATAAAGACCCAATTCAAAAATGGGCATCTGAAATGAACAGACATTTCTCAGACAAAGAAGTAAAAGCAGCAAGTAAATATATGAAAAAATGCCCCACATCACTGGTCATTTGAGAGATGCAGATGAAAACAGCACTGAGATTTCACCTCACTCCACAAAGAATGGCTTTTGTCAAGAAATCAAACAATAACAAATGTTGGTGGGGTTGTGGGGAGAAAGGAATCCTTCTCCACTGTTGGTGGGAGTGCAGACTGGTGCAACCACTATGGAAATCAATATGGAGATACCTCAAAGAGCTAGGGCTAGAGGTTCCATTTGACCCAGCCATCTCTCTTCTGGGTATCTTTCCAAAAGAACTAAAAGAATCATATCACAGTGATATATGCACACCCATGTTTATAGTGGCACATTTTGTAAGAGCTAAAACTTGTAAACAGCGCATTTTCCCATCAGTTGGAGAATGGATATAGAAGATGTGTTTTTTCTATAAAATGGAATACTACTTAGCCAAAAAGAAGGAGAAATTAGACTCATTCATAGGAAAATGGATATATATTGAGGATATACTCCTAAATGAAATAAGTAAGTCACACGTTTGTAAATACTGAATAGTTTCTCTGGTGTGAATAAACTTTAATAGTACACAAGATCCTAATGTGATAACTGACATTGTGAAATGGGAAGAAAAGGGCTAAAGGTGCAGGGAAAGTGGAAAGGGTAGGGTAAATGTAATAAGGGAAAAATATGAGAAAATGATAAAAATGGAAATAAAGTGTTTGTAAATGGGGAGGAAAGGAGGAGATAAAGGGAGGGCAGGGACAAGGGGAAAAATGAGAACCAAGACCTGTCATGTAAAGGTACAAGATCCCAGTAATGAATGTAACTGTACTGTATACCTAAAATGTGCCAATAAACTCAATAAAAGAAAAAAAAAAAGAAGTTGGTCACATCATGGTTTGGTTCATATATATTTATAATTGTTGTTTCCTCCAGTTGAAGAGTAATATCTTTATGTGACTCCTTTGGTCAGCTTTGGCTTAGATTTCACTCTCTGAAAGTACTATAACAACTTCTCCTAGTTTTAGATTTTCCATTGCAGAGAATATTGTTTTCTGTCCTTTGATTTTTAGTCTATTAATTTTTTAATTAAATGTGTTTCTTGTATACAGCATACTTATAGATTCTGTTTCTTTATCCATTTTGCTAATCTGTGTCTTTCGATAGGCAAATCAAATTCATTTATATTGATAGTTATGATGGTACATAGTGACTTATTCCTGTCATTGTGCTATCTTCCTGTGTTGTTTTGTATTCTTTCTCTTTTACTTGATAGCCCTACCTGATGGAGTCATTTTATTGAACCTTTTGGCATTATTAGCTTCATTGTCTCCTTCTAGGGTATCCTTGAGACTGTTTTGGAATATTGGTTTGGTGTTCACAAATTTCTTTAGGTTCTTTTTATCATTGAACTCTATTTTTTATCCATCAATTTTCAACAATCATTTTGCAGGATATAATAGTCTGGGTTGAAAGAGTTTTTTTGTTTTGTTTTTTGCTTGAAACTATTTATTTCAAGCTCTTTTTTGCGTTTAAGTTTTTTGTTGAGAAGTCTGTAATTCTGAAGGGTTTTACATTATAGTTGATTTCTTGCTTTTCTTTAGCCACTCTTAAAATTCTGTTCCTGTGCATTTCTGGTCATTTAATTATTATGTGATGTGGAGTGTTTTTCCCTGACAATGGTTTTTCAGGGTTCAATTTACCTCACTTATCTGTACATTAAATTCTTTCTCCATGTCTGCAAAGATTTCTACTATATTCCCTTAAATATATTTTTATGCTCTTTTTGCTGTCTTCTGATATTTCATTAGCTCCAGTTACTCTTGGATTAATCTTCTTTGAGTCATCAAACAGCTTTTGGATACATTTTATGTGTTCTTTTATTATTTCTAAGGCATCTCTCATCAATTTGCTGTTCACCATTGTCCTGTCTTCTAGATTTGACACTCTGTCTTCACATTGGTCTTTTCTGCTGCCCATACTTTCAATGGTATTTTTCATTTCCTGGATTTACCCTTGAAACTTTTTTTTATGGACTAATATTCTTTTCTGTGCTGAGAATTCATGTTTTGTATCTCTTTTTGTAGCTCTACTAGATTTTTCTTAGTGTCTTCTCTAGACTCACTAATCATTTGTTTCACTAGTGTCATTGCCCTATTATTATTATTTTTTAAATATTGGCCAAGCACCAGATTGAACTGTTTTATCTCCACTGATACCTTTTCAGAGTTTTCTACTATGTGGCTTATTTCTTCCCCTTCAATCCTCCCTGAACCAAATGCGCTGAAGGCATTCGGATACCTTGTCTTTTTATATTTTCTTTTTTTTTAATTTTATTGAGTTTATTGGTACATTTTAGGGATACAGTACAGTTACATTCAGTGTTGGGATCATGTACCTCTACATAGCAAGTCTTGATTCTCATTTTTTCCCCTTACCTCTGCCCTCCCTTCACCCCCTCCTCCCCTCCCCATCTACAAACACTTTATTTTCATCTTTTCATTCTCTCACATTTTTTTCTTTTCCCTTTTTACTCTTCCCCTACTCATCACACCTTCCCTACACCTTTAGCTCCTTTCTTCAAATTTCTAAATGTCAGTAATCTTATTAGAATCTTATGCATTGTTGCAGAATATTCACACCAGGGAAACTATTTGGTATTTACACATGTGTGACTTATTTATTTCACTTAGGAGTATATC
>NW_022900949.1:50870831-50873736 GCF_012274545.1 Fukomys damarensis | reverse complement strand
AGAACCTGTACTCTAATAAAATGGAAAACACAGAAGAAATGAACAGATTTCTAGATACTTATGAATTACCAAAGTTGAATGAAGAAGATAAAAACATTTTAAACACCCCAATCACAATCAGTGAAATTGAAAATGTAATTAAAAACTTACCAACAAAGAAAAGCCCAGGCCCTGATGGATTCACTGCTGAATTTTACAAGACATTTAGAGAAGAACTACTACCATTACTCTTCAAACTTTTCAGTGAAATTGAAAGAGAAGCTATACTTCCAAATTCATTCCTGGAAGCAAGTATCACTTTGATTCCCAAACCAGAGGAAGATACAACCAAAAAGGAGAACTACAGACCAATCTCCTTAATGAATATAGATGCAAAAATTCTTAATAAGATACTAGCAAACAGAATACAGAGGATTATTAAGAAGATCATCCATCCTGACCAAGTTGGATTTATTCCAGAGATGCAAGGGTGGTTCAACATACGAAAGTCAGTGAATGTAATACATTATATTTTCTTTTTGTTTGTTTGCTTCTTGTGCTTGGGTTTGTGGCTTCTTTTGCCCCATGCCTTGTTCCTTGGGAGTTTGCCACAGTATCGTACATGACTCCCATGCAATCCAGATATTGGCAGAGAGAGAAAATAAACTGACAGCAACAAATTGGTCACCTTGGTTATAATAATAAAGTCAGCAACAACAATGGCATCAAATACAACTGGATACTGATAAACCCTAAGAACCACTCATAATTGACCTTAACTAGAGCAAAGACGCTTACGATTTCAATGAATACTCTTAGGCCACCCAGATAATGACCTATTCAGAGTACAAAAATCTGCTGGATGCAGTCAGCAATGTAAATAGCTCAAGCACATCACTGGACTAAATGCCATCTCTTAAGAGGTCCATTTCCCCTGAAGATTATACATGCCAAACTTGGCTTTCCACCCTTTTACAGGCACCATGATTCTCTTCACCTAAGCCTGAGTCAGCTGATCCCAAGAGATCCCCGTTTAGCTGTCACTCTCTCCAAACATATTTTCCAAGGCTGTCTCATGCTCAATCTTTAGCTGAATAACACTTCAGTCCTTGTCAATCTCATCCTCAATCAGGTCAGTCTTTTGCTGCCTGGGCCGTGGAGCAGGGCCTCTCTCCTCTTAGGGTCCAAGAGGTACTGGTATCGGGGGGCTCTCTCCTTCCCCTCAGGCTGTCCAAAGCTCTGATGTATATCTTCAGTGGGGGCAGGGCACAGCCTCTCTCCTCTCCCACCCGGCCCCTGAGGCTCCTGTGTCTACAACAAGAGTGGAGCTTCTCTCCCCGTGTGGCCCACCTGACTACTCTTTGAGGAGCGAAACAGTGATCCCTTGAACAGATGGACGACAGTCTCCCTTCTGTCAACCAATGTCCAGAGAGAATAGCATTGTAGACCATAAGACATAGATAGTACCTCTCCAATGAGCAAAAGGGTCCTTTTGAGGAATATTGGATGGTTCCTCCTGAAAAGAGGTGTGTTGGTCTTCTGAGGCAGACAAGTGCCACTGAGGGTGTTGGAGACACCACCAGCATCTCAGCAGTGTGTGCTGCATGGTGCTTTGGGAAGTATGAGGTGGACCTTCTTTGCCCACTGAACAGATTTGTGTGTTTACTCCTTTTACAAGGACTGAGTGAGACTTGGTGGAACTGGTATTATCAGAGCAACAAAGGAAAGAGAGTAAATGTTTTGGGGTCAGACAGACAGGATTTCAACTCCAGCTCCAGAGCATACTAATTTGGGTCACTGAGCAAGTAATTTAGGCTCTCTCAGCTTCCTTACCTCCACCAGTAAAATGCAGTTAATAACAATATTACCAGTATTATAAGAATATTGTGAAGGTTAAATGAGGTAATAAATGCAAAGTTCTTGGAATAATGCCTAGTACATGGTATTAAATGTCAGTTATAATCAATATTTATCCCACTATCTTCTGGAGTTGTGTGTGTTCTAGGCTTGAGCAGTGCAATGGGACTATTTGTAATTCAATTCATGGCTTAGGAGACAGTCTCTTGGTCACCAAAGCAGGTTGAGATGTCTTATGGTTGTTTAGCTGTGCCACTGGCACACAAAGATAGCCTTCTTCCATTCCTCTCTCCTATTTCCCTATTAGCAAAGGAACAGACAGAGGCAGAGAATGGTTGGCAGCTTCTTTCTGTGTCTGTGGCACAACTGGAGGTGGAAACTGGGTGGAGGTTGAAGAAGGCAGTGAGGACTGGGTGACTTTGGGAAAGAGAACACGACCCAAAGACAGGATTCATGGTGTTGTTTAATGTCCACAGGACTGCCATTATGCAAATGGCAAAGTCCAGAGCCTGTGAAGCACACACTGAGGCAGTTCCCTCTGTCAGGAATAGTATTCAGAGGAACAACACTCAGAGGCAATCTGAATATCCCAGGTTCTGCTGCCCTGGAATCTTAGAATGTAGCGAGATTTAGAATCTGTCACTGAAGCAAATCACTGTTAGGACATTATGGTGGCTATCACAAGAATACATTGGTATGGTATAGAATGAGTGGCTGCTTTTTCTCCCCAGATTCCTCTGGCTACCTGCAAAAGTATCTATTGGGTGGAAGGCAGGTTGCAAAGAACATGCAGGGGTCAGTACAATATTAATTCAATTACTGAATATACTACCACAATCCTCCACACTAAAAGATACTGATTAGGTCTGCAATCACCCGGCAGCGTGCGCGCGAGCTCCCGGCCTGCGCAGGAGCTCCCGGCCTGCGTGACAACAGACCCAGGAAGGACCCAAGGACCCCAGAGGGGGTTTTTTTCAGCTGCCTACCTGCCTGCCTGTCTGCAATCACCCGGCGGCGTGCGCGCGAGCTCCCGGCCTGCGCAACAACAGACCCAGGAAGAAAGGTAGCC
>NW_022900949.1:50817385-50865168 GCF_012274545.1 Fukomys damarensis | reverse complement strand
AAAAAAAAAAAAAAAAGATACTGATTCACATGGGGTAAAATGCAATTAAAAGAACTTAGTATTGAACAAGCACAAGGAATAAGTGCTAGAGAGAAATTACAGCAAGTAGATAGTCACTTAGGAAGGGGAAAAGGAGACAGTGAAGTGCTGGGTGAGTGAGAGTCTCACCATAAAAAAAAAAAAAAAGATACTGATTAACATGGGGTAAAATGCAATTAAAAGAACTTAGTATTGAACAAGCACAAGGAATAAGTGCTAGAGAGAAATTACAGCAAGTAGATAGTCACTTTGGAAGGGGAAAAGGAGATAGTGAAGTGCTGGGTGAGTGGGAGAGTCTCACCATCCTCACCAGAGTAGAAAGACCCATTCTCCTGATGAGGTCATGACTGGCAAATCTGTTAGTTTCATGACTGGTAAATCTGTTAGTTTCAGGGCCTTGTTTTTGCAGCAGCTGAGCTAGTAAGAGGTTCCTGCTACCACCATTGCTATTTATTTTCTTGGAGCCCTGTGTTTAAAGCATGATGAAAAACAACCCAACAGCCCGAGCACAACTGCTCCATATGAGAGACCATTAAGATAAAGCCCTGCCTAAGTGGCCCTAATAAAAGAAATTTATCACAAGACATGGAGAGGAAGGTGTCTTTATTCACTAGGTGAATAGCACCAGGCATTGTCAACGTAGCTTTTCAAGGCTCAGAAATTATCATTCATTCTCCAAATTACCAACTGCACAAAAATTACTAAATGGTGCGTTATCACTCCCTCTCAGTGTGAGAATGTCTTTGTTTAATGTTTGATTACAAATGGCTTTCCTATTATTATCATCAATAAATCACAGGTAAGTGTAACCATGGCTGGTACCGATGCAGAAGGACTTTATGAGCTACTGGGAGAAGGAAGAATAAAAAGCATGCAATAGCTATACACTTCAGAGAGTACTGGACCTTTAGGACTTATTTTGCTGGGGTCTTGCGGATATATCTCAGAGCAGAGCAATGACTGTGTCCACTAGAAAGAGGTGAGAAGTTCTGCAGTGTTTTGATGATGTAAAATCTGCCTTTTCTGGGTATAAGGGAAAGTGCATGAGAAAGAGTACACAAAAGAGGGAGAAAGGTATCCACGTGTGTGAAAACTAATAACTTGGTGAGACAATGAGGGGGAGAAGAGGGAAGGAGAAGAAGGAGACAGAGGAAGACAAAGAGAATAGGGAGGCAGCAAAAAGAGGGGAAGGAAATAGTAAAGGTGGAGCACTCTCATCCCTAATTTGCTTCTGAAATTGTGTCTTAGTAGGCCCATGAGAACACCGGAGGCCACATCCTGGCCCTCCTGCCAACTCTCATGTCCACTCCCAGTTCACTAGCCTTCACCTGCTTTTGCTGATTGCTGGTTCCACAGTTCCTATCCCTAGATATAAGCTTGGGGATGTGCTTCGGTCTCTTTCCCTTTTAGAAGCTTTTCTTTTCCTTACTCTTTCTCCACCCCCTTTTCTTTTTCTTTTTCTCCTTTACAATGATTTCTAGCAAGACTGTCCTTAGTCTCTCACCCAACTATATATTTTTCTTAACTTTTTGGACATTTCTGCAGGTTTAGGCAGAAAGCCCTCCTACAGCCTGGCCCCAAGAAGTCCTAGAAGTGCAGAGCATAGGGAGAGTTTCCAGTGGAATGCATGCAAAGTTGTCAGTTGTAGATTTAATTCCATAACACCTGTAGGTAAACAGAGGGCATTGTTGGCTGAACAATGCAATAATACAATTACAGAGTCAGCAGTAAAGGCTCAGGCAGACAGTAGTGACCAAACAACAGAGGCCCCAGAAGGTCTGCTGTGGGTTTAGAGAAACAGAAAAGGACAGCACATGTCTTGCTCTAAGCATTTTGTCATTGTAAGAGGAGAGGAACAGTTTGAGTGATGGCAAAGAAGGGAGCATAAATGGAGCAGAGGCATCTCCATGGGATGCTATGAGAATTACATCAAGGCTGATTAGAGAGCCTGGGACAAAATTTTAGGAGATCACAAAGGAGAAATTTGGAGTTTGTGTTTGATTACATAGGAAGTACCTAGCAATCTCTCTAAAGAAACAAAATGCTAGGTGCTGTGGCACAGGCCTCTAATCCTAGCTCTTGGGAGGCAGAGGCAGTAGGATCACCTCAAGGTTGAGGCCAGCCTGAACACAGTGAGATCCTGTCTTAAAACAATAATAACAGCAACAGCAACAACAACGATGACAAGTTAAAGTGATGGGATTATGATAACTACTGTTAGGAAGAAAAGAGATTAGTGGATGATTCCCCCTTTTCTTTGATTCATATATCATTCATTCCTTAATTCTTCTACTCATTTCATTCAGCAAACATTTATCGAAGATGTACTACACGCCAAGCACTACAATGGGGAATATCACAGTGAATTAAAAGACAGTTGCTGCATAGATGAGATTTATGCTTCTAGAAGGAAAGAAGCAAATGAAATAAATTGCTTGAAATAAATGCTATGGAGAAAATAAACAAGAATACAGAGTAACTGATAAATGGAGAGCAGTGTTGCTTTCTAAACCCAGTCTCCCCAAAACTTTCTGGAACAGGGACATTCCCATGTGGTCTGCCAGCCCAGGGCTTCACTTCACTGCAGGGGTTCACTCTGGTGTGGTGTGCCTTCTGTTTGTGTGGCTCTGTGTTTTAAACACATGCTCTCAGGCCTGGTTCAGATTCTGTTGCAAATATTCTCAAGCAGCACATTGATTAAAATAGAAAAATTACCAAAATATAGACATAAAGGGGAAAAAATACAGCACATTCCTTCCATTTGGGACGTACATTTATCTTAACCTTCTGGATCAATTTTACTTTCTTCATGATTTCAGAAAATTTTTGAAAAACATTGCATACTCACATATAAAAAGTAAATGTATCCTGCTCTTGTAGAACTTGTGAGTATTTAAATTTGGTGGGTATTTATGAGAGATATGAAGGAATAAAGGAAAGAAACAAGGATATGGGAGATCCAAGGCCCACAATGAATGAACAACAACAACAAAAAAGAACCAAGCTATGAAAGAGAGACAAAGGGGATGGCAACAGGGAAATAAATGGTACAAAAAGGGGTGGGGGTGGAGGGGAAAGAGATAGAAAGAGAGCAACCAAGCCAAGAATGGGGAAGGAGGGGGTGGGCAGCAGGCCTGCTGCTTGTGAAGGGGACACAGTAGGGAGATTAAGATCTCTATCAGAGCTTGTGGCTGGAGCGATTACAGTGTATTAGGGTCCTGTCAGTGTTGACAAACACTGCCCCAATTAGGAATTAGTTCCACAAGGCATCAGATAGCCAGGCTGCTGTTGACCTATAAATAGACTGGCCCTCCCTTTCCTCTCTCTTATTCAAATAAACTAGCTGTTTCCTAGACCAGCCCTAGAAGCCCAGTCTGGTGAGGCTCCTCCTACAGCATCATTAAGTAACAGAAGTGAATACCAATCACCTCTCCCTCATCCTCCTTCTTTCCCTCCTCCTCTTCCTCCTTCTTTTTGAATACTAATTCTCACAATACAAGTACTTTCCCTAAGTATGCAAGTCCAACAAGCCCAAGAGTTTATTCTTACAACTCATCCAGCATCAATCCCAAGACCCATTTTTTACCATTGTTTCAGGGTCATGTAAGTAGCACTGTCTAGGAGGGTTGCCTGTCTCAGGGCAAACAGTCACTGAACAATTTAAAGTTAATTTCCAGTGACTGGATCAAGAGAGCAGACTGAGTACATCCTGCAGACTCACCTCTCCCTCCTCAAATATGTAGAAATGAGAGAAAAGAAGTATAGCTCTCAGGGGGGAAAAATTTACAACCAGAATAGAAAATAAGAGACATGATTGATGCATTCAAAAGCATGGTGAGTCCCAGAGAAATGAAAGGCAGACAAGAACAGACAGATGCAAGAAATGTAGCAGCACTGTCGCAAAGGACAAGGTGGCTGGTGGTGAGCAGGAAGCTTCAGGTGGCAGCTCTGTGGGGCAGGGCAGACTGCTGGGGAGCTGACAGAATGGCTGACAGGTCCCAGAGGATAAGCCTAGGCCTGGGAGGACAACAATCAATTCTTCCATTTTTCAAGACAGAAGGCAAGTTACAAATAGAAGAAGATGGGCATTAGTCAGAGAGGGAAAGTCTGAGGAAGCTGGTGCTAGAGACCCTAATAATCAGGAATTCAACTCCTGGTTCACACTGCCCAGCAGCTTTGGAAGCAGGCCTTAGGGAGTTTCATGCCTGTCCAACAACATCTGTAGGCTGCCTTTTATCTGTAAGCTAAAGGGAATCATAAATGCAAGGAACATAAGAGTCAGAAAATATTTGAGGAAGGCAAAACTATGAAAGAGATGCACAATACTCAGTAAGTTCATAGGCTATTACCAGGAAATCCAGCTTATTAAAAGCAAAAAGAAGAAGACATTAAAAGTAGCATAATTTAAATCATTAGAGAGCCAGAGAGGAGACTACATTTGTAATAATTAACTAGAGACACGAGAAATTGAGCGTTTTATTTTTGCAATAAAATTTCAATTGAAAGTTTGAATAGCAGAATGGAATGAATTGAATAACAGGTGAGTAAGATAGAAGCCCAAGCTAATAAATTCTCTTGGAAAGCAAACTGTGGAGGGAAAAAGAAGACACTCAACACATGTTTTAACACAGTTACCTCAAAACAAAGCAATCAGAAACACAAGAGTCAAGGAATAAACCCCTGATCACGGTGAGAAAACTTAACTTACTATAGTCACAATTATTAGATGTGGCAGAAAAAAATGAAAAGATGTAGAGAATTTGACTAATATAAGTAATAAGCTTGACTTTAACCGAGAAAAGCACTATTTTAAAAATGCAAACACTCATAAAAATTAACCTGTTACAAAATAACTAACAAATTCTAGAAAACAAAAATCATGATTTGTATTTATTGATCATTAGTCTATAAAAATTTAAATTAATAACCAAAAGAAAACTTTGTTCCTGAAAAGTAGAAATCATATTTCTGAATAATTTTAAAATGGCGGTTACTAACTCTGGAAATGCACAAAATTGAAAATGTACTTACAGAAATCTACTGGCAAGAACAGAGGTGAATTCATAACATTATATAATTTGCTAGAACATAAGAAATACTAAAATAAAGCATCTGAGATTTCATCTTAAGAAGCTAGAAAAATAGCAATAAAATGAATTAGAGTTTATTTTCCAACTAAGTTAGAAAAAGAATTAGTAAAAATGGAAGCAGATATTGATGAAGTATAGTATCAAAAATAGAGTGGATGATTCCAACCAAAAGTTGTTTCTTTGAAAAAAATCTAATATTTGGTAAGGATAGTGAAGGAAAAAAATATACAGAAAGCACAAATAACATCAATTTACAAGGAACCTGAACATAGACATAAGAAATAAAACTATAAGTACAACTTTATACTAATAAATTAAAAATACAAATTTAAAGATGCTTAGGAAAATATACATAATAAAATTTGCTTAGAAAATAGAAAACCAGATTCCAACAATGATCATAGAAGCAGTACTGAAACACTTGCTTCAAAAAAGGGCACAAGGATGTTTATCAAACTTTCAAGGAACAGATAATTTTCATGTTATATAAACTGTTTCAGAATACATGAAAGAAAAAAGAGAAGTTAGGCAATCATTTTATGGGGCTAACAAACTTACAAATATAGCATAACCCAAGAAAACCAATATCTTATGAATTGGCCAATCTCTCATAAATTTAGAAGCCAAATATACCTTGTATTGTGTTCAAACTTTTTTCAAATCATGAATGTGTTTGCTTTTACATTTTTGAAAGAAAAAAGGAGTTTTTTGAAAACCAGGATGGTTTCGATTGATCAATGTCTAGAACCTCATTTCCAGAATTCTTCCAAAACCTTGGTCATACTTTCACTGTGAAATCAAGTCTGCTCTACTCGAAGAAATTTATTTTCTGGAATCACAAGGAGCAGAACTAGGACCAAGAGGAGACTCCAAGGAGACAAGTAACAGCTCACTGTGAGAAAAAAACATTCTTCAAATTACAGGTAAAGAGAAAGTGAAACTCCTTGGGAAGAGTAGTTTCTTGTTCAGACAGAAGGTGGATGAGGCCAGCAGAAGGTAGATACTCTACGAATGTCTTTCTTTAAATCTGATTAGTCAAATTTTACAAAATGCATTAATTCTTGTAAGTTTGAAATCCTTTTCTCTATATATTTATGAATCTGTATTCAAATATATATGAATTCATATATATGAATGCTCTGAGAAATTTTTCAGTGCTACAAACCTAGATGTACTATTGTTAGCATATTAATAGCCTTAATTCCTCATTTAGATTAGTACTTACACAGTTTAAAAAACAAATACATCCTTACTGTTACTTTAAAGTCCTTATAACGCTCTCATTGGGTAAACAGGACAGACATTGTCTGTCTATTTCTCAGAGGAACAAGCTGAGTCCCCATAGTTAAGTTCAAGTTTATAGGACTGGTTCCCCCTCATTTAGATTTAGGGAGGGGCATCTCACACTTGACTCCAAACATAAGGTTCCTATATCATCAGTTCAAAATGTAAAATCTCTGTCAACGAAATCAAATTCATCTGTCACAGATGTAAGGAGTTGGTAGAATACTTAAAGCCAAAGAAAATCTGTTTTCCCCCTCTTCTTCGGGAACGGTGTACCTGAGTGAAAAGCTTGGTGCCTGCACCATTTTAGCCTCCTCCCTCCCCGCCCCCGCCATCACTCGCTATGTCCCGTGTATATCTGGCCTGGAAAAGCAACACTTCCTATATTCCGGCTGTTTTGACCTGCTCCCATAGTCCTGGTGATTTCAGACAATTCCAGGGATCCACTTTGTCACCAGCACCAGCGGACGAATATAGTTTTTTGGAAGTTGCTAATAGCCTGCGAAACAGCAACGGGATTGGGGTAACTGGTTGAGTGGTGTTATTTGCTAGTTGTTTACAGTAGACTGCAGAATAACTTCAGGGCCACCTGGCCTTAAGTGAATTATTGACACAGTTAGCACCAGGCCTGAGGGAGCTGCAATTAATGCATTAATCACACGGAACCCCCAGAGCCCTGCATGTTAACACAAGGGATTTAGTAGCACTCCACTAAGTTGTTGATGAGGCCTGTGGTGGATGAAAACCCTTAGAATACAAATGTGACATTTCGTGCCCCTTTATTTGTTAGTCAATAATCTGAATAACCCCAGTTTCACAGCTTCTGTGTTGGATTTGCTGTTCCTTTTTCTCCTTCGCTAATCGCCAGTGAGGCGCGATAGGGTAGAGACTTTAACTTTGATTTGAAGCTCCCTCCCCCTCCTCCTAAATAAAAGCACAGGTTTTTATCCACATGCGTATATTGCGCAGACATCAAAGAAAAAAAAAAGCTTCATGCATTTCCATTAAAGCCGAACGGACCAGGGGGAAGCACCAAGCTGGGTGCGAGCTTTTGAGGCGGTGGAAATTGATAAGGCTCATCTGCATACAAAAGGCTGAATGGAGAGGCGGCTGGGTGAGCGAGGTCGGACACCCAGATGGATTTTTTAATTCTGGGGAAAATAACACCACGCTCACAAGTGATAACTGAGCCTTTCTTCCCAACTCAGACCAAAATATGATTTCCATTTGTGCATTGGAGGAGAAGAAAATTATACAGAATTTCATTCTGCAGCATAATAAGGCTTCACACTGAATAATGCTACCATAAGGCAGTGTAATTACTGAAGGGCAGAAAATACACTTTCAGTTTATATCTAATCACAATACCATATTGTGTGCTTTGCTTTAAAAAAAATCTGGGTTAGGGGTGCAGGGTGTTGCTAGTCTGTGAGTAGCACCCTGGAGAACTGGTTTGCCCCGGACTTACCAGAGGCCTGAGAAGAAGGGAAGGCTCTAGGGTGATCTCAGCCTCATCTAAGATGGGTTGCGCAGGGCAGATAGTGATCTGTTTGAAAATCTCTAGGTTGTGAGAAGTCTGGTTACTCTTGTAAAGCCACGTGTCCTTGATCTATACTGAGACAGTAAAACCATTGCTACTCTGCATAATGATCAGTGAAATGTGTTAGAAAGCCAAGGGGCCCATCCTCTTCTGGGACTAAAAGACAGAACCAGACAAATTATTAATATCATTTGAGTGGCCTGACTGTTGAGATTGCCAAGGAGGATTTTTGGTGGGTTCTTGAATGTTGGTACTTCGTTGACTACACATTTTTGCTTCCATTTTGCAGTCTAATTCTTATCCACTTTATTTTTTTTTAAGCTTTAATTGAGTTTATTGGTACATTCTAGGGATACAGTACAGTTACATTCATTGTTGGGATCTTGTACCTCTATGTGACAAGTCTTGGTTCTCATTTTTTCCCCTTGTCCCTGCCCTCCCTTCACCCCCTCCTCCTCTCCCCATCTACAACCACTTTATTTCCATCTTTTCATTATCTCACTTTTTTTCTTTTCCCTTTTAATCATTCCCCTACCCGTGCTACCTTCCCTACACCTTTAGCTCCTTTCTTCGCATTTCTAAATGTCAGTAATCTAGTTAGAATCTTCTGTATTATTGCAGATTATTCAACCAGAGAAATTATTCAGTAGTTACACATGTGTGCCTTATTTATTTCACTTAGGAGGATATCTTCAATATGTATCCATTTTCCTACGAATGAATCTTTTTTCTCATTTTTTATGGCTGAGTAATATTCCATTTTATAGAAAAACCACATCTTCTTTATCCAGTTTCCAACTGATGGGCAAATGGGCTGTTTCCAAGTTTTAGCTATTACAAACTGTGTTGCTATAAACATGGGTGCACATACTTTTCTGTGATATGATTCTTTTAGTTCTCTTGGAAATATACCCAGAAGAGGGATGGCTGGCTCAAATGGAACCTCCAGTCCAAGCTCCTTGAGGTATCTCTATATTGATTTCCATAGTGGTTGCACCAGTCTGCACTCCCACCAACAATGGAGAAGGGTTCCTTTCTCCCCACAATCCTGCCAACATTTGGTGTTGTGTGATTTCTTGATAGCAGCCATTCTTTGTGGGGTGAGGTGGAATCTCAGTGTTGTTTTCATCTGCATCTTTCAAATGACCAGTGATGTGGAACATTTTTTCATATGTTTACTTGCTGCTTTTAATTCTTTGTCTGAGAAATGTTTGTTCATTTTGGATGCCCATTTTTGAATCAGGTCTTTATATTTGGGGGGGCTGATTGTTTTGAGTTCTTTATATATTCTTGATAGTAGTCCTTTGTCTGAGGACAGCTGGTAAAAATTTTTTCCCACATTGCAAGTTGTCTCTCAGTTCTACTGATGATTTCCTTTGAAGTACAGAAGCTTTTTAATAAGATGAGATCCCAGTTGTTGATTCTGCTAGTTCCCGTGCTACTGAGGATTTGTTCATAAAGTCTTTTCATATGCCAATGTCTTCAAGAGTTCTGCCTAACTTATCTTCCAGCAAGTTTAATGTTTCTGTTTTAATATTTAGATCTTTAATCCATTTGGATTTTAATTTAGTGCATGGTGAAAGATAAAGGTCTAGTTTTAATCTGTGGCAGGTTGAAATCCAGTTTATTCAACACCATTTTTTAAATAGGCTATCTTTCCTCCACTGAGGATGGTCAGCTCCTTTGTCAAGATGAGGTAGCTGAGTACATCTGGAGTTGTTTTTGTGTCTTCCAGTCTGTTCCACTGATCCTCAGGCCTGTTTCTTTGCCAGTATCATGCTGTTTTTATCACAGTGGCTTTGTAGTATAGTTTCAAATTGGGAAATGTTATACCCGCTGACATGTGTCTGTTGCCTAGGATGACTTTTGCTATTCTAGGTCTCTTATGGTTCCAAACGAATTTTTGGATTCTTTTTTCTAGTTCTGTGAAATATAGTGTTGGAATTTCAATTGGCATTGCATTGAATGTACATAGCAGTTTTGGTAGTATGGCCATTTTCACTATGTTGATTCTTCCTACCCAGGCGCAGGGGATATCTTTCCATTTTCTTACATCCTCTTCAATTTCTTTTTTCAGAGTGCTGTAGTTTTCAGTGTAGAGATCTTTTGCTTCTTTTGTGAGACTGATTCCTAGATACTTCATTTTTTGGATGCTATTGTAAAAGGAATTCTAAATAATGATAGTTTAACTTCTTCCTTTCCTATCTTTATTGCTTTATTTTCTTTTTCTTGTCTAATTGCTGTGGCTAATGTTTCCAGAACTATATCAAAGAGGAGTGGTGATAATGGGCATCCTTGTCTTGTTCCTGATTTTAACATGAAGATTTTCAGTTTTTGGCCATTTAATATGATGTTGGCTGTTGGTTTTTCATAGATAGCCTTTATTAAGTTGAGACATACACAATCTATTCCAATTTTTTGCAGGGTTTTTATCATGAATGGGTGTTGAATTTTATCAAATGCTTTTTCTGCATCTATTGAGAGGATCATATGGTTTTTGTCCTTGACTTTGTTAATATAATGTAGTACATTTATTGACTTTCATATGTTGTACCACCCTTGCTTCTCTGGAATAAATCCGACTTGTTCAGGATGGATGATCTTCTTGATAATCCTCTGTATTCTGTTTGCTAGTATCTTATTGAGGATTTTTGCATCTATATTCATGAAGGAGATTGGCCTGTAGTTCTCTTTTTTAGTTGCATCTTTCCCTGGTTTGGAAATCAAAGTGATACTTGCTTCCAGGAATGAATTTGTAAGTACAGCTTCCTTTTCAATTTCATTGAAAAGTTTCAAGAGTAATGGTAGTAGTTCTTCTCTAAATGTCTTGTAAAATTCAGCAGTGAATCCCTCAGGGCCTGGGCTTTTCTTTGTTGGTAAATTTTTAATTACATTTTCAATTTCACTGACTGTAACTGGGGTGTTTAAAATATTTTTATCTTCTTTGTTCAACTTTGGTATTTCATAAGTATCTAAAAATCTGTCCATTTCTTCTGTGTTTTCCATTTTATTGGAGTGCAGGTTCTCAAAGTAGGTATTCTTGATCTTCTGGATTTCTTTTGGATCTGTTGTGACTTAACCTTTTTCATTCCTGATTGCATGGATCTGAGCCTTTTCTTTTCTTTTTTTGATAAGATTGGCTAAGGGTTTGTCAATTTTATTTATTCTTTCAAAAAACCAGCTCTTTGTTTCATTTATTTTTTGTATCATTTTCTTAGTTTCTATTGCATTGATTGCTGCTCGGATATTTATAATTTCCTCTCTTGTTTGAGCTTTGGGTTTTTCTTGCTCTTGTTTTTCTAGGAGTCTAAGTTTCATCATTAGGTTGTTTATTTGAGCCCGCTCTGTTTTCCTAGTGTGGGCATTCAGTGTTATGAATTTTCCCCATAGAACTGCTTTCATTGTGTCCCATAGATTCTTGTATGCTGTACTGGCATTTTCATTTATTTGTAAAAACTGTCTAATTTCTTCTTTAATTTCCTCTGTAATCCATTGATTGTTTAGGAGAGTGTTGTTCAGTCTCCATGCTATTGATCTCCAGTTTGATTGCACTATGATCTGATAATATACAGGGGATGACTTCAATTTTTTTTGCATTTATTTAGACCTGTTCTGTGAACCAGTATGTGGTCTATCTTGGAGAATGATCCATGTGCAGCTGAAAAGAATGTATATTCTGATTTTGGGGGGTGGAATACTCTATAAACATCTATTAAGTCCATGTGTTCCAAAGCTTGGTTCAGTTCTATTATTTCATTGTTGATGCATGGTATTGTTACCTTCATTGTCCTTTTCTAGGATATTGTTTAGCATTCCTTGTAATGCTGGTTTGGCATTCATGAAATTTCTCCGTTGTTCTTTGTCATGGAAGTATCTTATTTCCCCATCTATTTTGAAAGAGACTCTTGCAGGATACATCAGTCTACGTTGGAGGTTATTTTCTTTTAGGACTTGGAATACTTTACTCCAGGCTCTCCTTGACCTAAGGGTTTATGTTGAAAAGTCTGCTGTGATTCTAATGGGCTTTCCTTTGCATGTGATTTGTTTCTTTTCTCTTACTGCTTGTAGTATTTTGTTTTTTTGTTGAATTTCTGGGATCTTGTTTATTATATGTCTAGGTGTAGATTTTTTTGATCATGGCTAGTTGCAGTTCTATATGCCTCACTTATCTGTATGTCTAATTCTTCCCTTCTGTTTGGGAAGTTTTCCATCATTAATTCTTTGAACAGCTTTTTTAAGTCATTTGCATTTTCTCCTGCTATTTCATGAATTCCTGTCAGTCTTATGTTATTTTTATTTGCATCGTCTAGAAGTTTTTGGATTGATTTCTCAGGATCCCTTACTGTTTTTGAGAGACCTCTTTTTTCATGGTCACTGACTGTGATCCTATCTTCTATATCTGAAAGTCTATCTTTGCAATCTTTTATTCTGTTGTGTACACTTTCAATAGAGTTTTTAACCTCTTGGATAACTGTTTGAATCTGCTTTATAGATTCCATTTCTTTCCTCTGTGGGGCATTCATTGATTCCATTTCTTTCTTATACTGAGTCTTCATGGCTTCTATCATGGTCTTGAGCTCATCTATTTTTTTGTCAGTTTCTGTCTAGAGTCTCAAATCATGACTTCCATTTTGCTCATCATCTCTATGGTTAACTGGGAAATTATTTCTGATATGAATTTTTCTAGAGCCTGATTGATCTGTTTTGTTACCTCCTTTGCTATGGGTCAAGGATGCCCTGTTGGTTCACTATCAGACTTTTCATCCTCATTTGTCCTACTGTTTGCCATTGGTGAACTGGAAATCTGTCTTTGTCTCTTGCTTAAGTGTTTTCTCATTTTTATTTTTGTTGTTGGGTTGTCCTTGGTTTAATTTCTGGGTATTACTTAAATCTTCCTGATATAGTTGTGTTTTAGCTTTTGAATTTCTAATGACTCATAGACATCCTCATTTTTATAATATCAGAGAAAACAACTCATTAAATCAATCACAATCCTTTATCCCTAGTGATACATTCAGCAGCCCAATAGGATCAAGTGCAGCTTGCAAACTGACCACTTGTGGCAGTCATTAATCTATCACTTTTAAACCATGTGAATTGAATTAATATCAAGAAGCAGCCCAAAATATCTTTGCAGTGAATACACTTTTCAATGTAGCATCTTTGCCATTTAGGATGGGGGGTTAGACTGAGTTAGGACGAGAGGAGTAGATAAGTGAAAGAACTGGAGCAGGTTTGAAGTGAAACCAGAGGATGTAGAATGACCTTACTATCTTTACAAAGCTATTAACTTAGAGGGGATAGACAGAGTGCAGGAATAAGGACAAGAGTATATCCCCTTAACAGTAACAGGCACTTGCCTTTCTTGAAGGTACGGAGCCATGAGTGAGGTAAAATGAGTGGAGAAAAGAATATAAAGAAAAAAAAAAACAAAAAACAAAACAAAAAACAAAAACAAAACAAAACAATCCCCCCCATAAAAGGGGAGGAAATAATAAAAGAAGAAATCTGAGTTAGAGCAGGAGAAGGAATAAAAAGGGAGAAGAGGGATAATATGGTGGAGCAAAAGACTGAGTTGGAGAGAGAGGACAGAAAAATGAAAGAAATTTTAGGGTGGAATGAGGAAAAGAAAAAAAAAGAATTTGAAGGGCCTCTTTCAGACTATGTCTCTATTGTCATATTATACCACATGTACAGCCATATGCAGAACGGAATCCCCTGATCATGGCTAGCCAATGGCAGGTCCCCATGACTGAGACTGACCTCAGTCCACAAGACCTAACTTGAGTTACCCAATCTGCAGGGTTGAACTCCACTCAGTTCTATTACAGGTTTTCCCTGCCCTTTCTTTAAAGATGTTCAAAGTTGGGAGCTCAGAAAACTCCCCTTCATGAGCACCTATACCTCTGCAGAGTGGGTCCAAGGACTGGCCCAATCAGGAGGTTTGAGACCGGGGTGGGGGCAGGACGTGGGGGTTGGCTACCTTCCTTACTGCATCTGGTGGTGCGCAGTCCGGGAGGTCACACACCCGCTGGGTCTCTTATCCACTTTAAAATAATGTCTGTTTATTACAAAACACTTGAAAAGAGAAAATTCCATGGGGGGATCAATTAGTCAATTAGTGACACAAAGAAACCCCCTCACTTTGTTTTGCTTTCTTTCTTCTTGAAGAACTGCATAGTTTCCAGTGTCAGAACTTGTTTGCACAGTCCCTATGGCAGTCGTCCCTTATCCACAAAGAACATGCCTGAAGACCCCTGTGGATGTACTGAGCCCTGTGTATACTATATTTTTTATAAATTGTATAATATTTAGTTTATAAACTTCATACAGTTAGAGATAATCAACAATAACTAAGAATATTATAGAACAATTACAGCAATATTTTATAGTAAAAGGTATATGAATGTGGTTTTGAGATGGGAGATGGTCAATAGATGGTTTAGGCTAGCTGCAAACAGAAGTGTGGCAGGATTCTAGGAACTGTACAGCACCACCTCTTAGGACCACTGTGTAAAACTTCTCATGGGGTCCCCTCAAGATGTGGATGACATATAAGGGCACAGACACCAAGGTACATGTTATCCTGACTCTTCATGGTAGCCCACCCTCTGCCTTTCAGATCCAGGGTGTACTATTGTTTTTGCCTTTACTTTTCCTCTCTTGTTCAGCCCAAGTTTGCACTGCAAAGCCAATTTCTCCCTCAACTCCTCACTTTTCAAATAAATCTTGTGATTGTTTTTGGCTTGTCTCATTCAATTCTTTGACCAAGGTGAGAAGGACCTGGAAAACCTTTAATTGGTGAGCCATTTCTAAAAGAAACTACCTGATAACAGTCTCTCAAAATATCTTATTGTACCACAGTTTCTAGCAATCTTGGCAAACATTATTTTCTTCATTAGGTCACGAACTTTCATCTTTTCACTTAAAAGAAGCACTTTATGGCTTTCATCTTTTCACTTAATGCAAGTACTTTATGGTTTTTATTTGGCATATCTGAGTTGACAGCATGACCATTCCTGTACCTTGGGCCATAAGTAAAATAAAGATTACTTGAGCACAAACACTGCAAGGTGATGACAGACTATTTGATGATCTCCAAGGCTACTAAATAACTAATAGGCAGGTAGCATATATGACATGAATACACTGAACGAAAGGATGATTTGGACCAACATGTCAGAGTGGGAAGACTCACATTTCATCATGTCACCCAGAATAGCAATCAGTTTGAAATTTAAGAATTGTTTATGTCAGGAATTTTCCACTTATTATTTTCAGAACACGGAGGAAAATTACAGATAAAGAGGGATTATATGTTAAAAAACAATTCTTGCTTGTAAGCAATATATTTTAGAGTTATATTTTATATGCATTGTAAGAAGTGACTAAACTTAGAGGCTTTAGACCAATGGTTCTGGAACATGAATGTACATCAAAATCATCCACAGGACACGCTGAAACACAAATCACTAGGCCTCATCCCTAGATTTTCTGGGGTTCCAAAGTGTGCATAATTCTTATTTGGGTGTGTGGTATATTCCTATAATCCAAACACTCTGGGACACTCAGGCAGGAGGACCTCAACTCAGCCTTGACAACTGAGCAACTCAGCAAGATGTGGTCCCAAAATAACAAAATTAAAAAGTGCTGAGGATAGCTCAGTGTGAAGGCCATGAGTTTGATTTTCAATACCACAAGAACAAATGAATAAGTAAGTAAATTAATAATATAATAATATGAACAAATTAAACAAACAAATTCCTCTGTGATGTTGATGCTGGTCTGACAACCACTGCCTTTGAGTGCTGGTGGTAGTGTTGAAAAAAGAAGACATATTTGAAGGGGATATTTATGAGGAAGAAATGTACAAATTTTTGAAAGGTATTGAAAATTGTATTATGCATATTGATTCAGAGAATTTTGTTGAAATTTGGCTTCACATCCTTCTGGAGATCTTCAATAGTGGTCATAGCAAGTAAATTTAGAAGATCTCATCTATCTATATGTCAATCCCTTCACCAATACCAATTTTGATTACCTATAATAAATGTTTAAATTTGATAGAGTGGCTACTCACACTTTATTCTTTCTTAAGAAATTGTAATCATTCTAGTTCCATTGCTTCTTTATGTGTCTATCTCTATAAAAGTTTGCTGGAATTTTGATTGAAAGTGTACTAAAATTGTATAGCAATTGGAGAAAAATTGATGTTTACTATACAGAATTTTTTCAATCCATGAACAGAACCCATCTTTCCTATTATTTCTTTCATTTCTATCAGTGTATGAGTTGTACATATTGTACTGGATTTGCAATTAAGTATTTTCTTTTATTGTGAAAGATTTAAAATAGTATTGTATTTTAAAATTTTGTTCCCACCTGTTCATTGTTACTATAGAGCGATACAATTTTGGTTGCTTTATATCCTGCAATTTTTCTGAATTCACTCATATTAGAGCTAGGATTTTCTTTCCATGTAGACAATCATGTCATCTGCAAATAAGATGTTTTATTTCTTCTTGTCCTCTTTGTATTTTATCACTCTGGCTATACGACCAGGTTCAATAGCAGTGGTGAGAATAGACATCCTCATCTTACTCCTAATTTTTGGGGAAATATTCTGTCATTCATTATTAAGTATGATATTTACTGTAGAGTTTTAAAAAATAAACTCTTAAATTGAAAAATTTCCTTCTATACATAGTTTTTAGAGGATTTTATTAGAATTGGTGTAACATTTTACCAGTTTTCTCCTGTATCAACTGATATTATCATGTGATTTTTTTTCTTTCATTTAATGTCATGGATTGAAATGATTGATTTTTTTTCTGGTACTGGGGATCAAACTCAGGACCTCGTGCTTGCAAGGCAGGCATGCATGGTGCCACTGAGCTAAATACCTGGCCCCTACATGATTTTAAAATATTGAACCAATCTTTTACCACAGGAATAAGCTCTGTCAAAGTGTATATTTTTTTACATATTACTATTTATTTTTAGTAAATTTTGTTAAGAATTTCCATACCTATATCAATGAGGAATATTGGTCTATAGTTTCCTTTGTATTTTTTGTCTGATTTTGGTATTAGGGTGATACTGGTTTCATAGTGTGAGCTGGATTTTCTGGAAGAGATTCATAGAATTGGAGTGCTTAATTCAATATTTACTTGAATTTTCAAGCAAAATCAGTAGGATCTGGGCACTAGGGGAAAGAGAGGGAGGAGAAGAGAAGAGAGGAGAGGTAAGGAGAGGAGGAAAGAGATGAGTGAGACTAATGTCTTAGTTACTTTCTTGTTGCTGGAATAGAATACCTGATACCCATAACTGAAATGAGCAAAGGTTTATTTTGGCTCACAGTGTGTAGAGATGTCAGTTCATAATTGGTTAGATCCAAGGCAAGGCTGAATGGCAGAAGGCATGGCACAGGGTCATGGCAGAGGACAAACAGTTCATGGTATGACCTACCATAGGAAGCAGAGAGGGATCAAAGGAAACAAAGAGGGATCAAGACCCTTCCAGGACAGATCCCTAGTGACCTACCTCTTCTGATCAGGATTTACTTCCCAACATTACATTTTGCTATAAATTCATTACTGGACTAATGCACTGGTGAAAATCATGCCTTCGTGATTTATTAATTTTCCCAAAACACCACCTATGAGCTCATGAGGCTTTGGAGTACATCTGCTTATAAAGCATAACAACCAGGCTCCCAATTCATCCTTGAAAAGCGTGCCCTCAGTATCCTACTTCCTCCAAGTAGGCTCCACCTCCTAAAGTTTCTACCAGCTCCCACTAGTACTGTCAGTTGTGGACCAAACCTTCAATACATGAGCCTTTGGGGGATATTCAAGAGCTGAACTGTAAGAGGTGACCTAACCGTGCTTTAGTTAGGTGGCAGTATTAGTTAAAGTTCTTTACAGAGCTCCTTGTTAATTCTAGGCAGAGTGGGGTTTAGGCCTCCACTGGAACTTTGCTGGTAACACTATGGCTAACAAGGGAAAAGACTGCCTCATTACTGCTTACTACTATGGCCTCCACTGACATGATAAGGTGATGTTCTTGATACTGACAGTGTCATCTCTCTGCTAGGCCTCTTCTGATATAACCAGAGGGAAAGGGAAGAGTGCCTCCTTTCTGTGGAGTCAGGGTAGGGTTGAGATTTTAGTTACCACATTGACTCCACAAGAGACCTCCTTATTACTTGGTGAGGATGCGTGTCCTAGCTTCCTATGTGGCCTTCTTTGACACCACCATCCCCTACATCTCCACCCCAGCCCAGCCTACCTCTGGCCTAGCAGAAAATTTAGGATGTATTACTGCAACCTAGCAAGGATAGCAGTCTAAGGTTCTTACTTGGCCTGTAATTAAGGGAGTGAGGATGAGACTGAAGTTGTTTCCCTGGTGATTTGCTTAAGGAGAGAAGTTATTATCTTTGTGTTTCTGTCTTGTGCTATATTTCATTACAGTCTGAGAGTTGTGATAAACTTGGTTCAAAGTTCTTTGTTGAAAGAAATGTGGGTAACATATAGCTTTAAAGTCATAGTTTTAATTAGTTATTATATAATGCCACTGCATTTTTTTAGATCTTTAATAGTTTGAGATAGAGTTGATATACCCTACTCATACACTCATTTAAAATGTTCAAATTTGAGCCTTTTAGTGTATACACAGAATTGCACATCCACCACAATTAATTTTTAAAAGTTTTCATTATCTTTAAAAGAATTCTCATATCCATAATCATAACTCTCTCACTCCCCATTGTCCCAACCTTAGGCAGCTGTTAACTGATGGTCTCTAGTCCTGCCTGTAGTGAAGTTTCTTGTGAATGGAATCATGTAGTATATGGTCCTTTGTTTCCAGCCTCTTTCACTTAGCATAATGTTGTCAAGGTTTTGGTATGCTTTACTCCTTTTCTCTGCTATCACATTAAAAAAAAAAAAAAGAAACACTCATCAGTTGGAGAACATTGGATTGTTTCCACATTGTGCCTATTATGAATAGTGATGTTATGAACATTCAGGTATCATTTTTTTGCATGGATATATATTTTCATTCTTTTGGGTCTACGTCTATGAGTAGAATTGCTGAATCATGTGATACTTCTGTTTAGCCATTTGAAGAACTGAGAAACTGCTTTCCAAAGCTACTGTATTACTTGACATTCCTGCCAACAGTATGTGAAGGCTCCAATTTTTACAACTCTTGCATTTGATACTTAGGTAAGTGGTTGTCTTCATCCATTTTATGTTGCTATAACAAAATGCCAGAGAAAGAGTAATTTATAAAAAAATAGAGGTTTATATAATCATTACCTTCCAGTCTAGGAAGTCCAATAGCATGGCACAGTGTCTTCCTGGAATCTAGAGAGGGTCTTCTTTATGCATCATTAACATAGCAGAAGACATAACACAGTGAGAAAGAACAAACAGGCCAGAGACAGTCTGAAGTTTTATAACAAACCTACTTCCATAGTAACCCATTAATCCATGAATGGATTAACCCTTTCACTAGAGCAAAGTCCTTATGACATAATCACCTCCCAAAGGTCTCACTTTTCATCACTTCTGCATTGAGGACCAAATTTCCAATACAAAAACTTCTGGGGGTACATTCAAAACACAGTAGCAGTCATATTAACTTTAATAGTTTATCAGTGGTCTTCACTTTTATAACTGGCAGTGATAGCAACTCTAAATAATTTTCAATTTTCATGTTTTTGTACATTAGATACAAATTTCATATTAATTTTAAGTAGTTATGTTGATAAAATACCTCTATCTTTTCTTGATTTTGCTGGAGTTGCCACTGGCACTTATCCCTGATTTTAGATGAGCACTGGGCTCATCTGGGCAATTAAATAAATGTTAACATTTGAGTCAATCCTAGAGATTCTCAGTAGTATGGCTTGTGTACTGGAACTTTCTAGGTGGATCTAATGGGAAATCAATTTTGACAGCACTACTTTAGTGGATATATAGTTATAGCACATCATTTGTCACATTAAACTATAATTATTCTTCATATGTTTTCCTTGGGAAGGTGCATAGGAACAGGATTTATGTTCTATTTAACTTTATTGTCTATTATAATTTAATTTTTTCTCTAGCTTAGATATTTTAAATTACAGTCTTATTCATGTATTAATTGACATTGTACCCTTGTTGTCAGCACATGCCTGTAGAACATAACAGAAGTGTCTGAGTAAAAAGAAGGGTCTTTCAAAGGACTATTATCTAGAATATATAAAGAACTCAAAAAAATCAGCCCCCCCAAATACAAAGACCCAATTCAAAAATGGGCATCTGAAATGAACAGACATTTCTCAGACAGAGAAGTAAAAGCAGCAAGTAAATATCTGAAAAAATGCTCCACATCACTGGTTATTCGAGAAATGCAGATGAAAACAACACTGAGATTCCACCTCACCCCACAAAGAATGGCTGCTATCAAGAAATCAACCAATAACAAGTGTTGGTGGGGTTGTGGGGAGAAAGGAATCCTTCTCCATTGTTGGTGGGAGTGCAGACTGGTGCAACCACTGTGGAAATAAATATGAAGATGACCTCAAAGAACTAGGATTAGAGGTTCTATTTGACCCAGCTATCCCTCTTCTGGGTATCTTTCCAAAAGAATTAAAAGAATCATACCGCAGTGATATATGTGCACCCACGTTTATAGCAGCCCAGTTTATAATAGCTAAAACTTGGAAACAGCCCATTTGCCCATTGGTTGGAGACTGGATAAAGAAGATGTGTTTTTTCTATAAAATGGAGTACTACTCAGCTATAAAGAATAAGAAATTAGAGTCATTCATAGGAAAATAGATGCATATTGAGGATATACTCCTAAGTGAAATAAATAAATCACACATGTGTAAATACTGAATAGTGTCTCTGGTGTGAAAACTGTAATTATAAATAAGATCCTAATGGTATAATTAACAATGTGAAATAGGAAGAAAAGGGCTAGAGGTGTAGGGGAAGTAGGAAGAGTAGGGGAAAGGAAAGAAGGGAAAAGAAAAAGTCTTTGAATTAAATAGTAATGATTGCAATACTACAGTTCTAGGCTAAATCTTAGGGGGAAAGACAGAGAGTAATTTTTGGGGGAGGAAAATCAGATATAAGGGTCTTTGACTTTAAATATCTTTGGTTTGATGTATCTGGTAAGAAAATCATAGAAATCCATCAGGTCCTGTGATTCTACCAGGGCCTTCTGCCTAAAGTCAGGCATGTGCAATTTCTACCAACTGTAGATAAGGGGAACTCACTGTCCTTTTCTAAAATACAGTCTCCTCTTTTATTCTTTTGCCAGAGAATATAGAAAGCTGTGCTGTAGACTCAACCTCAATGTACAATACAGAGATGATTATTTAAAAAAGTCTAAGTTTTAAATATAAAGAATTTGGTAGCAAAACCAAAGTAATGTTTTTCCTTTTTATTTTCAAGGAAAATCAGATGAAAGTAGAATGTGGTTATTGTTTAGTTTTCTGCCATTCTTTTATTCATTATTATGAACTAGGGAATGCATAGAAAAGGAAAAATGTTTTAGAGTTACCTAGCCTTTATTTTTTTCCTTTGCAAATATCAAGCACAATCATGTTTATAGGCAGAAACCATTTTTAACTGCACCCTTAAGATGGATGGATTATTAGTTAGAAATGTATTCACTTGTAAATATAGAAAACAATACAGAGGCTAAAAGTAGGATACTTAAATTTTGTCATCTGAAAAAATTCCAGAGGGGTGTGGCTATTGGAATTAAGTATGCTACTAAATAATCCCTTTGGTACATATGTAAACCTGCCTTTTTTAGTGAGTTAACTTTTATTTTCATTTTTATTATTTCCCAGTAGCAAGATTGCTGCTGAAGATCTTTAAGATTAGTATATCTTTGAGGCAGGAAGAAGAAGAATGGGACAAAGAGCAACATCAGCTAAATCTGAAGCCTCCTTCAGCCTTTTAAAAATCCAGAATAGAACTCTCCTGTGGGGGTACACACCTGTGAAAAGCTGAGACAGCAGGATCATTGAAAATTTGAAGCCAGCCTATCCTACATAGTGAATTCAAGGTCAGCCTGAACTACTTATTGAGACCCTGTCTCAAAAAAACAAGAAACATTTCAGAGGCCCATTTTTGAATTGGGTCTTTATATTTGGGGGAGCTGATTGTTTTGAGCTCTTTATATATTCTAGATAGTAGTCCCTTATCTGAGGAGCAGCTGGTAAAAATTTTTTCCCTCACTGTAGGTTGTCTCTTAGTTCTGTTGATGATTTCTTTTGCAGTGCAGAAGCTTTTTAATAAGATGAGATCCCAGTTGTTGATTCTTTCTGCTAGTTCCTGTGCTATGAGGATTTGTTCATAAAGTCTTTTCATATGCCAATGTCTTCAAGAGTTCTGCCTAATTTATCTTCCAGCAAGTTTAGTGTTTCTGTTTTAATACTTAGATCTTTCATACACTTGGATTTTAATTTAGTGCATGGTGAAAGATAAGGGTCTAGTTTTAATTTTTGACAAGTTGAGATCCAGTTTTTCCATCACCATTTATTGAAGAGGCTATCTTTCCTCCACTGAGGATGGTCAACTCCTTTGTCAAAGATGACATAGATGAGTACATCCGGATTTATTTTTATGTATTCCAATCTGTTCCACTGATCCTCAGGTCTATTTCTTTGCCAGTATCATGCTGTTTTTATCACAGTGGCTTTGTAGTATAGTTTCAAATTGGCACTTGTTATACCAATGCCATGTGTCTGTTGCCTAGGATGGCTTTTGCTTTTCTAGGTATCTTATGGTCCCAAATGAATTTTTGGATTCCTTTTTTCTAGTTCTGTGAAATATAGTGTTGGAATTTCAATTGGCATTGCATTGAATCTGTATAGCAGCTTTGGTAGTATGGCCATTTTCACTATGTTGATTCTTCCTACCCAGGAGCAGGGGATATCTTTCCATTTTTTTATATCCTCTTCGATTTCTTTTTTCAGTGTGCTGTAGCTTTCAGTGTAGAGGTCTTTTGTTTCTTTTGTTAGATTGATTCCTAGATACATTTCACAGACAAAGAATTAAAAGCAGCAAGTAAATATGTGAAAAAATGTTCCACATCACTGGTCATTTGAGAGATGCAGATGAAAACAACACTGAGATTCCACCTCACCCCACAAAGAATAGCTGCTATCAAGAAGTCAAACAATAACAAATGTTGACAGAGTTGTGAGGAGAAAGGAACCCTTCTCCATTGTTGGTGGGAGTGCAGACTGGTGCAACCACTATGGAAATCAATATGGAGATACCTCACAGAGCTGGAACTAGAGGTTCCATTTGACCCAGCCATCTGTATGCTGGGTATCTTTCCAAAAGAACTAAAAGAATCATATCACAGTTATGTATGCAAACCCATATTTATAGCGACACAGTTTGTAATAGCTAAAATTTGGAAACAGCCCATTTGCCCATCAGTTGGAAACTGGATAAAGAAGATGTGGTTTTTCTATGAAATGGAATATTACTCAGCCATAAAGATTGAGAAATTAGATTCTTTCATAGGAAAATGGATGCATATTGAGGATATACTCCTAAGTGAAATACGTAAGTCACACATGTGTAAATACTGAATAGTTTCTCTGGTGTGAATAAACTGTAATAATACATAAGATCCTAATGTGATAACTGACATTGTGAAATGGGAAGAAAAGGGCTAAAGGTGTAGGGAAGGTGGGATGGGTAGGGGAAGGGTAATAAAGGAAAAGAAAAAATGTGAGAAAATGATAAGATGGAAATAAAGTTTTTGTAAATGGGGAGGGGAGGAGAGGGTGAAGGGAGGGCAGGAACAAGGGGAAAAAATGAGAACCAAGACCTGTCATGTAAAGATACAAGATCCAAGTGATGAATGTAACTGTAATGTGTGCCTAAAATGTACCAATAAACTCAATTTAAGAGAAAGAATATTAAGTAGAAATACAATATTGTTTTCCAAATATTGGAATAAAGAGTTGAATGCACAAATACAGAACCCATGGATATAGTGGACCAAGGGTATTTCCTTATCATAATAACTCACTTCTCAATATTTTTCATAAAATTTTTTCTTCAAACCTACTTTAGGAACTAGTATATCTTGTATTAATAAAAACATTTGAACTTAGATGAAGAAAAACATGAAACAAACAAACAAACATTTCAGAATACAAAAGCTTACTCCAAACCCTCAGAAGACTTTATTGTCATTGATCATTACTGTGTCATGAGGCTATTCCCATATAAAAGAAAGATTAAGAAAGTGAGTCTTTCACCTGGGACTGGGAACATGGGAAATTTAAACCAAGTTGAGCTTTTTTAGTGAGAAATAAGCAGGAAATAGGATTGAGAAAATAAATAATAATCTAACTGAAGCTTCCTATTTACATGTATTTAAAATGTTTTCTCTTACTCCTCTGATCAGTTCTTACTTATCTTTATTTATCCTTCTCTACTAGAATTTTAATGATCAGAATTCCTTAAATTTTGGTCTAAGAGGGATAGCCCCTTAGGTTTTTTCATTTTATACTCTCTTATTGGGTAATACCTTCCATTCTTAAAACTTTATACTATAAATCTTGATAACACCATATACTGGGAAATTAAAACCATAAGAACTCTATAAAACAAAACTGTGAAATGTGGCCATATTGGAAATTTAGGACCAATTTATAGGCCTAAATATGACAAGAAGTACTTTAGAATATGGGAAAGTTTGAAAATAATGTTAGCTTTTATTAGAAAATTGGCTGAAAAGTTAATTGGAAAAAGTACAGAGAAAAATGAAGGTGAATTAATGCAATTTAAAAATACAACCATTGGATTTTTTTCTTTTATTGAGTTTATTGGTACATTTTAGGCATACAGTACAGTTACATTCATTATTGGGATCTTGTACCTTTACATGACAGGTCTTGGTACTCATTTTTTCCCCTTGTCCCTGCCCTCCCTCCACCCCCATCTCCCCTCCCCATTTACAAACACTTTATTTCCATTTTTTTTCATTTTCTCATATTTTTCCCTTATTACCTTTCCCCTACCCTTCCCATTTTCCCTACATGTTTAGGCCTTTTCTTCCTATTTCACATGGTCAATTATCTCATTAGGATCTTATGTACTAATATAGCTTTTCACACCAGAGAAACTATAGGAAAAGACTTTCTGAACAAATCCTCAGTAGCACGGGAACTAGCAGAAAGAATCAACAAGTGGGATCTCATCTTATTAAAAAGCTTCTGCACTGCAAAAGAAACCATCAACAGAACTAAGAGACAACCTGCAATGTGGGAAAAAATTTTTACCAACTGCTCCTCAGACAAGGGACTACTATCTAGAATATATAAAGAACTCAAAACAATCAGCCCCCCAAATATAAAGACCCAATTCAAAAATGGGCATCTGAAATGAACAGACATTTCTCAGACAGAGAAATAAAAGCAGCAAGTAGATATATGAAAAAATGTTCCACATCACTGTTTATTCGAGAGATGCAGATGAAAACAACACTGAGATTCCACCTCACCCCACAAAGAATGGCTGCTGCCAAGAAATCACACAATAACAAATGTTGGCGGGGTTGTGGGGAGAAAGGAACCCTTCTCCATTTTTGGTGGGAGTGCAGACTGGTGCAACCACTATGGAAATCAATATGGAGATGCCTCAAACAGCTGGGACCAGAGGTTCCATTAGGAATTTTTTAAAAGGAAGAAATTAGTTTTACTCAAAATATTAGCTTACACAAACTCAACCAGTTATATAAATTAGCAACATAGCTAAAGTTGTGATATGTGTCAAATAGAGAAAAGAGCACACACAAATATACAATGTTAGAGGATATCATTATGTAAATAAATTAGGTCAAAGTTGTTTTAAAAAGTGTTTCAATTTATTTTTCATGAACATTTCAGATAAAATGGATAATTCCTTTAGAAAGTTATCAAAATTGAGTGGAAATGTACAAAATCTGAGTAGAAAAATAACTGGAAGAAATAATAACAATTTAAAGAACTATCCCAGAACTATTTGTAATAAGCATCTTAGGTTCAGATGATTTTTAAAGATTTCAGTACGTGTGAAAGCAATGTATATTCTTTTTTATTTAACTGCTCTAAGCAGAGAAAAATGGTGAGACTTATAATTAATTTGCCAAGATTAAATTGTGACCAATGCCAAATGACCCAATGCTGAATATGGTACACATATGTCCAAAACTATAGGACAATATTAGCAAATAAAGTATATATAATTTGCAAATAAATTCGCAAAATTATTAAAAGGGCAATGTATCTTGTATTGGTCAGACTTTTCTAGAGAAACAGAACAAGTAACAATATGTCTATTAAGTTATTATGAGAGCTATAATAACTGGAGACTAGAAGCAATGGTTCCAGATGGAGTCCATACCTCTTGTTCCCAAATCTTGTCCAAGTCTTCAGTATTCTAAACAAAGAATTGAATGGACATCCAAAAGGAATATCAAGATTAAAGGTTTTTTTGGAAATTTAAAATACACTCTAAGGGCCAGTGAAAAGAATTCACAGCCCAAGCAGGCATGGTGTTGACAGTTTTAAGCATTAGGTTTGGGATTGATGGATTGGTCTGAGGTTTGACTTTTGCCAATGAGCATCTTGGCTTGGCCCTTCTGTGAGGAAGAAGTTTTTTTACCTTTCATGACTCTTGGAGGAACTAGCATGGCAACCAAGGCCCTCTGGTGGGAGTGGGAGTAGGTGGGAGGTGTGTCAAATTAGCATAGTCAATGTCATGGTAATTAGGGCTGGGATCAGCCTAGGTTTACTGATGACTGTGGAGTGCAGGCTATGTCACCTGGTCACTTTCTTCCATTGTATTTAGATGTGGATATTCTGGTTCTGGGCTAATATTTAACTTGTAAGGTAGATCTAATCCTAGAAAGCATGCTCCAAGGCAGGCCCTTCCTTCTTTCTCTAGCCATTTCCTTGTTTACCTCCTGCCTCACTCAGAACCTGCTGGACTATTTAAGTTCCAGGCCAAAACATGTTGGGTGGTAGATATCAAGAAGAACTGATTTTTTAATTTGACTCTAAAAATAAGAAAATAACAATGTACCTCTTCCAAACAGGCATGAAAAGTTGTGTTTTAGCTCTCAAAATGCCATAATAAAATACTATGTACTGGGTGGCTTAAATAATAGAAATTTATTTTCACATGTTTCTGGAGACTAGAAGTTTAAGATCAAGGCTAGTTTCTAGTGAAGGCTTTCTTCCTGCCTGCTAGTTGCCTTGTTGCTGTGTCTTTATACAATGGAAAAAGAAATAAATAGCAAGCTGTCTGGTATATCTTGTTTCAGGGACACTAATCCCATGAGGAAGACCCTACCCTACTCACCTCATCTAAGCTTAATTATCTCCAAACCCCATCATGTCTGGGTTAAGAAATCTGAAAGGACACAATTCAGACCACAGCACAACTTAATTAAAAAGGATTTTTACTAGAACTGTGAAGATGATTCAATAGTTGAGATATTTATATTACATTCATAAAACTAAAAAGCAATATTACAAAATCTCAATCAATGCAAAAGACATGTCAAACCTCAACATTTATTTCTTCTGTAAGGTAAGAGACTATTAAACCAAAAGTACTTGTTATTTTAAGAGTGTGATATCATAGGCAAACAATGATAAAGATACTTACTATCATTCTTTTTAATCAAAAATTTTAAATGTTTTAGCCAGAGTAATAAGAAAAAAAAAAACAGAAGAGGTAAGAAAGACAAAATTATTATTTGTCGATTATGTAACTATTTAATAAGAAAACTGCAGATTCAACTAACAAACCATTCAAAATTACTTTAGTAAATGGATAGTGTGTGGATAAATGGAAAGAAGAATCAGTAGCTTTCCTATAGAGGTGGTAATGGAAAACATGATAAAAAAAAACTAAAATATAAGAAAAAATATAGACCTAGGAATAAACTTAAAAGTAAATATGCAAGACCTACATAAGTACTCTTCAGAACTTCTGAGGGTATAAAAAGAGATGATGTTTTCCCAAGGAAAAACTCAATATGGGACTTAGAGTTATATGTAGAAGCTGCTCTCCAGGACAACACATTTTGCAGCAAGCTATCTTACTCAGCTTTTAAGATCTCTTTCCTCATGGAGTTCTGAAATTTCACAGGGAAGGATCTAGGTGAGATTTTACTTTTCATTCATCTTTCTCAGCACCAAGTGGGCTCTTGCAATTCAAAGATTGTTTCTTCAGCTTTTAGAAGCTTTATGCTTCGATAAATTTCTTTTGTTTTTTTGTTCTTTTTTTCTATTTTGGGAACTCCTGTTGCTCTTGTTTACTGAACCATATTCTATGTTTCATCATTTATAATAACAACTAAATATATTTATATTACCCAGGATTAAACCTCACAAAAGATATTATTAAGATGCTAACATTAATCAGACATTGTGGCACAGGCCTGTAGTTCCTGAATTCCCAGAGGCTGAAGAAGGAGGAGTGCAAGTTCAAGTTCAGTCTGGGCAACTAAGTGCCTTGCCAAAACCCTGTTTAAAAATAAAAAAAGAATGGAGATATAAGAAGGACCTGAAATTACAGTGGTGTGTCTACAGAAATTAGAGTAATATGTCTACAAGCCAGAGAATGCTAAAGATTACAGGTGCTATGTCTGTGTGCCCCTCTGTCCCAATTAATGTATGAAAATTTTAACCTTTAGAGTGATGATATTGGGAGGTAGGGGCTTTGGGGGATGATTAGCTCATGAGTGTGGATCCCTCATGATTCAGATTAGTGCCTTTATTAAAAAGACTCTACAGAGTTGCCTTGCCCCTTCCATTATGTGAGGACACAGCCAAAGACACCATCTAGAACCAAGAAATATGCTTTTATCAGATAGCAAATATTCCAGCTTCTATATCTTAGACTTCCAATCTTCCGTACTGTGAGAAATAAACACTTGTTGCTTATAAGTCACCCACTGTTTGGTATTTTGTTTTTATAACTAAAAACAGAGAAAGATAATAAGGAGCCTCTAGAAGATAGCAGAAAGATAAGGAATGAAATCTCTCTCAGAGCCTTGGGAAGGAACCAATCTTGCTAATTCTATGATTTTTGACTTCTAATCTCCAAAATTATCAGAGAATATATTTCTGTTGTTTTAAATGGCTTGGTTTGTGTAATTTGTTGCAGTATCTGTTATGGCATGTATCTAGATGCTTCCCCCAAACTTCATGTATGCATAGGTGGAGCTTTTGGCAGGTGGCTGGATCGTGGGTGTGTGGTACTGAATTAGGGTGTGTGATTAAAGGTATTTGATAACTAAATTGCTTTGGCATAGTTCTGAATGTGGGTAATAGAAAAGAGCTGGACAAGGGTGACATCACTCAACAGGCTTCTAGTCTGGATGGAACATAAGGGAAAGATAGAAGGCAAGCTTCATCACTGCTGCTTCTTCTTCCTTGCTGCTTGCTGCTTCCTGCCTGTCCTACCTTGGATTGTTTCTCCTCTGGTATACCTCTCTGCCTTGCTACCTTGCCTTGAAGTCAACTGACAAACTGGGAGCTAAAATAAACCTTTCTTTCTTAACTTGTGGGTGTCAGGTTCTTTGTTTCAGCAACAAGAATGTAACTAAAAGAGCAGCCCTAAGAAACAATGACACCCATATTGCAAATCAATGAAGAAAATGCTATTTGATAAATGTAGTAAACACGGAGTTACTTGGTTCTCTAAATTATATTATGCTATATTTTTTAAAAGTCTCTGATTAAACATTGAAATATGAACAGCAGAATTTTAAAACTATTATCAGAAATTCAGGTGTTACTTCTTTTAACTGGAAGATATAGACAACTGTAAATAAACTATTTTTACTTTTATAGTTATCTTAAAGTGGTAAGGTAGACATATAATGCTAGGTGTGTTCATATCTGAAAGTTTGCAACTCAAATGTTCATAAGTTGGTGACTTTAGGTATATTAAGAACCATATATAATAAGAATATTCAAAGAACTAAAATCCACTCAAAATTAAAGAAATTCAACTTAAAATAGTGAAGTAATATATTATCCCTACTGACAAGGAAAACAGGAACTATGACAAACCAGGAGCCTATAACTCATCAGAAAGTTTTATATACAGCAAAGCAGGAAATAATTTTGTAATTTGGTCTTATGTAAATTTACACATTTGCACATTATGGCCCAGTAATTTCACTCCTGGGTATAAGGGTGTTGTGGTTAATCCTAATTCTATCAACTTGATTGACTTGGAATCTATCAAGGGGATTAGTAAAGCATAGTTCTAGGTGTGTTTTGGTGAGTCATGCAGGAATTAACTCAGATAATGAATCTGGTCCCTCATCCCTTCCTTTCAGGCACTGTTCTCTTGCTTTCTTGTCCAGCAGGACCAAGCATCTTTGTTGTGTCATGCCCTTTCACAATGATGTCTCTGCCTTGGAGCCAGTTGACCATAGACTGAATTCCCTAAAACCATGAGCCAAATTAAGCCTTTCCTCCTTTAAATTGTGAGTGTTGGGTATTGTGTCTCACCAATGGGAAATCTGAGCTGTAAATCTAGTACAGTAAACTGTCACCAAGAATGGGGTCATTGCTGTGACTATAACTGACAATATGGTTTAGAAGCCTTTGGTACTGGGTTATGATAAAACTTTTGAAAATTTTGGATATATGAGCTAGAAAAGACTTAGAATGCTATAATCAGAGCCTGATGAGTGCTTCTGTAAAAACTCAGAAGATGAGAATTCTGACAAGAATTCAGACAGTAAGAGCCAGCCTCAGGAATGTGAGGTTCAGGTATGGAGCTCCTAATCTGAAGCAAGAGAAACAAATATGGTGTCCCATAAGTCCCTGCTTGGTTCCCCCAAGGAAGGGCATCCCCTAAGGTTTATTTCACTCCAGGGAAGGTAGCTACCATCTGGAGAGAGACCCAGAAAATAAAACCGGACTGGACTAGCTACCTTTTACTAGTGTGCGATCTTATCTTCCTCAGGTAACTTATATACTTACTCCAATAAGTACACTCAAAGCACAAGTTATAATTGACTTCAGCTATACCAATCATGATTAGAGAAGTAAGTATTGCTTGCAAACCAAGAGATTCAAACCACTGCTTCCTAGTTCCTTGAAAAAGAGAGAAGAAAATAGGTCAATCAAATAGTGCACTTTTTCTGCAGAAGAGATCACCTCCAGAGGTGGTAAGTCAGATTCTACCCTGGGCCCTGGAGCAGAGAAAGCTCTGAGAAATTTCTGTTGTCTATCTAGTCATTCAGGCAACTTTCATAGCAGCAAGACAAGGCTATTCCTTTAAGGTCCATTTTAAATTCACTAAGTATTTGAAACTTAGGTCTTCCTCTTCAGCTATACCAATCATGATTAGAGAAGTAAGTATTGCTTGCAAACCAAGAGATTCAAACCACTGCTTCCTAGTTCCTTGAAAAAGAGAGAAGAAAATAGGTCAATCAAATAGTGCACTTTTTCTGCAGAAGAGATCACCTCCAGAGGTGGTAAGTCAGATTCTACCCTGGGCCCTGGAGCAGAGAAAGCTCTGAGAAATTTCTGTTGTCTATCTAGTCATTCAGGCAACTTTCATAGCAGCAAGACAAGGCTATTCCTTTAAGGTCCATTTTAAATTCACTAAGTATTTGAAACTCATAGGTCTTCCTAGTAACCAAAATCCACATTAGTAAAGGCACATTTACAACTTCTTATGCGTGTACATGAAAGAAAAGGCTGACCAAAATAGTTCCATATTCTAGTCAGCATGTAAAAACAAATGCAAGTTACTGAATGCTATTTTCCCTAGTGTAAGACAAAACAGTTGTTGTGAATTTTCTTAGTCTCACTGCAAGGGATTCTCAAATGAACTCCCAACAAGTTGGAGAAAAGTTTAAGGGGAGTTTTTAACTCACTAATAGAGAGAAAAATCTAAATAAAGCTCAAGCTGGTTAAACATCCAAAAAATTCACCATATAGCATTTTATAACTCCACTATCAACATTGTTCTAAAGTCCATAACTTATTGAGAAAGGTGTTTGTCTCCCCTACACACATAAATGATGAAGACCATGACTAGGAGGTGAGGATAGGGTTCAGTAGTTTTCATCTATGTAATAGTTGTTTTTATATTTTTCCAGAGTAGAGTAGTAGTAGATTGTGATTGTGCCACCTTTACTCCCATGCATGGGGTGGGACAACCAGGCTACTGAACCTGTCTGGGTATGGCCATTCCCTACAGTTCACCATGACAGTCCAGCTACAGGTATATTATCTGGTCTAGTGTTTTTGTAGGTATTCCAGGATTCTCTGACTTAAACTCTATCTTTTTTAATACTTTGCCTGTATTTTCCAGTTCTTTCTCTATATGGATTACTGTTAAAAACTTATCATCTTGCATCTTTACTTATTCAGAGATGACCCATAAATCAATATCTCTAGCTTAGCCTATGGGATCTTTCCACCAGGCTGCAGGAAAGACCACCAAAATCAACATGGGAAAAACAAGTGAATATTTTCTCAACCACTTTCCCTATCTTGTGCCTCTTTATAATGATAAAATTCCCACAAACCAGAAGTATATAGTAAGAATCATCACTATCCTTTATTTAACCCTCACATCTAAGCATTCAAGTCTTGATGACTTCATATTGAGATCAAATCCTAAATATTTGTTTATCTCTCTTCTTCTCTATCCTTCCTAGTATAGCCTTGCTGAGACATCTAACAGTGATAGAAATTGATTGCATCTTTTCTTGCTTAAAGCATTCAGGGCTCCTCATTTCATGAAGGTCAATGCTTGATCTCCCTGGGCAGGGTGAATGGTAACACCCCATCCAAATCATGGAACCAAGAAAAGATATGTCCACAGAAAAAGTATGTCCAAAACCTATGGCCTGAACATAACCTTATGTGAAAAAAAGTTTTTGTGATAATTAAGGATCTTTGAGAGATCAATCTGGATTAAGTGTGTCCTAAATCTAATGACAAGTGTCCTTAGGAGAGAAGAAAAAGCGAGAAGTTACATGGGGAGAAGGCAAGGTAAACAGGGAGAGATAAGACTTGTGTGTACCTACAAGCCAAGAATGCCAAGGATTGCTAGCAGTTACCAGAAGCTAGGTGAGATACAAGGAATCACTTTGTCCTCAGAGGTATTAACCCTGTGAATAACTTGATTTCATGCTTCTGGCCCCCAAATTGTGATACACTAAACTATATGTTTTAAGCCACTTTAGTGGTAATTTGTTATAGCACGGGTAATTTGAATCAGCAAACTAATATTCTCCTAATGTGGTGGACAAGAACCTCCTGTTAAAGTGGTGTCCACTCTCATTCCTGGGCTCTCCTGTTTCATATTTGAATCAAACTGAGTGGTCCATGTCTTTCTTCTCTGCTCTTGCTTAGTTCCATGATTTCACCCACTTTTTCACTTCTACCTGAAGTCCCTCTGTCCTGCCAAGAAGGAAGCTCATTTACCTGTCTCATACTCATTCAGGGTTTGGCATGAATACTTTCTCCAGGTATACTGCTATGATCCTGTGAGGATAGTCAGGGGCACCTTTGATCCCTGTGTAGGTCACCTACCTACCTACAAGGAGCAAAAGCATAAAGGACTAGAAGGAGCCTCTGTTAGTACATTCCACTTCTCTTAATGTTCAAGTTTGGAGCTGATTCTTATTTGAGAGCTAATTGAGAAGTTTCACAGCAAAGGTGCATTATTTGTTATTTTTATGAAACTTGTGGGTTGTGTGAAAGGCCAAGAAGATGTCTACAAAGGGTAAAACTATCAATCTTCTATGTTTTGAATGGATATGTGTCTCTTCAGCATTCCTATGTTGGAATTTAACCCCCAAACTGATGGCATTGAGAGGTGGGATCTTTGGAAGTGATTAAGTTCTGAAGACAGAACCCTCATGAATGTGGTTAGTGCCCTTATCAAAGGGGCTTCAGATAATTACCTTCCATGCCTTTCACCATGTGAGAATACACAGACAGTGGCATCTATGAGAAACAGGTCTTCTAATTGCTTCTCTGCCTTTTGGCTAAGACCAAGTGTAGAAACAGGTCTTCCACAGACACGAACCATGTTGACACCTCTATCTTTGGACTTCCTAGGCTCCAGAACTGTGAGGAAAAAAATTTGTTATTTATAAATTACTCAGTCTGTGGTATTTTGTTATAGCACCACAAATAGAATGATACTATGTGTATAAAATTTTAAATACACAATTATTTCTAAGTACTATTTAGGTACTGTTATGGGTTTAATTGTGTCTCCAGAAAGAGTTTTTGAAGTTCTTACTCCTAGGACTCAGAATGTGACACATTTGGAAATAGGGTTGTTACAGATGTACTTATTTAAGATGAGATAATTAGGGTAGACTCTGATTCAATATCATTGATATCCTTGTTAGACAAAAAAGACACAGAGAATATCACATAAAGTCAGAGGAAGAGATTGGACTTAAATTATCACAAGCCAAGGGCCACCCGAGGCCACCAGAAACTAGAAGAAGTAAGGAAAACTCCCTAACAGCCTTCAGAGGGAGCCTGGAACTGCCAACACCTGAAACACAGACTCCTAGCCTCTGGAACAGTGACTGGGAGGGAATAAATTTCTGTTGTTTTTAGTTACCACATTCATGGTAACTTGTTAGGGCAGCCCTACGAAACGTACAGATATATGCATGTCTATGGATATAAAATGGCAGATGGATACCAAGTCAAACAGGCAGGGGGCTGATGAGTAGTAGATTCAGGAGGCTGCTTAACTCTGGGGTGAGGGGGTGGGGAGAGGCTCACAGAAGGCTTTAACTATGTCTGTAATGTATTATTTAAATATATGGCAAAATACAATTTGAAGTGAGGACAAAGACATTTGTCCTATTTTTTGTACAGGTATAAAATAGTTTATATACAATGAAGAAAATAATCTAAAACCTAAGAATCATCTGGGGTATGTGGGAATGAGACACTGTCATCCAACAGGATTGACACCCACTTGGTTGGGACAGCTGGTAGGGGGATGTGGGGAAGGAAGTGATTGGATGTGGTGACTTGATGCCTTTGGTGGAGGTTGGGCAGTAACAGGGGTTAAATGATATGGACTACTTTCTAAGTCCAGCCTTACCTTCAGGACATGTATAGCTGGAGTGTGTGAAGGTAGATCACTCTCAAAAGAATTATCAGAAATTAATTTTTATTCATACCTCAGGAGAGAGGACTGCCTCATTGTTGAGAATTTTTTGTTAATAGTGATAATTTCTAATTGGATAGTTCTTTAAAGTTTAAAATGTAATTAGAAACCAGTTAAAATATATTGCACTGAAATTTTCTGGCTCGCACTTTTACCTCTTAGTCCAGATTCTGTCTTTGTGAACAGCAAAGAACAAAGCCTTCTTTTTCATTCCTTGTCTCTCTCTTCAACTTCCTCTGCCCAGCCTGAATGCCTCCTACTCTCCCTCGTAAATTTACTCTCCATGGGCAGACTTGCAGTCTCTAACTTTCATCTTGGAATTAAGAAGCTTACAGGTGTGCTTGAGCCCTTTTAGCTTTTCAACTTGCTTTCTGACTTGGTTGCTAGCCAAGGTAAGGACCTTAGGAAACTGAGGGTGCAGTGTCATTGTGAAGAGCCCTGGCTTTCAAGTCCCATAGCTTCCAAGGCCTTGGGCAAGCTCCTCATATCATCAATTTTATCATCTGTAAAATGGGAGTAATACCTAGCTGATAGGGTTTCTAAGTGAATTAAATGATATATTACAAGCAATATAACTAATCTGAAGAAAGACTTCAGTAAATATTACCCATTGTTATTTACCTACTGGCCCTGAGTTCCACAGAAGTATGTAGTCCAGGTCCATTAGCCCAACTAGACAGTTGCAGGCAAATTATCATGGACATTGGTTAGTGTGTAATGAACGATTGTAAATCTACAAATGAACTAATCAATTAAGAATATCTCTGAACGTTAATGATTCAGAATATCTCTACAGTACACCAGTCTCTTATGATGAGGCCAGAGCTGAAAGTTTTGCTACTATTTCGTGCCTTGAATGATCCTACCAAGTGTTGGCTCCACCTACAGATAACTGTGCAGGCCATGCAGGAGAGACAGACACAGTGGGAAGGAGTGTAATTTTCTGCTTCTATGGGTTTTTTCCTGGGGCTTTATCTGTCACCAATTTTGAAAAACTTGAAAAACTTCCAAGGTCTTGGGGGAAACTGCTCTATTTTATGTATATTTAGTTTAAAATGATTTTTTATAGTGAGAATCCAATGCCAACAAGATGGCATTGAAATGAGATGTCCTCAATTGCTAATGGGAACATGAGTTGGAAGAATCTTTCTGTAGAGCAATTTTAAAAACATGTACCAAATGCCTCCAAAGTTTTACCATTTGGCTTAGTATTTTATTTCCAGGAATTCTTTTCAAAGATAGTAAGACACACATCAATGGATGAATATACTTCAAATAGCATTATCTATAACTGGGACTTTCTTTTGTACTTGGGATGAAACCCAGGGCCTCATGTGTGCTAGGGAGGCACTCTACCATTTAACTACACTCCCACTTCCTTTTGAAGTTTTATTTTGGGACAGGGTCTCTTGATAAATTACCCAAGTTGGCCTTGAATTTATAGAGGAATTACAGGTATTTACTACCACACTGTGAAATTGGAAAAATTTTTTAAAAAGTCCAGAAATATGGATACAGCTAAATTGTGTCGTCAGATGGACTGTTAATGTAGCCAATAAAAATGTTTATATGAAATGCTTAAAGACTTATAACCTCTAATTACAAACTGTCAAGCTAAAAAATGGATGTAAAATATAGTCACAAAATTGTTTCTATTGTGTGAAATAATAAAGGAATAAAGAATGGTTAACAATAGATGACACTGAGTGGATAATTTTAAATCTTTTCTGATTTATATCCTCTAAATCTTTTTCCATGAGCAAGCATTTCTTTTGTAATCCAAAAAAGGCAATATTTACAACTTAAAATATGTCTATAATCTTAATCTCAAAATTAATGTTAAAGTGCCAGGAGTACAATAAAAACTGCAGTTACTTCCACCTTCTTCCTGCAACCTGAGAAGAGGCAACAACTTAAAATTTCTAGCTTTATTTTTGGCTATTTCTTTCACAAATCTATAAATATTGCTTATTGTAGTCAGTGATTTGCAAGGGAGTAGATTTAATACAGGACATATAATTTATAGGATTATTTTATAATATTTCCCCAAAAGTCAAATGCAGAAGAGTGCAAGATATCTGTCCACACACGAGAGACACACAGAATCTAGCTGAGAACCTGGATGTCAAATATCTCATGCAAGTCCATATCAAGAATGTTCGCCGGGAAGACCCAAAGGCCAGTGGTGGAAGCTAGAAAGTCTGCACCTGGCAGGGTGAAGGATCTGTGCTGTGGGTTGAGGGATCTGCATTGGAGCCAGGAAATCATGCTCAAGGCAAAAACCAGAGCTCCCCCAAGAAGAGAACAACAGCCATCCTTATATCAGTGAGGATCTGAGCTCCTCTGATGAGAACAGCTGATTTGTATCAGGAAAACCAGCCAAGGCAAGCTTTTGCAGAAAAATCAACAGCATGCGATTTCCCCCTTCTGTTCTTTTATGCTGTTGGCAACAATCCTCAGGTGAGTATTCCTTGACCAGAACCACACTGACTCAGTTCAGCTAGGTGTTTCCATTTAAATTATTAGCTAATCCACTACATTGCTTTATCAAATTTACATGTTGTTTATATTACAATAAATGAAGCACTCAAATTATTCTCATTACCCACTCCTTTTCTTCCTTGCACATGTACCACAGTTTTAAAATACCTATTGTGTGCTTTTATTATCATACTGTGAAAATATTTCTTGCTATGCAAATCAGAGTACTACAATATTACAGTGTGAATACACACATTTCCCTTCTTGAATTACTTCTGAATTTTTCCTTGTGTACTCTTTTCTTCCAGCTTACCCTTGACTAATTCATCTCTCATCCCGTTCTGACATTTTTAATTCAATCATTATGTATATTCATATTCCTATATCAAATCTCATGTTTCCATAATCCCATACTTTCCTTCACTTTGGTAGGATATATCCATCAGAGAAAAAGTTCATGAAAGATAACATTTTTATACTTTTCAGATATATAAGTAAATATGCTTAATCTATCTTTACTCTTGGTCCATAGTTTGGCTAGGTATAGAATTCTGGAAATTATATCCAGTTCTTGTTGAGAAGGACCATGACTTCTTTTGCTTGACTCTTGTTAAGTGCTTTTTCTCTTTGGACTTTTTTTATTTCCCACTTATATTATTAAGTTTCATAATAATATGTCCTGATATATCTTTATTTTGTCCAGTATGTAGACAATGAGCAGGTTCAATCTTAAGATTCCTGTCCTTCACTTTTGAATGCATTTTAGTATTTAAAAAAAAAACTAGTTTCCTCTCTATCACATTATCTGTTCTCTTCCCTAAAAGTCTTCTTAGTTTTATATTGAATTCCCACAAGTGATTTTTCTAATTTTTAAAATATCTTTTCACATCCATTTAGGCTTTTTCTTAGTTTTTGTTCTATTTTTCATCTTTCAACTTGCCTTTTAATTTGGTTAGTCATGCATGTAATTTCTAAGATATCTTTCTTTCTCTGATTTTTTTCTAAAATATGTTGTTATTTCATAGGTGTACTGTTTCCTTTTATATATATATAATTGTGATTCTCTGGGAATTTTCTTTTCCTTCTAGCCTTGTCTCTATTTCCTACAAATCTGTTGTTTCTTTGTTTTTGGCTCCTGCTTTCATGGAATTCACTTATATATTTAAGAGTGAGGGTCTACAATCTCATTGAGGGATGTATATATTGATCTATCTCATTGAGGAATCTCACTGATGACTCTGGGTTCATTTACTTTCTCTAGAGAAGAATCTTTCAGTCTTTTGCCTATATGTCTGAGGTGCTGAGAGTATTTTTTAGTTAGGCGGGAAAAAACATTGGGAAGGAATTGCCTTGATCAGTGTTTTTCACTTATTTACCTTTTTCCAATTTGTGATCTCAACCTCTACTCCTTACAAGCTAGCTGATCCAAATTGAGTTCTTTGATTCATTTTTCCCCCGAGAATATACTTCTGGTACCCTAGGAGTGGGAAAGATTATTACTTGCCTATGCTATACTTGGAGAATCTAATTGATTCTTATACAAACTAAACAAATCCTCTCTGTTTGCAGGTCCCCTTATCTGAAGTACCTAATAGCTAGAGACTTTCTGGGGTTCTGTCATTGAATTGGCTTTCTTCTTATTCTTTATCCTCTGAATAGATTTATCTTTCTATCCTTTGAAGTAACTTACTGCTTACCCATTTTATTTCCCTGTCTGTATATTCTAGTTCACATGACTGGAAAGAAAGTTTGTTTGCTTGCTTTTTATTTTGCATGATTATTTTTTAATCCTTGATATTTAGAGGTGGTTTTAATCAGAGAGAGAGAGAGAAATGAAAACATCTTAATCTAATTTTGTAGGTTAAAAAAAATACATCCCCAAGATGGACACTAAGCTGATTTAAACACGCACAGCCTCTTCCTCATGTCTCCTGCCTTTAATAGGGAGTAGTAGAGAAACAGAGACTTCACGACATAAAATAAAGAGCAGGGGCAAGCTATGTGTGGAAATGCCCCAAAGCACAGTGAGACTATGAACCCAGTGTTTAGAAAAATATTGGTTTATTTGTGTTGCTTACTTTTTAAACCTCCCATATTAGATGAAAATTATATTGCAGGTTTACACAAGGCCCTGCGACATACAACTGACTCTGTTGAGGACGATTCTTATAAATAAAGTGAACAGAGAAAGAGAAGTGATTTTTGTAGAGGAAGTAGCAACTTTGGGTTCCTAAAGGAGCTTACTTTAAGAGGAATATAATAGTAAATCCTTGCATGATGCAAGGAATGTCCTTTAATAAATCCTAAATGTAGCTGGAGATTTATCTCAGTGGTTAGGCTGCCTGCCTCACAAGTGCAAGGACCCAAGTTTGATCCCTGGTACAAAAAAAAAAAAAAGTAGGTGGCATTTTTAAAGGAAAGTATATTTTATCCATGCAGGTACAGAAGGATCACCAAATAGCCATTCTCTTTCACAAAATGTTTCCAAAGTAAAATTTCCCTTTGGTGCTAAATCAAAGAATGTTCATGAGCAGATTGCTCATTTGCCCCATATAGGAGAAGGTTTTCCTTAGGTAGATAATTCCCATGATAGTCTTAAGTGGATCCTGCATGAAGGTGTCCCACATAAATTTTGAATAGCAGTCTGATATCTGTGTTGAAGGTGGAGGTTCTTTACCTTGAATAGTCTTGAAATAGTTTGTAACGTATGACTCCTCAGCACAGAACACATCAAAGCTGCTTAGCACTTTCTCATTTGTTAGAGCACAAAGTATGAGCATTAAAACAGACCTCAGTGTCCTAGTTTATTTCTTATTTTTATGCATGTGACTCTCAGTTCATGTCTTACCTTCACTTGTTTCTATCTTCAAAGACTGTCTAGACATTTTGAAAATTCTAAGGAGAAAGAAGTAGAATCTTAAATAACACTAAGTAAAAGATTTTCATTAATGCCTATTGAAAAAAAACTCACAGTAATCTAAGTAGCAAAAATAAAGAGGATGAAATAAAAATAGGGAAAGGGGTAAGAGAAACATTTTTGAATGAGGGCAGAGAGTGAGGAGGGAACAAATATTTGGCTGAAGCAGATCCTGGGCTCAAGCACTCCTGTATTCACTCTACTGTGGTACATTAAATCATTTAGGGCACACAGGAATCCTGCAACCAGGTATTGGTGTTCTAAAACCATAGATAAGAAAACTGAATATAGAGCTTTGCATAACCTGCATATAGTAATTCAAGCTGTAAATAAACTTCTGTGTACATAGTAAAAAAAACAAAAAGAAAGAAAAGCAACAAAGTAACATTAACACTAAGTCAAGCTTCTCTAAGACTATCAGAGCTTAGAGTAACAAACTGATTATTAAACTATATTACTCAATGATACTTTAACTGTCTGGTTCAAAGATTATATTTGCATCCCAGAATGATAGTTTAGCTGTATATTGAACTCTATAATCAGAAATACTTTCCCTCAGAACTTAGAAATCATTAATTTATTATCTCTCTTCATCCACTATGACTGATAAGAAGTCTGATTTCTGTATTATTTTTGAAACAATGAAATAGGATATACTATGTAACAGACATTATTCTATGTACTCCACCAAATATTAATTCATACATTTCTTTAACCATGAAATTATGAGGTATAAGTATTATTATCTACGAAGAACCAAGAGGACAAGGAGTTTGTCTGATATCACACAGATTTCAAATAGTACAACCAGAATTCAAATGTATGCACTCCAACTTTTAACTAGTATATCTGTTTCTTTGTACGTAATCTATTTTATTTTTCACACAAGTTTTTAAGATCTCTTCTTTTTCCATGGTATTCTGAAATTTCACTATGACATCAATAGTTGAGCATGTATGTGTGTGTTTAATCTTTATTTTACTTGCTACTTGCTAAGTCTTTTTAATCAGGAGGGCTTATTCATTTTTTCAATTATTGAAAATTTTATCTATATATTTATTAATTTACTCCCCTACATTCTCTTTATTGTTTTACTTAAATTTATTTTATACTTGATCTTAAGCAAAAGGCCAAGAAGCAATACTGAATTTATTTTAATTAGATGAGGAAACGTTTGGCTATATTTTCATTTTTTCTGCTTGTGTATGTTATTCATTTCTGCTTATTCTTCAAAGAAGATTCAACTTACTATTTTTAGCCATTAATCATTGTCTTACCATGTTCATTTTGCTTTGCAGACCATTAAACTGAGTTTCTCACTTCAACAATCTGATTGTAATATCTGTGATCTCTTGGCTATTTCACACATGCATGCATACATATATATGCATGTGTTATGTATATGTAATATATTTTCATGTATTTTTGAGGAAATGAAGTTAATCTGTTTCACTAATTCTACTAATATATTTTCTTGGATAACATCTCCTCTATTTTTTCATTTATTGGGCATCAAAGTACAGGATTTAACCAAGAATTTGTCGATTCTTGCTTGATAGCGCATCTTCCTATTAAAGTGCCATGTCAGTTGAGTGTTTTATAATAATACCAGAAAATTAAGAAGATTTTTTGGTACACTAGAAATTGTGAAAGATTTTCTCAAAGATATAGAGACCACAACTTCATATTGAAAATGAAACCCATTCCAAGAGGATATACAAGAGCAACAACTGTAAAAGGTGAGTGTGGTAGGCACCAGAAAGTTTTTCCTGATGTGGGAACAAGAAACACTGCACAGTTAGGAAGAAGGCAAATTTCTTCGCAGTGAGTTTGGCCTTCTTGAGAAGCTTAGCATGATGCTTTGTTAATGAGCTGTCTCGTCCTCGAATTCTAACTTACTTCGTAAAAATGTTGATTGCTTCTTTCAAAAGTTGCTATTTTAAACGTTTCTTGCTCTTCTTGATGCTTGCCTCAGAATTCTAGCAGCCCTCCAGTGAAATGTGTTTCACTATTGCTATAACTTTTAGGACAGCAGCTGCCTGATTGGGGTAAAGATGCTGAAGTGTGTGGCTGGGAGAAGAGAGAACTAGGCTAAGAACCATAAGATAGTTCTCGGTCTCAGGACTGAATTGAATTTCTGTTAGGCTTTGAGTTGCTAAGTTTTTTGCATTGATTGTAATAAATATACTTGGAGGATGAGGGCTTACATATATTTTATGTTCAGACATTTTGAAAAATGTAATTGTATCTTGTCAAATTTCCCTACTTCATTCCAGCAGTGCAAGTCTTAAAATATATGTTTTGCTCAAATAGAACATTAATAATCTTTAACCCAGCATATATAATAAGATAAAATGCAAGTGTTAAATTAGAAAAAAATGAAGTGTGCATTAAAATTAATTACAGATTCTTTGGAAATGTGTCAGTAAACTGTCAAGTTATCATTACAGATTAATCACGTATGAGTTAAAATGCTTAAAATAATTTAAGCATTAGAAGTAAAATTATGAAGATAATCAAATAATAGTCTTTAAAGAGAAAAGTCATTCCAGCTCCAGATTTTCAGTTTACAAGCTGAGCAAATTCAGGTCACGTCCCCTGAGTGGAAGGCTGAGCCTGGGGAGATGTGGTGGAAGGAGAATATGGAGAATGAAAGCCCTTCAAAGAAGAGTTTTCCCCTGATGTGATGGAGTTTACTTTTGCTAAAAATGATTTGAGATTTGAAATATGACATGAACTTTCCTGTAACATTATAGCAGGAAATTCGTTGTGTACTGAAGAGCATTGTGCTCAGATTCAAGAGCGGAGATTCTAGTCTCACTTGCCCACATGGTTTCAGAGCAAGCCCGAGGGATCCAAACACGTTGGGACTTCACCTTTCTTAGTCATAGGAAAGGGAAACAGAACTGTAGAACTTTCCCTCAAGTTTGAGATTCACAAATTGAAAAGTGCTGCATGACCACATGGAAACAGACCTAAACATTTTAGAGGACTTATATGATCTAATTTTCCCTTTTTGTTTTAAGTGAGATTGCAAATGAAAAGAAGTCATCATCTCTGATTTCTGAAAAGCAAAAATTATTTTAACTCTATCTACAGCCCTGTTAACATGCTGTGTCATACCTCAAATCCCCGATCAGTCTTGGCAACCCTACTAGAGAAGACTAAAAACATCCCCCTAATCTAGCTGAAAAGAAAGTAGAATTTAAGCCTTCAATTATAATAAGAAGCCCATCCGAAGTTGAATATATCTGGGCAGTGTGTTATAAGTGCTTTGGGTGGTACTGTTATTCTTTCCTGTAGTGTTTCCAGCACTCTCAGCTCCAATGTATAATTGTTGTCTTTTCTAAACTGTATCTTTCTACTTCATTTCACCTTTATTTAAAACTATCTCCCTTTCTGACAGATCACAAATTTCCAACAAACACATTTTGCCAGGATCAAAGGCAAATACATTTTCCATACCAGTCAACCCCTGCTCAGTGAGCTTCATGCTGTATCCAACTTGTTTAGTTGGAGTGGAGTTCTGTAATGAGCATGGCTGAAGATTTCACTGTGCTTATGCAGAAGCCAGAGGAGATGATGAGCTGGCAGCTGATAGCTTTCAATGAAACGGTGTGTTTTAAAGGGTGCTTTGAAACTAATAGAAGTAATGCAGATACATGTATAGCTTTCCACGTCCTACTTGAAAACAGTAGATGCTATTATTTAGCAGTGTTGTCAGGCAGTAGGGAAGGGGAGATTACTAAGGAAGGAGGTTTAATAGTCTGTGTTAGGAGATGGGAGGGATTAAGCGGGTTCTGAGACCCTCTGCTATATTAGGTCTACACTCTGCCTTAGCTTTCTAGCTTCTCTATCCTGCTTTCCTTCTTCCCATGTAAAATTAGACAAGCTCATGATTGGCTTCTTTTTTTATTTCTCCAAGCAGATTTGATTGAAAGTGGCTAATAAACATATGGAAAAAAATTCAAGTTCATTTTACCACTTCACTTGTAAAGTTGGCATAAAACTTTTAAAATGGTACCCTGTGTGCATGGCGTCCAAGAAAGTAGGCATTTTCCTCATAGCCCTCGCAGAATTTCAAATTGTTATAAACTTTTTGAGATGCAGTGTTCCAACTTATATCAAAAGGCTTGACATACCCCCTTTCATTCAGCAATTGTACTTAAACTACAAATGTATACAAAGATTGAGATTCAAGAATACTTGTCATAGCATTGTTTTAAAATTTAAGCACTAAAAACAAATTGAACGCTCAGCAATGACTAAGTAAATTACACCCCATTCACATAAGAAAATGGTTTGTCACACAAGCACAAGAAAATGGTTTGTTACAAGAATGTGATGAAAAAGGGGTGCTCTTTGTGTTTTAAACACAAAATTTAAACACAACATATGATACCATTTTGTAAAACATTAAAAAGATACATATGAAAAATAATTGAAGAATAGTACATTAAAATGTTTGTAGTAACTATACTTATGATAGGCTCATAAGTGGTAATTACTGTTTTGTTATTTTATTTTTATATTACACATTTCTAAAATAAAATCATTACTTTGTTCTTAAACATTATTTAAAGGAGAGACCAAGTTCATCAGAAATACAAAGTAAATCAGAGAAGACAGATGTAAAAGAATATAGTTAAAAAGATGTCACATTATCACAACATGCTGATTTCCTGAGCTAGTCTGGGAATAGGGTCGGAAGAAGATTAGTGACATTTTTCAATGGTAGAATCTACACTACTTGACAAGAGAAGTTGTGATGAATGGTGGTGATTATATGATACATGTTTGTGTTTATGTGTGTGTGCACTACTGTGAGAAACAACATTTCTGTGGATCAGTTTGTGCTGAGAGAGAGCATATAAGCAGAGGTGATATAGACAGTGGAAGAAAGAGGACTGGTGTCAGTGCACTGGAGAAGGATTTATTTTATCAGCACAGCTCTGAAACAATGAGAGTTAATTAACCAAGGAAAAGACTATGGTCATTAAAGACCTGTGTAGGGAAAGATAATGACTGGAGAGACCAAGAAGAACCAACAAAGGTAATGGCACTGTCTAGAGAAATAAAATAACTAAAACAAAATAATGCAGTATATTAGAAAATTGGTAGAGAGGATTATAAGAAAAATAATGTGGAAAACACGGCATTATTTTGGAAAGATCAAGGAAAATGAGGGCAAAGAAAAGGCCATCAAATTTGAGAAGATATTTATGGAATAATTAAAAAGTAATCCATTTCTGGAGATTGGTGAGAATAGGAGTCAAGCTGTACAGAATCATCCATCCAAAAACTGGCAGTGAAAAAGAAAAGTGATCTAAGAAGGACATTGGACATGGTGGAAAACAGATACAGCAGTGTTCTCCAAACTTGTGGAGATCTTCATGTCTTTGGAAAGAAAGGGTCCTGCAAAGGGAGACTGGGAATAATGAGGGGTGAACAAGAAATGGAGAGAATGTTTGCTCTGTAGAACACAGACTTACAAGTTCAAATAATAGTAAGAGATCATAGCTTTTCTTAGAGATAAATGCAAAATAAAAGAATGAATGTAGACAACCACAGGTATTGAAACATAGTAACAACAGATGACATAATGCAGCTTGGGTAAACTTAAAGTAGGATTTGGAATCCTGTATGCTTCTGTAATAGAATCCTAAACTGTGAGCCCAGGAAAAAAAGGCACTTAGATTATTAATTGTAGGGAGTGGGAGAAAATGAAGTGATGAATAAAAGTTTTGCCAAGCATAAAGAGTAGGCAGTGTCATTTGCGTTTATCTTACTCTTATGCAGTTTGTATTCAGCAACATTATGTGATGAAGCAGGAGGAACAGTAGTTTGAGAGGGATGGAACCTAGCAGTCTGGGGGTGGCTTAGGTATTAAAGCAGCTGGCCTGGAAGTCAAGAGCAAGTGTTACCAGAGGGGGTTCATGGAGTTGGTGAAGTCAGATTAACAATGAGTCTGGTGATTTGAGGTAAAGGAGGAGCACAAGAGCAAAGGGTTTAATGAGAGTGGAGAAGTAGAAAAATTTTGGAGGTTGTGGCCAAAGATGGCACCAATTTAATAACTAGAGGACAGAATAAGAACAGAGATTTTACTACGTAGCACACATACATTTTGGTGGGGTGCAGAATTGGCCAGATATGCAGAGAGATTGATGTGAGCAGAAAGTAGATAGAAAATTGGGAGGTGAGAAATTTGAAAGGTCACGGAAATGAATATGGTGGGATGTGAATGTAGGTGTCAGGGGTTGTCTTAGTCACTTTCTTGCCTCTGGGACAAAAATACTCAACACTCACAACTGAAGGAGAGATTTTTTTGGTTGTGGTTTCATTCCACAGTTGGTTGGTTCCAAGATAGAAACAGCATGGCAGAAGAAAACATGCAAACCATAACATGGATCTCCCTGAGTTCCAGGCACCCTGAGGACAAAACTCAATAATTAATGACAGTGAGCTTTTCTACCCCCCATAACTGTATGCCTTCACAGACATTATGAAACCCCTGTGAAACTCACTTCTTTCATTTGCAAAATAATACTGTTCATTCTTGCTGATGTTGTGAAGATTGAATGAGATAATATGAATCACCTACCTGGTAAAAAATAAGTTAAGTATCTGTTATAAATGTTAGCTCTGCTGATGGTAATGATGATGATGATAGTGGTGGTGAATATCCTAGATATGGACACAATTGAAGGCTTTAGCAGAAGGTCTAAGTCTTTCAGGAGTTCCTAAGCATCAGCTTCATCATCTTATTCCTAAAGTACTTGTTCAAAAATAGTTGCTGTAGCACAGGCTCAAGTGGTTATTGTTGTGAGTGGTGTGGAGAAGGAACTGTCTGTCCACTGTCCTGAGACATTTGCTTGATCTCTAACCACTCTTCAGAAATTCTCTCTTTTCTATTTCTCATTACTGTCTTCACCACAACCGGACCTGGCTGAGGATTTTTGGTTCTTACAAGAACTATGTCCTCAAAATGTGGCTCATCTGACTTAATCTATGAGTTTATCTCTAAACTACAGCCTTTCCTGTGGACTTATTCTAGGAAAAATATTTATTATGCTCTCATATCTTTCTTTCTTTCTTTCTTTCTTTCTTTCTTTCTTTCTTTCTTTCTTTCTTTCTTTCTTTCTTTCTTTCTTTCTTTCTTTCTTTCTTTCTTTCTTTCTTTCTTTCTTTCTTTCTTTCTTTCTTTCTTTCTTTCTTTC
>NW_022900949.1:50782747-50817309 GCF_012274545.1 Fukomys damarensis | reverse complement strand
CTTTCTTTGCCTGACTATGTAGTTCAAGCTGGCCTTGAAGTCACTATGGAACCCAGGCTGGCCTCAAACTTGTGGTGATCCTCCTGCTTCAGCCTCTCAAGTGCTGGGATTACAGTGTGTGTCACCATGCCTGGCCTTCTTTTCTTTTTATTTCTTTAAAAAAATAAAAATATAACAATCGATAGTAATAATAGCTATTTTGTTTCAAATGTTTTAATGCTCACTTTTCTCTATTTTAGAAAAGCACAGAAATAAGATTCTACAGGCCTTTTTATTTCACTAAAATAATTGAAGTAAAATAAATGATATGGCACAGAAATGATTAGGATTCAATAATTTTGAAAATTGCCTACTAAGTATAGTCATTATACCAGTGCATTCATAAATTGAGTTCTTACAATTTATATTATCTTTTAATTTATTATTATCTTATAATTTATATTATCTTTTAATTTAAGTAAATGAACCCATATTTCTTCGGACTGTATGAAAATTACCTGCAATAGCAACCCAGGTAAGACATACAAATTCTGTTCCATTTCCACATAAAAATCAGTCACTCTCTGACAGTAGTGACAATGAAAATCACACCTCAAAAATACAGGTACATGAATATTTTTAGGAGTTAAAGTGTAAAGATGATGAATAAAGTTGTTTATAGTTTTTCTCACAGGCATGATTTCAGTTCCTACGTACATATATACATGTGTCAGTAAAGCTTAATTGTAGGTTGGGCTTAGGTTTGAGGTTATAAGAAAAACAAGACAGGGAGACGTTGAAATGGCTTAATAGAAAGGAAAGATAAGAACCAATGGGAAAGTGCTTACCAGTCAAATCAAGCTGATTTATCAGATGGATGGGGAAACAACAAAGACTGGAGCTCCTCCTTCTTTTCTCATTCCTTAATATATTGTAATATATTAGATAAATTATTTGCTTAACAAGTAAAGACCAGATAATGTTCACAAAATGAATAAAAATTAAAACATTAATGGCTTATGCCTTTATGTTCACTTTGATTGACAAAGCTCCTTATCAGTTTCCTTAATTAATCTTTTGATTAGAGACATCATCTCAGAAAAGTGTCTGAGGAGTCTGGCTTCCTTATGTGAAATGAGACACTTTAAAATATGTAGAAACATAAATATAATTTGTGGATTTATTTCCTTACACTGATGGAACTAGCTGTATGCTCTTAAGAGCATTATTGATAAATGAGGACTTAAATGTGTCCATGATTCTATAAGTTCATGATTTAAGCACAAGGGAAAGTTAGCCAATACAAAAACAAAAAATGTTCGAAAAATGACAACTCATTTATTCTATGAATTTAAAATAAGTCAAATAAAAGGAAAGTTTAGAAGTCGCAATAAAAATAGGATTACTGTTAAACAAAATTACCACAATTTAAAATTCTTTTGGTTGAAGGACAAGGAAAGTTTGGTATCCCACTCTGAATTTATATGAAATGCCTAGAACTAAAGGAAGAATTATTTTTTAAATGGAATATTTACATCTAACATTCCTAGATGTTTCTATTCCATCAGCCCACTTGGGGTGTGTGTTATTCTCTCTGGAACCTATACAAATGGAAATGTATGTGTGCTTTTGGGTAATTCAAAGTCTTTCCGTTTTTGAATTCCCATTACCACACCACCCAAACACCCTGCTTACCTTTGTCACATCTGCTGCCTGTATTTGGCTAACCCTTAACAGCTAACTACTTTCAACTGAAGTGCATCTGCTTGGTACTTACCAGCTAGCTGAGAATTCTTCCCTCCCAATTAACACAACCACAGCATGAAATGAAGACACAGAAGGAGAGGTAGAGAGAGGAAAAGAAAGGGGGAACTATTTCCATTTTAAAAATCCTGACTTCTTATGTGCTCTGGAAGGACTATTAATATTTCTTTCTAACTCTTCCTGCACTGCTAGGCTCCCCATTTTCTCCCACCCTTACACCTCCCTATGCAGGCAAAGTCTTGAATCAGCAGATTCAGGGCTCCAAGCAGTTAAGAGCTATTGAGGGACAGAGTCTGATAGCATTACGGCCAAACATGGAACCATTTTCTGTGGCGAATCGCTGAGTTCTACCTGGTTATCTCTTGCCTTGCACATCACTTCCAAATGACATGCTCTCAGTCTGGGCAAAAATGAGAGTTTTTTTAAAGAACTGGGATTTCAATAATATGTGACGAAAGGATGAGATTACTTTCTGAGGTAGGGGAAGGCAGGGAGAAATAAGGGAGGGAGAGGAAGAGAAAGATGTAGGGAGTAGGGGAGAGAGGAGCAAGAATTTTGTATCCCTTGGAGAACTTGATTACATGTGTTTCTTTGGTTCTTGGAACCAGTCTTTCCAACTTCAGGGGAAAATAAGTTATTTTAATTTTCTTTATTTGTCTTCTTTCTTCCTTCCGCTTTTCTCACCTGTGGCAACTTACTGTTGTAGCTGCTTCAAGTACTCTTGAGTCATCTAAAGGGACTTCTGTAATTTGACCTATGAAACATTGTGAAACAAAGTAGAAACTCATACTATTATACCTTCTCCAACTCTGAGAGTGGTGTAGGCAGTGGAACCCTTCAGGAGAATATATCCATCTGAAATGGTCAATTAGAAAATTTACATAGAGCAGTGTTGAAGTAAAGCTTATAGAGAGAGCTTGTCTACTTGCAAGAAAAGAAAGCTGTGGTTTTCAGCACCCTCTGCTCTCCTGTGCCTGCCACTTCCTTCTAAGGGTTTCCAGAAGAAATGGGACATATTTGAATGCTTCGTATCTGTAATTAATTGGCATTATTATGATGTGAATTTTTCATTTTAATGCAGAAACATGAAGAAGAGATAATAAATTAAAGAGATAGTTTTGAATAGTCTTGTGAGATTAAAGATAAAAAGAAAAAAGGCACTTGTTATAAGTATGTATAGTTGCTTTTACATATTTCCTTTAAAATGATACATTGTCAGTTGAATTTGACAGTGATATTTATTTCTCTCAGCTAGGGAATCAGTATAGATTTATGGTCTGAAATGGGTCCCACATGGTATGAATTGAAGTTCTTCTTAGCATTCTACACAGCTACAAGTGAGGCAAGTAGGGACAAAAAGAGGCTCTTCTAGAGCCTTTGATGGACCTATGTCCTGGGAAATATGTGCAATAAAAATAAAATGACCTAAAATAAAGTTGAATTAGAAACAGGAGCAGAACCCTATCAAAAAAGCATTACAGAGACTAAAGCACACTATGGACCTTACCCCTTAGTTCCCAACAGATTGTAAGCAAGGTTCATCATTTAGTGTAATGTTCACAGAGAATGGCAATCCACTTTAAAAATATATATTTTATATTTAAAATTGCATATATATTTATGCATATTATGCAAAGAAATTGATTATACATGTAAGCATTACCTTACCAAACCTTTCACTTCCACTTCCCAAGCTAACATCCTTTGTTACACATAACCACAGTTAAGATGTTTATATATGTATGTAAAGGTACAAGATCTCAATAATGAATGTAACTGTACTGTATACCTAAAATGTACCAATAAACTCAATGAAAAGGATGTTTATATATAGCCTTCAAAACCATTTCCTAGCAATTTATTGCACATACTTGATGCAATATTCTTTCTTTGTTTCTTCACATATGGGGATCACAGTTACTTTTTTACTCATTTCTTGAGGAAGTTTGCAGGTCATGAAAGAATGAAATGCACCTCCTTCTTTCCAAAGTTGCATGACATTTCTTAGTATGGGCGTATGTGATTGATTTAAGAGTTCTCTTAAAGTTGCTTGCTTAGATCATGTTGAACTTTTGCTTATAAAAAGCAAATATCACATTATCATTTTTCATAGATAACTGTGGCAACATATAATTTCTCACTTTTTAATTTTCATTTCAAACACACAAAAAAGGATAAGAATAGTACAAAGAGCCCATATAGATCCATCAAACCTGAACACTTTGCCATGTTCTCCCCTCTTTTCCTGTACATTATATGTGCATTATTATTATGTTATCATTTCTATGAACAACATAAGAATAATTTTCAGCCCTTACAGTATTTCTTCCCCATATTCTCTACTGTACATTCCTAAGGACATGTATATTCTCTTACATTGCACAAGTACCAAGTTAAGAAAGTTTAACATTGACATATTATCTAAATCATATTATGATGGTTTGATTTACAATTTCAGTAATTATCCTAATAAGCTCTTTTATACCAATTTTAATTTCTGGTCCAGGATCCAATTCAAGATCATGCATTAGAGTTAGGTGCTTTATTTTTCTCTTTTTACTTTTTGCAGCTTTATCAAGGTGTATGAGGTATGATGAAAATATACAGTGAATATTTAAATAAAAAGTTTACTGTAGTAAAAGACATATTGCCATTTACCTCACCCCAGAACGCGTTCTCTCAATTTGAACACACTTATCATTCTTGCCACTTTCTAAAGCAGTTCCGGAAGTCTTCTTTTATAAGTGTCTTTACAAGGTGTGACCAACCTATGGTGAATGCTGCTGTCCATTGGAAAGGCAGGTTTGTAAGAACATTATGGTGTGTCCTCACCCATCCTTAGTCACCAGATCTGGCACTTTAAAGCTTATGGCTTTCCCACAAAGTCAAAATTACCACAAAATGTAAACATTCAGAATCCACTAGGACATCCAGGCAGTAGGGCAGCTCCACTAAAGATATTTACAAAAGAGGTTGCCAGAACTGCTTCAGAAAGTGGCAAAAGCGAGAAGATAAATGTATTTGAATTGAGGGGGAGTATTTTGAGAAGGATTAATGGCAATGTGTCTTTTATTGTAATACATTTATAAAAAAAAGTCAACATTCATCTTATTTTTCTATCAAATCTCAAGTAATAGGAAACTAGAGACATGTATAGCTAAATGGATGCACACTGAGGCCAAACTCTTAAGTGAAATAAGTAGGACACATATGTGTATTCACTGAATAGTCTCTGGAGTGAAAAACTAAATTTATAAATAAGGTTCAACTTGTATAATTGATAATGTGAAATAAGAAAGGGGCTAAACAAGTAGGGAAAGTGGGAAGGGTAGGGGAAAGGAAAAAGAATAAATATGAAAAAAGGAAGAAATGGAAACAAAGCCTTTGTAAATAGGGAAGGGTGGAGGGGGTAGAAAGAGAGCAGGGCTATGGGAAAATAATAAGAACAAAGACCTGTCATATAAAAGTACCAGATGTCAGTGATGAATGTAGCATGCACTTTGGTAAGTTCTGACTTATAGAAATTATCACAACAAAGAAGATGGAATGGACATAGCCATCACTTCCCCACATTTCTTTGCATCCCCTTGCAATCTCTGCCTTGCTTCTTTTCCATTGTCTAGTCCATTCCCACAGAACAACTGCTTTGCTTTCTATAGATTTAGTATAAATTAGTTTGAATTTTCCAGAAATTTACATTCATAGAATAATATATTATGGACTCTTTTCTTTTGAAGGGGTGGCTTTTTCACTCTGACCAGCTAGATATTATCCATCTTGTCGCACATATCAATGATTCATTTATTTTTTTTACACTGAGTGAATATACCATTACACCTATGGTATCGTAATTTGTCCATTCACCCATTCGGATATTTGGATAGTTTTCAGTTTGGGGAGTTACAAATAAATTTGCTATATATCTTTGTGGTAAAGCCATCCTTTCATTTCCTTTGGTAAATACCTAGAAGTAAAATTATAGATTATTTTCTGGGTACATGTTTAACTTGTTGAGAAACTTCCAAATCTTTTCTAAAATTATCATACAATTTTACATTTCTATCAGTAGCATATTAAAATTCTATGATTTTCATATCATAACCAATAGTTACTGTAATAGGTCATCTTATTTAGATATTCTAATAGGCATGTGGTATTATTTTATTCTGCTTTGAGTAATTTCCCTACTGACAATCTTGTGTCTATTCATGTACTTATGTGTAATTTATGTATTTTCCTAGGATTACATACCTGTATATATGTTTTTATTGCATATTTATTTTTCTTTTGTATACTGGATGTTTATTATTATTATTATTATTATTATTACTATTATTTGGTACTGGGGATTGAACTCAGGACCTTGTGCTTGTAAGGAGGGTGGCTGCACCACTGAGCTAAATCCCCGACCCTAGATGTTCATTTTTATAGGATGATTACTTATTTTCTTGGCTTGTAGTGATTTTCAAATTTGTGTTAACAACAATCTTTGTTCTGTTATAAGGATTTCATTTATTATTTCATTTCTGCTACTTGACTTTTACCTTTTTACAAATTGAAATGTTTGATATTTGTAAGTTCTATCTATCTATTCCCTTTTTAAGCTTCTGGATTTTTCTTTTTGTACATAAAAGTTCTCAAATCCAAGAGTGAAGTGATGTTTTTCTATGTTTTCTTTTTTACCTAATGTTAAAAGTGTAAATCATTAGTATACCATTGATATGCTTTTATATGGGGTACAAGATCATATTTCAATAAAGACAACCTTTTAAAATATTTTCAATATGAATAAATTTTATTATATTTCTTGATAGCAGCCATTCTTTGTGGGGTGAGGTGGAATCTCAGTGTTGTTTTCTGCATCTCTCGAATGATCAGTGATGTGAAACATTTTTTCATATATTTACTTACTGCTTTTACTTCTTTGTCTGAGAAATGTCTGCTCATTTCGGATGTTCATTTTTGAATCTGGTCTTTATATTTGGAGGGGCTGATTGTTTTGAGTTCTTTATATATCCTTGATAATAGTCCTTTGTCTGAGGAACAACTGGTAAAAATTTTTTCCCACATTGTAGATTGTGTCTTAGTTCTGCTGATGGTTTCTTTTGAAGTACAGGAGCTTTTTAGTAAGATGAGATCCCAGTTGTTGATTCTATCTGCTAGTTCCCGTGCTACTGAGGATTTGTTCATAAAATCTTTTCCTATACCAATGTCTTCCAGAGTTCTGCCTAATTTAACTTCCAGCAAGTTTAATGTTTCTGTTTTAATATTTAGATCTTTAATCCATTTGGGTTTTAATTTAGTGCATGGCGAAAGATAAGGGTCTAATTTTAATCTGTGGCAGGTTGAGATCCAGTTTTTCCAACATCATTTATTAAAGAGGCTATCTTTCCTCCACTGAGGATGGTCAGCTCCTTTGTCAAAGATGAGGTAGCTGAGTACATCTGGAGTTGTTTTTGTGTCTTCCAGTCTGTTCCACTGATCCTCAATAACAAATGTTGGTGGGGATGTGGGGAGAAAGGAACCCTTCTCCATTGTTGGTGGGAGTGCAGACTGGTGCAACCACTATGGAAATCAATATGGAGATATCTCAAAGAGCTTGGACTGGAGGTTCCATTTGACCCAGCCATCCCTCTGCTGGGTATCTTTCCAAAAGAACTAAAAGAATCATATCGCATAGAAGTATGTGCACCCATGTTTATAGCGGCACAGTTTGTAATAGCTAAATCTTGGAAACAGCCCATTTGCCCATCCGTTGGAAACTGGATAAAGAAGATGTGGTTTTTCTATAAAATGGAATATTACTCAGCCATAAAGAATGAGAAAATAGATACATTCATAGGAAAATGGATACATATTGAAGATATACTCCTAAGTGAAATAAATAAGTCACTCATGTGTAAATTCCGAATAGTTTCTCTGGTGTGAATAATCTGCAATAATACATAAGATCCTAATAAGATTACTGACATTTCAAAAAGGGAAGAAAGGAACTAAAGGTGTAGGGAAGGTGGGATGAGTAGGGGAAGGGTAATAAGGGAAAAGAAAAAAATGTGAGATAATGAAAAGATGGAAATAAAGTGTTTGTAGATGGGGAGGAAAGGAGGGGGTGAAGGGAGGGCAAGGGTAAGGGGAAAAAATGAGAATCAAGACTTGTCATGTGGAGGTACAAGATCCCAACAATGAATGTAACTGTACTGTATCCCTAAAATGTACCAATAAACAATTAAAGCTGAAAAAAAATTTTATCATAGAACTTTTAAATACTTAAACTTTTAAAACTTTAAGATCTATGAGATCTTAGAACTACTCCTCAATTTTAGGAAGTTACCACAAGTGGTAGATGAATAGAAAATGGGAACAGTATTTTAAAAATAATCATGTCAAAATAATATGCATTCAAGGGAGTATAAGGAGGAGAACAAGAACCTTGACAACTAAATTACATGATACATTTACACTGAAGGTGTATCTCAGTGTTAGGATGCCCACTTAACAATCACAAGACCCTGGGTTCAATTGTTAGGGTGTAAACACACACACACACACACACATACAGACACACATACACACACTCACACATACACACACACATACATACAGAATTCCCTCCAAACCCTATTAGAATGTACATCCTAATTAATAAGAATATAATAGACAGTGTTCCTTGCTTTTTGGCTTTAATAACAGGGAGATTATTTTTCTTTCATAACAAGAAATCCAGAGATGTGAATTATGGGTACATACTCAGTAACTCAATGCTGCCATCAAGATCAAGCTCTTTGCCTGTTTCTTCACTCTTGGCATCTTTATGCCTGGTGCTTTGTGATTGCAAGATGACTACTACCACTTTAGACATCACATCTGTGGCAGGAAGGAGAGAAGTAGAGTAGGAAGGGGATGCCCATCTCTCAGGAAAAAGTAAAAAGTCCCAAGTGAAACTTTCCGTACATTGGCAATAATTGTCCATTTGTCTATTGTTAACTGACAGAAAGGCTGGGAAAGTGAATACTTGTCATTCTAGCATTAGCGTGGGAAGCAGCAAGGAAGGAAATATGAAAATGATTAGAACTGGATAAGTGAGGCAACCTACAGAGTTTGTCATGTATGACAAATTTGAAGAAATTAATCTGTTCAGTGTTGAGAAATATTTTAAGAATTATATTTGGTTATGTGTCTTCATGCATTTAAAGGGTGGAAAAGTGAGTAGTTTATATTGGCAAACTGGGCCAATGCATGCAATTTTATAAAGAGGTTAATATTCATCTCAAGTTAAGTTAGAAATGGGGATCCGGTTGCCTTAGGCATCAGTAAGCTTGCCTTTATTTATTTATTTATTTATCATGTTTTTCAATATTGCCCATTCAATGCTATGGGGTTGGCACTGTTATTCCTTTCATATGCATTTTTTTAAAAGTCAAGATCAGAGATATTAATATCTTGTCCCGGGTCACGCAGCTAGTAAGTATAAACTGGGAGTTGAACCTATGCTGTTTGGCTCCAGAGCCCATGCTTTTACATACTTTATCATACTGCCTTGCGTAGAGGCGGGTCCTATCATTCTTCAGGTCCCTTCACAACACTCTTATAACTACGTTTCTCTTACTTTGATATCAGGTAAAGCCTGACTAAACCACACCTGTTATTTATCATCATTTAACAAGTTAATTTTCCTTTTTAGTCCTTGAGCAAAACCTCTATATTCCGCTCTTTGCAGATGTTGGAGTTAGTATGGAACTGTTTTTATTTCAGAGTCTCATGGACTCTTAATATCAAGACTTCCTCAAAAATCTTTTCATAACTTGGCAGTATACGGTGCTCATTTACTTCCTTTACTACTTCTTGAAACCTCTTCTTAAACAATCTTATCTCTTTGTATAGAGAGTAGAAAAAAACATTTTAGAATGAAGATATCTAGTAGCTTCTTCACAGGTAGGAGAAAAAGGCAACCCCAGAAAAAAGGTTTTAGCGTATGCCATACAAACACAGCATGATGCTAAGAGTGCTGAGTCTTTCACAGTCTTGCTTCTTCAAACTAGGGCTCTACAATTTGTCCCAGGTATCTGTATCAAAGAGACCACCTGCAAATCACTTCACTTGAAAAACTTCCCCTAAAGAGATGCATCAAGGGGATTACAGACTCCAGATTGATTTGCAGCTTCTACTTCATGTTAGCAGAACATTGCAAAGCCTGCATTTGCTACAGTCTGTTGAAATGAAGCCTTTCAGTGAACTCTTGTCTGCTATCCATGGAGCCTAGGGCAACACAGAAGCCAGAGACAGTGACTGGGGAGAGGATCTGGTCAGCAGCCAAGAGGCAAAAAAGTCAAGGGCTTTAGCAGGGCAGAGCTCTGCAGCACAGTTGTGTGGGGCACCTAAAAGATAGTTGGGATTCTCTAGAGCTAAACAAAGGGAAGGGTCAAGGCCACACCCATAAAACTATGGGGTAGAACAGCAGGAGCCAGTCTCACCAGAAAAGTCTAGATCTTCAGGGTAGAATGGGCTTCTGAAACAAGTGCGATCTTTTTTTTGTAATTGAGTTTATTGGTACATTTTTAGGTATACAGTACAGTTACATTCATTATTGGGATCTTGTACCTCTACATGACAGGTCTTGGTTCTCATTTTTCCCCTTGTCCCTGCCCTCCCTTCACCCCCTCCTCCCCTCCCCATTTACAAACACTTTATTCCCATTTGGGGAAAGGTAACAAGTACGATCTTGAGGGTCAGAGAACCAACTTCAGTCTTGGGCTCATGTAGCAAAAGCAGCTTCCCATGGGATCTAGAATGTGAAAAGATAGAACTACCAGTTGTAATCTGCTATATCCTTCCTCTCACAGTTTGTCAAAACTTTTTGCATTTATTTATGTTCCTCTCAGTGCTATTCCTTGGGTAATCTTCTAAGTTTATCATTTACTGAGTCTGCAGTCTTTTATTTGTTCCAAGCTCTCTCTTACATAGTTTCTAGCAGTACCACTTGATCCTAATATTTCAGAGGAGGGTGTGTGGCAGGGGCTTGGGATAGCACTACAGACACATTCACTAGCAGAGGTAAGCCAGGCAGCTCTACGTTTGTTTCCTATCCTCAGTTCCCCAATCTATAAATTAAAGGTGGAATAGCAGCAAGGTCGATCAGGATGCAGAGTAATACAGGACAATAATGAGACACGTGAATGGTAATGCAGCCCACAACTGTGAGCTGTGTTTCTTCTGCTGAAAACTCTTCCCCAAACAGGGCTTGCTTGTTAGCATCAGCAACTTCAAGACTCCAAGGGACAGTGATTCCAAGAGGATTCCTGTGAAAGACAGATGAAACCCCTGGAATTTGTCTCAGTAGGCAGGTGAGTCAGGCCGTAGGAGGAAAAGACTGAAGGGAAAAGTTAGGAATAGCATTCTTTTATTTGGAATATTTCTCGTTAAATTAGAGCCTTTCTTTTGTTTGGAAAATTTGGCTTATTTGTACGTACAGGCATTGCCCATCTACCATTTTCCTCTCCATTTGTATACTCAAAAAGTGTTGTTGAATTTTTCTTGATCAGTATGTCTCTTTAATAACCAGAATAATTGTACTCTTTGCTTCCTCCTTCACATTATTTACAAAAATTTGAAATTAAACCAATGGGTCTGGAGTGAATCCAACACTATTTTTACTTCTGCCTAAAATAATCTTCTAATCCCTTTCCTCCAACCTTCATTCAATTAAAAAATCTTGGTTAATCAGTTTGACCTATTTATTTATAGCCCCCAGATATTAATTTTTCCCCATTCCTAGTAATATTCTCTTTCCTGTTAGTAGGTTTTCTTAAGAAAAATAAGCCTTCAATGACCCTCTATCAGTTATAGCTGTCTTGCTGGGTCAGATTTAGGAATGGGTCTCAGTATTTCTAGGCAGATGTCACCTATAATGACATGTGCTTACTGAAATGAAAAATCAATCTGTCCCTTTTTTCACCAACTTTATAAGTTATCTATATTTTGGGGATAATTTAGCATCTTATTCTGATCTATCATCATATTTGTAGCAGTCTTAGTTCTGGCCCGGGTTTAAAGGGATATTTTGTAAAAGAATATCTCTCTGAAATTGGGGCAAAGACTTTACCCAGACTTTTACCATTTCTTCTTCCTTTTCTTCAACTAAGTGTAATTATTTTAAGGAGGTCTCATTGTTTCTTACCCTCCTTTAATGAATTTAAAGAATATGTCCCATTATTTTGGAATTATTTGCAGAATGCCCCATATTTTTGTTGTTGTTTGGTTTATGTAGTTTTGAAGTTGCCATAGTTTGAATTTTTTTCCCCTCTAAAACTTGCATTGAAACTTAATCTTCAATGCTACTGTAATGGGAGGAGAGAATGGGAGATACTTCAGTCCTGAGCACTCACTGTCATGAATGAATGCTGCATGTGAAAGGGCTTGCTGCAGTGAGTTCTCTCTCCTGCCCTACAAGTGGCAGAGATATCTGTCTCAGAGGATGCAGTGTACAAGATATCATCTTGGAACCAGACACCAAATCTGCCAACACCTAGACCCGGGACTTCCCACCTTCATAACTACAAGAAATTTCTGTACTTTATGAATTACTTGTTCTCTGATATTTTGTTATAGCAGCACAAAACAGCCTAAAACAGAACATATTCCTCCCCTACTATATTTTGTGCTTTCACATGTTTCCTTCTCTTGGTTCCTTTTCTGCTTTATGAAAAAGCTCCTTTCCCTTGCCTTAGTGGTTATAATTTTGAGGATATCAACCTGCCTCCGAGATTTATTGTAAACCCTTCAATAAGTTGCTTTGGAAATATTACTTTTTTGTTCATTAAAGTTTTAAATTCTAAATTTCATTGTTGTCATAGAATATTTCATAATACCTAAGAGACATGGAGTGAAGTTCACTTTTCTCAGACACCTATGGAATTAAATTGTGTGGTGGTCACTGCTAATGTGTTTGCCTTACCTCGTGGACTAATTTCCATTCACTGTCAGGGCCTTGTCTGAAATAGTTCTCAGTCACACAACCTCCTTTTTTACCTTCTCTGGGTAATTTCTCTTATCTAAAAATCTTACTTCCAACCCTTTTCCCAGTGAGGCATTTTGCCAATCTCTGATTGAGTAATTAAAGTCTCCCATTATTACTACCTGCCCTAATTTTGCAGCTTCCACAATCTCAATTAACATTTCTATCTCAGTTTCCTGGTCAGGTGGGCTGTAATATAACCCTATTGTGACTTTTTAATTATGTGAGAATAGAATTTCTACCCACAGAGATTCTATAGAAGTCCTTTTCTCTGATAAGATTTTTATCCTACTGCTTTGTAGAGCTATGCTTTACACAGCACTATTACTAAAATGTATTTATTTATATCCATCCTCTTTGCGAGATGTATTTGAAGCAACTTACAAAAAGAAACACATAAAGATTTACAAAGAACGCTAGTCAATGAGAAAATGAGGGCAAAGTAATAGAAACATAGAAAAATAAGATGAAGCCAGCATGAACTCATGCAATATAAATGTGTTGGTCCCTTGTGAGGAAGGGTTAAAAACTTGCCTCAAAGTTTTTTTCATGGCCAATATGAAAAAGGAAAACAGGATCAATTACTATGTTTAGAGTGTCTTTGAGGTAGAGTTAAACAAGTTTCCTAGGAAAAGTAAAAAGTTTCTACCTCAGAAATTCAAAATTGGGTCTTAATATCTTCAATTACATATATATTTTGCAGGAAATGCAACACGTTTCACACGAAACATATTTCAGTCAGCTTCCTAATGTGTAGGATTACTGCAAAAATAAGAGCGATTATTTCAGTAAGAATCATTATATTCATAATTCAGGTGAACTTCTGAAGCAGTACTGGGTTCAAGACTGATAGTTGACTGGCCTACAGGTGCTGTGGGTGTCCACTTGAATGCATAGCTTGAAGTTTTAATACCAACTAGAAAAGAGCTGACTATCACAACTGTGAAGGAGCATTGGAGCAACTTCAACCAAAAGGAAAATAAATTTTCCTCCACAAAAAATACCCAGAAGTAGAGATGAAGTTTTACACAGAAAGCAGTATGGGCCACAGCCAATATTTGGGTGATCACGTGATTGTGGCTACACTAGTGTGACTTGTGAGCATCTCTAAGTGCATGTTGATGAGTGCAGACTCATAAGTACCTCTAATTATAAACAGTGTACCACCAGGTCCACCAGGTCAGCTATCCAAGCTAAGCTATGAACAAAATGTTTCCTTTAGTAGTTTATAAAATCATTTAGAAAAAAATATTAAATTAAACTACTAGACCTGGAATCAACCCTGATACAAGCATTTTGCTTGTGCACTATAGCTATTAAATGGTGAAAAATATTTACTGAAACCAATTACTTTCATTTTGGAATGATTGATCCTGTTATCAATTACTACTGCCTGGTAGAATTTAGAAACTAAGGACAATACCTTATGAAGACTTTCCTGTTCTTGATGACAAGATGATATCTGCACATAGGCTTTTTTTCTGAGTTTTCTAATGTTTATGGTGGAGTGTTGGGTGGAGGACAGATGAGGAGGTTGTATGCAGCAGAGGCAACTATGGTCTCAAGACAAATTTAAAAGTAAGGTGGTAGTGGGGAGCAGAGTACAAACCTCTTTTTAACCTCTAGAAATTACCTGCCCCACACAACTACCTGACTCAGAGATTCCAGGGCATGTTGTATGAAGATTTAGTGTAAATGGCTATAACATAGGATTGATATAGGCATACTAGCCTCCATAACTAATTCTTTCCCAAGATCCCAAATAATGATCAACAAAATTGAGCATCTAATTGATAAAAATGTTACAAGGATGCTTTTAAGTCTACAAATGGCCAATAGTGATTAGGTACCCCAGAGACCCCCTTGTTTCTTATAAACACTGTTTAGCAATTATCTGAGAAGGAAGCTGGGAACACTATCTGAAAATCAAAATGGTCTACATTTGAGGGACTATAAATAACTGTGATGTTAAAAGATATGAGAAATAATGAACTCAGACATGTCTAGGGGTGAATCTCTTTGAGTTTATTCTATTTGGGGCTTTTTGAATATGCAGATTAATATTTTCCATAAAATTTAGGATGTTTTAAGTCATTATTTCTTTAAGTACTTTTCTACTCTCCTCTCCCATCTCTCCTTCTGAGACTCATTACAGGTATGTTGGCATGCTCAGTGGTGTTTCAGAGTTCCCTGAATCTCTGTTCATTTTTCTTCTTTTTTAATATTTTCAATTCTCCTGTCTTCAAATTGATTAATTCTGTCTTAGCTCAAATGCACTGTTGAACCACTCTAGTATTTTTTTTTAAATTCTCTTCTTCTTCTTCCTCCTCCTCTTCCTCCTTTTCAACTCCAGAATTTCTAACTGGTTCTTTTCTTTTTTCTTTTTTCTTTAACCTATAATTTCTATCTACTTGGTGAACATCATTCATACACTTTTCTTAATTCTTTAATCATGACTTCCTTTAGGTCTCTGAACATATTTATGGCAGTTGACTTAAAGTCTTTATCTAGTAAATTTACTCGCTGGCCTAATTTAAGACAGTTTATATTGACGGTGCCTCTCTCCTTCCAGCAAAGAAGCCATAGTTTTCTATTTTTTGCATGTCTTATAGCTGTTTGTGGAAAACTATTTTAAACAATGTAATATGTCAGCTCTAGAAATCAGATTCTTTCCTAGCCCAAGATTTCTTGTTGTTACTGTTGTTGTTGTTGTTTTGTTTGTTTGTTTAGTGACTTTCTGGTATTAATTCCAAAGCTTTATGTTCTTTGTTGTGCTGTGTAACACTCTAGTTTGCCTAGTTGTTGGGCAATGATCAAACAAAGATTTCCTTAATTACTAGAACTAGAGCCTCTGCTGAGGCTTTGTATGCCTGTGTTTTTTACAAAGGCCCTGTGAGAAGGATTGTTCACACACAGTTAACTCTGATTCTAGAAAAATAAAGACAATCCCAGAGAACAGAAGTTTTCAATGAGCTTCGAAGCAGGTCAGATAGTTCCAATTCTACCCCACAGTGACTGCCAGGCTGCTGACTCTAACAGCTACTGTATTTTTGAGGGTGTTGGCTTTCAAAGTTAACACAGCTGGGGAGAGAGTCATGGTAGCAGAGTATGATTAAACACCAGGAGATTGCTTTTCTAACAGAATTCAATTATCTTTCTTGAATTAACATTTAACAGATCTTATAAGTCTTTAGTTAATTTTTAGAGCTTTGTAAAACTTGATTTTGACATCTTTGCCATTACAGTTTTCTCACTGATCTTGTGGATAAGTGAATTTTTACAGGTCATGCTCCACCATTTCTCTTTTGAAACCTGTATTATTTCCTTTTGATAGAGTCCATCAATAATACAATTAGCCAGATACACTGTTGATGGTAATAGCTTCATGAATAACCCCTTTTACCTGTATTTCTTTCCTCTACTTGGAGTATATACAATTTTTTAAGCCACACTCCTCTGAGGTTTAGAAAAGAGTGAGGAAGCTACTGACATCTTCAAGACTGTAGCTGTATTTGAGGAACATGTGCCTATGCAGTAAGGTTTGAATACACTGAGAAGGTAACCACTCTAGCTAAAAGGGGAAAATATAAGAATAATAGGTGCATAAGCCCTTTGTGATTTTTGTATAGTTTTCTCCAGCGGTTGTGGCATTGTGAGATTTGGCATTAATTATACAGTGTTTATAAACATTTGGCATAAATATCTGTTAAAAAGTGACTTTTGGATTCTGATCCTGAAAAATTTGCATATTAAGATTAAAGCAAACAACAGGGTAAAAAGGCAATACATTGAATGGAGGAAAATACTTGAAAATCATATATCTGATAGTTAATTCATTCATCTGTCAGGGGGTAAATAAAATGTGATATATACATACAGCATAATGATATTCATTCTTTAAAAAGAAGAAAATCCTGACACTTGCTACAGTTTGGATGAAACCCAAGGACATTGTGCCAAGTGAAATAAGCAGTCACAAAAGACAAATATTGTGTGATTTTGCTTATGTTAGGTACCTAGATTAGTCAAATTCATAGAGATACAAAATAGAATAGTGATTGCTAATAGTAGAAGAAAGAGGGAATGCAAAGTTGTTCAACCAGTATAGTTTTAATTTGACATGATGAAAAGTGTTCTGGAGATTGGTTGTACAATGACGTGAATGTACTTAACACTACTGAACAGTTAAAATGGTTAAGAGGGTAAGTTTTATGTTTTATGCATTTATCACTATATGTAACTGATTTATCTTTATAAATATAATGCAATATATATGAGCAATTACAGAAGTGTGCAAATACAATATACACCAAAGTCCAGGGGTGAACACTTACTATTTAGTCAGTGGGAAGACTGCTCAGAGACTGCTTTGAAAGGGGTATGTGAACTTGGCCTGTGGTTTAAACAGGAGCCTGTGGACATAGTTATGAAAATGATGTAGCGTAGAGATTCCAGGGAGGAGCTCTGGCACTGTAGGTGCATATGCACCAAAGCATACCCAGTGTCCTTCAACACCTAGGAGACAAGATCAGATAAAACCAGACAGTACACAGAGGAGGGTGCTGGGTTTGGATTTCCTTGTGAACTCACAGTTGATTCCACGAGCCAGAGGACAGGCCTGATTCTAGATGACATGGGCTGCACTTTAAAAAGTGGTCATTTGTGTTGGCTTACTCTTGTCACTGGAGAAATATACAGGAAAGAGCCTGAGACCACATCATCTTCCAACTAGGCAGGGCAACTGAGGCCTGTAGTTGGTTCTTTCAAAGAGAGACTTCTTCATTCAGCAAGATTTTGATTACATGAGTCTATTGATCATACATATTCTGCTATCCATTTACTCATTTGCATGCTTCAAATGGTGTGACCAGGAAGCTTGGTCCAGGGCAATGAGAAAACCACTGCCATGACACTCAGATAGCATCTCACACTTGTCACCAGGAGTCTTCTGCCGTCTGTTCAAGGGAACAATCTGACAGAGCACACAGGATGAAATTTTGCTAGCCTCTGTCTTTAGATAAGGACGCTATCACCAGCTGAACATATTTTATGTATAACCTACCAGCTGCAAAGACCATTCAAGCATTATGTTTAAATATATTTGATAGTATCTAGAATTCCTGTTAACTCTTGCCAGGGTGTGTGGACTTTTAAAAAGCATATAATAATATTCCACAGCTGCTCATGTTAAAAACAAAAAAAATGGTTATGGAATGATGGAAGGTGTAGAAGCAGAGATGGGTGGCAGCATAGAGAGTTGCATATAGACTATTACGGAAACAAGTTGCCATTTGTCTCCTTTGTCTGTCTCCTGATGGGACACAAACATAGGGATGCCTCAGAGTCACAGTTTTCCTTCCTCTGTAACCCAAATTTCACTTACTGTTGGCAGATTTTAGGGTTAAATTTTGTAGTTTATAGTTTTGAGTTGGGTCAAAATCAACATTGAGGAAAATTAGAATGTGAATTCAGGCTGATCTAGAATGTTATTGTTACTATCCTCAAGAATTTGTACAAATTAATGTAAATTTTATTCCCTGCATACCTCAAACTAAAGCCTTTGAAATATCAGGATCTTCTAAAGGCAATAGCATGGTTTAATTTCATTCTGAGATAGCCTTGAATACTTTTCTTTTTTCCTTATTAGGACTTGGTCCTCAAAAGTGCTGAGCTATATCCCCAACTCTTTTTATTGTTTTATTTTCAAACAAGGTCTCATTATGTTGCATAGGCTGGCCTTGAACTTGTGATCCTTCTGCCATAGCCTCCTGAGTAGCTGAGATTACAGGCATGCATCAACACACTTGCCCCATGTAAAGTATTTTATCAATAATTGCCAGTTTATTGATATGGTATTCCTCCTTTTTAGGTGTAAAAGTTTCTTTCCTTTTAAACATCTACATATCTCACTGTGTATTTACTCGGAACAGAAAATTATTTTACATAGTCACAGCGAAGTTATCCAAATCAGGAAATCAAACACAATAACAGCATTATTATTTAATCCACAGTCCATATTAAAATATAGTCAGTTTTTCCCGAATGTCATTTTGTTAAAAAATATCCCATAGGAGTTTATTTTTCTTTTTCTGGTTTAAATATTTAATTGTCATATCTCTTTCAAATCCTTTAATATAGAACAGCTCCTAAGATTTACTTGGTTTGCTTGTTTTACTTTGATGCAAAGAAGTAGCACTTATTTTTGTAAATTATCTCTAAATCTGGGTTTTCTGATGTTAGATTCAGGTTGTGTATTTTTGGCAAGAGCTCTATGATAGAGATGCTGTGTCCTTCTCAGCACGTTAGAAGATAACATGATGTCAGCTGTCCCAACCTTGGTAATGTAAGTCTAGGTTTCACTTTTTCAGGTTATGTATCCTAAGTGTATCCACTTAAAATTACCATTTCTCCTTTGTAAATTATTTGTAAAGAAATTTGGAAATTATGTAAATATCTTGTCCTCATCATACTTCACACACTACTTTTATCGCCCATTGAGGATTTCTTAACCCATCATTCATTATTTAATCATTAGTTGGAATTATACTATGAGGAAGAGTTTTTCCTTCTCTCTTTATTTTTAATATATGCTCTTAATTATAGTAGTTCAATTATATTAGTTTATTTCCTGATTCTTAGTGTACTCAGGAAATAATTATAATCTGTTACCTCCAATATTTATGTTAATACTCAGAAGTTCCCTATTTGGCCAGTGGGAACTCCTTCAAAATATCTCCTGTATTTTTAGGGTATGTCTCAATTATTTTGAGCATTACTCTTCAGTCCAGTAAAATTCTCCTGACTCATATGAAATTTTTATATGCTAGTGATGAAATTAACTATTTCTCCAGTGTATTCAGTTCATTGTGGTAAATATTTATATTTGAAAACCGGTATCTGTGTGCTAGATATGTTCACTGCTTCTAAAGTATAAGAGATTCTAGATTCTCTTAGAGGTGAAGACTAGAAAATATATTTCTGAGTATGTATCTGCATTTTTCAAACTTCACATTGATACTTTTAGTTCAAATCTAACACCACAGGGCACATTTTATTATTCATTCTTTCTATATCTTGGTATCTTCAATGTAGTCACTAATTTATTCACATGTAGAATATAGCGATGATAATTTCAGATTTGCTAATATATTCTTGTGAGATCAAGTCTCTAAATGGACAATTAAGTGCACAAATCTGAAGCATACCATTCAGTACACTTTATCACTTCACTTGATGTTCTGGGAGCATATATGCCTAGTTTTAGAGGGAGTAGGCACAGAAACTTGGCATTCAGGACCATCCCAGACCTTATTCTGTTTTTCTCTTTGTTTGGGTTGTCCTAATTTACAGCCTTATGATAGGATAGTAATCTTAAGCACAGTGCTGTTCAAAGATCTGCGAGTCATTCTACAGACTTATTAAACCTGATGGAAATTGTGGAAAGCTTTTAGAATTTGTAGCCAATTAATGAGAAATGTGAGTGGGCTGGAGATTCTCAAGTATGGCTGGCATCTGAAGTACCAGCGGTCTTGTTGTGGACCATCTACATAAGCCTGTGAAGTTAGACACTAATTCAGAGTTATAGTACATCAGTTGGTGTTAGAATATTTGCCATTTTCTACACTATTGATTCCTGTTCTAGATGCTAATATTTCCCACATCCTGATTACTTTGGGTTCACTCTCACCTTGTTTTCATAGTTTCCTATGGTAGGAGTTGATACTCTGGATTTTGAAACCTTTATTTTTATCTTAATGTTTCAAGACAGGCCACTGAACCGCTGAACTAAATCCTCCTTATTCTTTATGGAATCTGGGTGCCTGGTACATACAGTCTCTGGGTGTGTTATACAGCCTATGAGTATTTTCTTTTTCTAAGAGAAAGAAATAAGGACTCTTGAAAGCATTAAATTTTTGTAAGGATGAAGAGGCTAGATGAAGGAAATAACTGCGGGCAAGAGACACCATTGTCTTTTCATAAATTTTCCAAAGGTCACTTTTCCCACTGTGGGCCATGACTCTCCAGTAGTTTATTGCTCAATGTTATATTGCACACTGTATAGGAGAGTATGAAGAGGGTGATCACTTACAGACTGGTTAGGAATCTGAACATACACATATAAACTTGAATGTGCCACTTATTTTGCTCAACCTGCTTTGCTCTATCTCTTCTTGTAGGTGCTTTTAATTTTGATAGAGTATTGGGTCAAATATCATCTATCTGACCATCTAAGTCACTTTATCTTAGACACTGAAAGAATGATGAAAAAGTTATCAAACCTTTCATAAGCAAGTTTTGCCTAGAAAATGAGCCATCTTACCTAATATGAAAAAAATTTCACTAAATATAATACATTGGTTCACAGTCTCAATAATTTAGGAAACTAGTGATATCATCCATGTCATTATTTTTTAAAAAAGAATCATTTTAGTGTTTTGTTGACTAAGTGCCATGAGCTGTATGATTTAAAACTCATATATCAAGTTCAATAACATACGAGTGAAGTATTAATCAATTTGTGTAAATTCTCCGGGATGGGGAGCACATATCATGCCTCGGAAACTGCATTATGGACTGTTCCTAGTCATAGAATGAGAGGAAAACCAAGAAGTCTTGGTGCTGGCCCAATCCAGTCTTCATGAAAGACTACTTAAATTAAGCCATCTGCACAAATAAGACACTTTCTTCTGATCAACTCTATTGTCCTAAAGCGGATTAGAAGCAAAGCAGGTCAGTGCTGCTTTGCACTTAATCCCTTTCAACGCAGAGACTATTCAGTCAGCAGCCAGAGGCTGAGAAAGCTTGGAGTTGTGGCTGAGATGGAACAAAGAGAACGTATTTTGTTATGTAATCCTATGTACCAGTTTACCTATGGTAACCATCTGTCTTCTCTCCCTAGCAAGACTGTCAGCTCTGAGAGCTCCAGAAACAAGCTTGGCCCCTGCATAGAGGTGATGTCAAACAAATGTTTGTTAGACAACTTAAATTTTCCCAAAGTAACATTTTGTACAAGCACATATAGCTGAGATTTTGTTCTTCCTATCTGTCCACAGTCACAAGGAAAGTTTCTAAATCTCAAACTAGCTGACGTGATGCTAATACTTTGAAAATATTGACGAGTTTAGCCAAGCCAATAGTTCTTTGATGATTGACTCTCTGGAGTTTGACTTAATCAGATCATCTCCCTTTCCTTTTCTCTTTGGGGTAGGGAAAGGTTTGCTATTGGGCAGGGGAAGTTCTGCTATATAGGATGGCTAGTGTGACTTTACTGGTAATGTGGCAAATGAGCAGATACTTAAAATAAGCAAAGGAGAGAACCTTGTGGTGGTTATTTGGGATATTCAAGGCTGTTAAATGTAAAGGGAACAGCAATATAAAATCCTAACTGGCAAGATGCCTTGCTCAGTGTGAAGCAAGGAGGACAATGTGGTTATACTAGGGTGAACTGGGGTGGAAAAAGGTGTGGGGAATGAGTTCTGACTCAATGGGGTGGGCAGACTGGAGGCATTTTAACCTCTACTATGAGTGAGGTGGAAAGCCACTGGACAGCTGGAGCAAAGGAATGACATGATCAGACTTATAAATTAAATGGAGAAGAGGAAGGGGGGGGAGAGAGAGAGAGAGAGAGAGAGAGAGAGAGAGAGAGAGTAATTTATCATATAATGGCCCAAGTGTTGGAGTTATATCAAGATTGCTATCCCTAAGACCTTGAGAAAACTGTTCACATTTTCAGAATATTAGTTTCCCTGTCTATGAAACAGGGATACTGGCATCAGTCACTCTGAGTCTGCAAGAATTTCATGAGAGTGTAAAATATTTTGTTAAGTAAAAATCAGGATACAAAATAGGGTATAAAATATAATTCTGATTTACACACACACACACACACACACACACACACACAAATCCTAGAATATTCTAGGAAAGTAACCTCCCTAATATGCTCAGAAAAAGAATGGGAAATAGGTTATCTGATTTATGTCACAGATATGTGTTGCATGTGGATGCATTCTGAGAGCTGTGACGTTAAGTAATCTCATTAATATGCAAAAGTCATGGAGTGTGCTTAAACAAGCTAAGAGGACTACACCCCCACTAGGGGATGTAATCTTATGTAACCACCATCATTAATGTGATATCATTGACCCAAACATTGTTATGTGGTCCATGACTACAATTACAAGTTATTTCATTTTTTCTTTTACTTTTGTGTTTACTAGATTTTCTTATTGAACATATGTGCTTCTCAAACAGGTAGATATCTTTTTTCTTGGTACCAGGGATCAAACTCGGGTCCTTGTGCTTGTGAGGCAGGAGGCGGAATGACTGAGCTAAATCTCTGGCCCTAGGTATCTTTTAAAAGTAAATATAAAGGCATTTTATAAACATTGAAGTTCCAAAAAACATATTGCCAAGAACAATAAGATAAGTGTGTTCAAAATGGGGTGGGGTATTTTGAATAGTTTGAGAGAGATTAATAGTAATGCAACTTTTGTTGTAATTTTGTTTTCCTTGCACCAGGGATCAAACTCAGGAACTTGCAATTGGGAGTCAGGGGCAGAGCCACTGAGCTAAATCCCTGGCCCTCACTGTAATAAATTTTAATTTAAGTATTCACATATTTTATGATCATTGATCAACAGTTCACAGCAATTTCTGTTAAACAAAAACAGTACAATATGCCCTCATCTACCTTATTTACTGGATCTGAAACTAGATGACCAAATGTCAAAATGACCAAAAACGTAAATATTTGAACTGATTCAAGACATCAAGAGAGTCATAACAGCACAACTAAAATCACTCATGAAAAAGAACTTCCAGAACTGCTCTAAAAGTGGCAAGAATAATGGTATAAATTCATATGAAACAAGGGGGAATATTGGGGGGGGAAATTAATGACAAATGGAATATATTTTAATTAATTTTATTGGTACATTTAAGGTGTACAATGTAGTGACTTCATCATCAGAAATTTACAGCTTTACATAATCCATCTTGGTTCTTATTTTTTCCCCATTCCCATGCCCTGTCTTCAACCCCTCCACCCTGCCCTATCTACAAGGACTTTGGTTCCATTTTTTTCTTTTTTTCACGTTAATTCCATTCCCATCTTTCTTTTCCCCTACCCCTCACAATTCCCCTTCCACATTGCACCTTTTCTTCTTATTTCAAATTATCTATTATACCTTTTAGACCTTATTTACTCTTTCACTTTCTCACACTAGAGAAACTATTTGGTATTTACACATATGTGTCCTATTTATTTCACTTAAGAGTAACACCTCAAGGGCCAGGGATCTAGCTCAATGGTTCTGGCAACTGCCTTGCCAGCACAAGGGCCCAAGCTCGATCCCTGGTACCAAAAAAAAAATGTATATAAAAAAGAGTATCTCATCAATGTTCATCCATTTAGCAATAAATGTCTCTAGTTTCTCATTCTTTATGGCTGAGTAGTACTCCACTTTATTAAGCACATACACACACACACACACACACATCATCCAGTTTCCTGTTTATGGGCAATTGGGATGCTTCCAAATTTTAGCTATCATGAAATCTGCTGCTATGAACATGGGTGCACATATATCATTGTGGTATGATTCTTTTAATTCTTTGGGAAAGATACCCAGCACAGGGGTGGCATGGTCAAATGGGACCTCCAAACCTAGTTCTTTGTGGTATCTTCATACTGATTTGCAGAGTGGTTGCACCAGTATACACTCCCAACAGCAGTGGGGCAGGGTTCCTCTTTCCCTACAGCCCAACCAGCATTTGTCAATGGCTGAATTCATGATACCAGCCATTATTTCTGGGGTAAAGTAGAATCTCAGTGTTATTTTCATTTGCATCTCTCAGATGACCAGTGACATTGAACATTTTTTCATATGTTTATGTGCTACTTCTACTTCTTTGTCTGAGAAATGTCTGTTCATTTCAGATGCCCATTTTTGGATTGAGTCTTTAAATTTGGGAGGTCTGATTTTTTTTAAGTTTTTTTTATATATTCTAGGTAGCAGGCCTTTGTCCGAGGAAGAGCTGGTGAAAAGTTTCAGCAGTGAAACCATCAGGACCAGGACTTTTCTTAGTTGGTAAGTTTTTTTTAAATTATGTTTTCAATTTCATTGATTGATTTTGAGTTGTTTAGAATTTTTAGGTCATCTTTGTTCAACTTTGGTAATTCATAAGAATATAGGAATCTGTCCATTTCTTCTGTATTTTCCATCTTATTGGCATATAAGTTCTTGAAGCATGAATTGATGATCCTCTGGATTTCTGCTAGGTCCACTGTAATTTCACTCTTTTCATTCCTAATTGTATGGATTTGAGCTTTTTTATTTCTTTTTTTTTATAAGGTTGGCTAAGGGTTTGTCAATTTTGTTTAGCCTTTCAAAGAACCAACTCTTGGCTTCATTGATTTTTTTGTATTGTTCTCTTAGTCTCCATTGCATTAATATTTGCCCTGATCTTTATAATTTCCTCCCTTGTATGGGTTGTGGGTTTGTCCTGCTCTTCTTTTTCTAGAAGTTTGAGGTTCAGAATCAGGTTGTGTAATTGATCTCATTCTGTTTTCCTAATATGAGTATTCACTTCTATGAATTTCCCTCATAAAACTGTTTTCATTGTGTCCCATAGATTCAGATGTATTGTCATTGTCACTTAATTGTAGGAACTGTCTGATTTCTTCTTTAATTTTCTTTGTGACCCATTAGTTATTCAAAGTGTGTTGTTTGATTTCCATGTGTTTATGAAATTCTTGTGGTTTCTTTTGCTATTGATCTCCTATTTCATCGCACTATGGTCTGATATACAGGGGATAACTTCAGTTCCTTTACACTTACTTAAACATGTTCTCTGAGTATGTGGTCTATTTTGGAGAACAATCCATGTGCAGCTGAAAAGAATGTGTATTCTGATTTTGTGGGGTGTAACACTCTGTAAACATCTGTTAAGTTCATTTGTTCAAGAGTTTGATTGAGTTCTACTATATCATTGTCTTTTCTTTTGTCTGTTTGATCTCTATTTTGTGTCAATGGAGTATTGAGGTCTCCCACTATTATTGTAAAAGTGCTTATATGAATTTTTATGCTTGTTGTATTTGTTATATATAGTTGGGCACACTTGTGTTTGCTGCATATATACTTATGATTGTCATCTCCTCTTCTTGGATTGTTCCCTTTGCAAGGATGTAATGTCCTTCTTTGTCTCTCTTAATCAGTGTTGGTTTGATATCCATTTGATCTGCAAAGAGGATAGCTACTCCTACTTTTTGGGGGGTTACTGTTACATGGAATATTGTTTTCCACCATTTAACGTTCAGTGTATGAGTCTCTTTTTGAATTAAGTATGTTTCTTGTATGCAGCATACTGTTGGATCTTGCTTCTTGACCAATTCTGCCAGTCTATTTCTTTTGATTGGTGAATGGAGACCATTAACATTGATGGTTATAACATGTTTGACTTATCCTTGTCATGATTTTTTTTTGTTGGATTCTCCCCCTTGGTATTTAATTTTTTGTCATGCCTGATGGATTCATTCTGCTGGGTTTTGTGGAGTTGTGATCTTCCTTATCTTTTCCTAGGAAATTGTTTAAAATTTTTGTGGAGTGCTGGTTTAATATTCAAGATATTCTTAAGGTGCTCTTTGTCATGAAAGTATCTTATTTCTCCATCAATTTTGAAAGAAAGTTTTGCAGGGTACATCAGTTTAGGTAGAGGGTTGTTTTCCTTTAGCACTTGAAATATATCATTCCACACAGTTCTTGCCTTGTGGGTTTGTGTTGAGAAGTTTTCTGTGATTCTGATGGGCTTTCCTTTGTATATGATTTGTTTATCTTCTCTAGCTGCTTGTAGACTTTTGTTCTTCTGTTGAATTTCTGGAATCTTAACTATTATATGTCTATGTGTAGATTTTTTTTCTTTTGATCATGGCTTGTTGGAGTCCCATAAGCCTCACTTATCTGTATGTCAGGCTCTTTCCCCCTATTTGGGAAGTTTTTTGCCATTACTTTAGTGAACAGATTTTTTTTATGTCATCTGCACTCTCTCCTGTATCTTCGTGGACTCCAATCAATGTTATCTTATTCTTCTTTGAATTGTCTAGCAGCTGCTGGACTGATCTATCATGGTCCCTTACTATTTTTAAGAGATTTTTCTTTTCCTAGTCACTAATTGAAATCCTATCTTCTCTATCTGAAATTATGTCCTCATATTGGCTTGTTCTGCTGTGTAAACTTTCAGTGGAGTTTTTAATCTCCTGAAAATCTGTTTGCATCTGTTTTATGGATTCCGTTTGTTTCCTATGTTGGCATTCCATCATATTTCTGAGCTCCTCTATTTTTTTAATATCTGTATCTGCTTTAGATGTATTAATCATGTCTTGTACTATGAGCACAATCTCTGCTGTTATCTGAGAAGTTATTTCTGATTTCATTTTTTCCAGGTCCTCTTTCATTGCTAGTTCAGGGAGTCCAGGTGGTTCAGCATCAGTTTGTTCCATCTCATTTCCCTTTGGAGTTGCCTTAGGTGATCTGAAGGTCTGGTTTTCAGACTTATTTCCATGTCTTCTAATTTCAACAGATGCGACCTGCTGTGCCAATTATATGGCTGAACTCTGGATGAAGGTTTTGCACTTGTGCAGCTCTTTTCCAAATTGTCTCTGGCATTGGGATGTGTGCCTGCACCTCTGGGGTTGGGGAAGGGCCCTAGCTGGGACCCACTTGCAGCCGCACCACTCTGGTCCACAGAACTGCTCCCTGGTATGTTTGAGCACTTACAAATGGTATGGTGGAACTCTGGAGGATGTTTTCACACTTGTGCAGCTCCAATAAATGTAATATATTTTTTAAAAAAGTAAATACCATATTTAATGACCACTTTATTCACTTATTTATTTACTTACTTATATATTTTTGAGACAAGGTCTTGGTATGTAGTTCAGGTTGGCCTTGAAATCAATAGATAGCCCAGGCTAGCCTTGAACTCACTATTTAGCCTTGAACTCAAAGTGATCCTTCTGCCTCAGCCTCTTGAGTGCTGAGATTACAGTCATATGCCACTATGCCCAGCCTACTCTTTGTATTTATTTTTCTACCAAATAGAAGATAAGCTCAAAGATAATGATGACTTTGTGCCTGGAAAAATTATGTAAAGTTATCACACTGTATTTGCGTTTCTTTTGTGCCAATGAGATTGAACATCTTTTAAATGAGTGCCTCTTTGGAGTTTTTGTGCATTTTTCTATTGTATTGTCTGCCTCTTTATTATTATCTGTATGAGTTTGTTTTCTATTCTTCATCCAAGACCTTTGTCAGCATGTAGTGTGGATGGATATCTTCTTTGCATCATTTATATTTTCTGCTTATTTGATTGGCAGCAATTGAAAGTTTAGCCATCCACTGTTGTAATGCTTTTCTAGAAGAAGTATAAGTACATCACTGGTGAAAGTATAAATAAATTCAACCTATAAGGAGGATTGATAACATTGATTAATAATACAAATGTGCTGATACAACATTTCTGATTCTGGATTTAACCTCCAATAGATTGCAAGTATACATCCAAAAAAATATGTTGCATACATTAGGTAATGCTTTCAGTGCTGTTCACATATCAAAAGAATGAAAATGATCCAGACCTTCACTAGTAGGAGCTTGGTTAAATAAATTAGGGTGTGTCACTTACAATGGAATACTATTCAGCCCTTTGAAAAAAATAAGACTGCTCTATGTGGGTATATGTGCTATACAGTATCTTAAAGCTGCAATGATATGCAATAAGCCAGTAATAGTCATTATCTCTTGAAATAGCAAATTGGGTGTCCACAGTCCAGGATTAGGAAAGAGATTTACTCTTCATAGCACACCCTCTTACACCTTTAGAATTTCAAATTATTTGCATTATATTTCCTATACCAAATACAATAACTTTAAAAATACATTGGGGGATTGGAAGGAATTAGACACACAAAGCAAGTCACATCACCACACATGTGCACAAACACACAGACACACACACACACACACACACACACACACACACAATTTATGGACAACCTGAGTAACAATCCTCATAGTAATGATGTAATGTTCTAGGAAATTCGAAGTGTAATATTTAAAATGAGTTATTTTTTTAGTTGAGTTTATTGGTACATTCTAGGTATACAGTACAGTTACATCCATCATTGGGACCTTGTACCTTTACATGACAGGTCTTGGCTCTCATTTTTTCCCCTTGTTCCTGCCCTCCCTTTAAAATGAGTTATTTTATGTCAGTTTTCTAGGTAGTTGTCTATATATCATAACTTTAATTTTTGTATATGAATTGTCTGTCTAGCTTTTTCACTCAATTGTCTTATTATTTATAATAATTTCCAGTTTCTTTAGGCTAAAATGTTATCTAAAATGATTATTTTGTGTCTTCTAATTTTTATATTTTTAGTTGTTTCTTTTACCCAATTATATTGACTAATTATCAGAAAAATATTAAAACATAATAATGATAAAGGATATCCTTATCTTATTATTAATGCAAGTATTTCTTCATTAAAAATAAGATTTCTTTTAGGTTAAAAATATATATGCAAGTAAGTTTATTTTTCTACTCGTATTAATGAAGGATTTGTCTTCTTTGATTTTATAAATTTTTTGAAAAGCAAGAATAATTTTATGAGATGCTTTTTCAGCAGCTACTGATGTTCAAATGATCTTTTTCTTTTTAATAGTATGTGTTTAAATTTATTGTTTTAACTGATTATTTTAAATATATACAAAGCAAGAATAGTTTAATTAAATCCAATTTACCCATCATCTATCTTAAATAATTATCAACTCATGGACAATATCATTTAATGTAGACCTTACCTGTTGCTCCTCTCAGCCTCTATCCTCAAATTATTTTGAAGCAACTCCTAGTATCATTCCACCTGCTAAAATGTCTATGGTAAGGGGCCAGAGATTTAGCTCAGTGGTTCCACTGCCTGCCTCACAAGTGCAAGGTCCCAAGTTTGATCCCTGCTCCCAAAAACAAAACAAAAAAATGTCTATGCTAAGGCTTTATTTTTTGTATGCATGGGCATACTATTATCACACATAAAAATTAATAGTATTAATAATTATTATGCAAATATTAATAATATATAGTAATAAATCAAAATCAGGATCTAAATAAAATTTAATAATTGTAATTGAGTTTTTAATTTCACTTAATCTGTGTTTCCACTTCTACCTCTTTTTCTTCTTGCCAAATGCTCTCTCTGAGCTCCATTTTATCCTATAAATTGATTGTTAAATTCAGTAGTTGATCAGGTTTGGATTTTATCAAATGTACTGGATATCCCCAGTTGGAGATATAAATTATGTGCTTTTTCTCTGTTTTAGTGAATTTTAGTAACTCCTGGTGACTGCATTCCATTATTCATAAAGCAGCCCAAAGGGTGAAATTCTGCTTTCACTTATTTATCAGCTGGAATATCCCAGCTAAGGAGGTACTTCTTAACAGCTTCTAAGGCTCTTTGAGATACCATCCATGAAGGAGAGAAAGAAATGATTCTTTTCATTTTTGGATCAATGTTTAAAATAGCAAGTGACATCCTAGCATGTTCCCAAAGATGACAAATTCCTTTAATTGTCATTATCTCATTGAGTTTTTTGGTACACTTTAGGTACACAGTACAGTTACATTCATTATTGGGATCCCGTACCTTTACATGACAGGTGTTGGTTCTCATTTTTCCCCTTACCCCTGCTCTCCCTTCATCCCCTCCTCCCTTCCCTATTTACAAATACTTTATTTCCATTTTTTCATTTTCTCATATTTTTCCCTTCTTTCCTTTCGCCTACCCTTCCCACTTCCCTTACACTTTTAGCCCTTTTCTTTCTATTTCACATTGTCAATTATATCATTAGGATCTTATGTACAATTGTTTGTTTTCACACCAAAGAAACTATTCAGTATTTACATATGTGTGACTTATTTATTTCACTTGCGTGTATCCTCAATTGCATCCATTTTCCTATGAATGACTAGTTTCTCATTCTTTCTAGCTAATATTCCATTTTATAGAAAAACCACATCTTTATCCAGTCTCCAAATGATGGGCAAATGGGCTGTTTCCAAGTTTTAGCTATTACAAACTGTGCCACTATAAACGTGGGTGCACATATATCACTGTGATATGATTCTTTTAATTCTTTTGCAAAGATACCCAGCACAGGGATGGCTGGGTCAAATGGGACCTCTAATTCTAGTTCTTTGAGGTATCCCCATATTGATTTCCATAGTGGTTGCACCAGTCTGCACTCCCACCAACAATGGAGAAGGGCTCCTTTCTCCCCACAACCCTGGCAACATTTGTTATTGATTTCTTGTTAGCAGCCATTCTTTGTGGGGTGAGGTGAAATCTCACGTGGGTCCCTCTAATTGTCATTATCAATTCATCATCATCAGCTGAAACACATATTTTATATGTTCCAAATCTATTGCAATACATTTTATTGCTACATACATTTTCCCATTTTGGGCAAGTGGGACCTTATTCAGGTTGGCTCATGAGTCCTTTAGATACAATTTTAGTAATGTTTGATACTGCCTGAATTTCTGGCATGACAAGTTATTTTAGAATCATCTTCAACATTTTCTGCCTTACATTTGAATTTTCTATTTCCCCAAGAAGCCATGGAACACATAGAGACCATGATCTGAAGACTGCTGTGGTACTTATTGCTTCTAGATTGATCATTATTGCTATGTCTTTTCAGTGGAGAGCAGATATTAAAAATTAAAATTAAAAAACATTAATTTCATACTGACACTTCTAATTCAATGTCAGGACTGTTGTTTTTATTTAATACTATTCACCTTACTTCAGCACCTTGTTTCTTCTACACTGAAATATCAGTTACTCCAAACACCAATGTCATTATTTACTTTCTTTATACAGTGGACCCTTGATGGAGGAACTCAATTTGTTGACAAGGGCTGGTTGCAACTCAAGTTGATCAGGCTCCTGTACACAGCCTTTAAAGTCTCTCTCCCATTAATAGGCAGACCTCAGTGTCCTTAGAGAGACATTAGTCCAGGATTTCTCAATTAATCCCACAAAGGAAAGGACACTATAATGTTCCTTCCAGAACTCTTTAAGGATTAAATTTGTACTTGAAACCATCTGAAAGCACAAGCTGCCAACATTCAGGTTGTAACTCAAGACTTTGTAAGTTAAGACTAAAATTCTGGTCGTAACCCAAGTTGTTCATCTGTCAGGCCAGTTGTAACTTTAGAGTTCACTGCACCACATTAAAAACATGACACAGTAGTCTGAGAGTACAACTACTATCAAAACTCTTTAAAATATGAATAATTTAAAAGGTTTTGCAGTTCCTTTTAAAATCGGGTATAAATGACCATACTTTAACTGTGTTAAAGTCAGTTGGAATGACACTGCTGGTGGCAGTTTTTTTTCATTTGAGCAGTTACTATAGTGTATTTTCTCTTATATACACTAATACTTCATTTTTAAATAACCTTAAATGAAAAATAACCTGTAGGCTTTTGCATCAGTATTTACATGTATAATTGATAGGTTATTTTTGTGCTGATTTGTTGGAAATTGGAACTCTCTCTTTTATGCTCAAGCACAGGATAAATAACAAAGCACCAAGAGATAGGGATAATTCAATAGAGAAAATATAGTCTTTTTCAACAAAACAATGTGAAAAAGTAGGATATTAATATGCAAAAAGAACCATAATTGTATTGTTTATAAAAACTAATGGGTAAATAATAATAATATTGAATGTAAAACTTAAAGCTATAAGGCTTCTAAAAGAAAATTTAGAACCTAGAGCTAAGTGAAGATTTTTAAAAGACAACACAAAAGCAAGACTTACAAGAGTGAAATTATACTTCAACAAAATTTCAAAACTCTTTCAAAAACACTATTAGAAGAATGAAAAGGCAAATCATTAACTATGAAAACATATTTGTAAAACACATACCTGATAACTTGTATTCACAATTTCTAAAAAACTTGCCAACTAATAAAGCAAACAACCCAATTGAAAAGTGGAACAAAGATATGAATTGCTATTTCACCAAAGAAGAAATATAAATGGAAAATAAACACGTGAAAATATACTCAATAACATCATTTATTAGAGACATGCAAAACAAAAATCACAAGATATCACTACCCATTAGAATGCCTAAAATTGAAGTGCTTTGAAGGAAGTTCATTCATCCACTGTGGTAGGAAAACAAATTTATTCAGCCTCCTTGGAGAAAGTTTGGCAGCTCTCTAAAAAGTGAAGCACACCATTACATATGATCCAGCCGTCAGCCCTACCAGCAGGTACTTTCCTAAGAGAAACAAAAACTTACCTTGGCCCCAAACCATGTATGTAGATGCTTACAGCGGCTTTATTCATAGTCATCAGAACTCTTGACCATTCCTTCTTCATGAGTCAAAGGAATTACTCTTACATCCCCCTCTAGCTATGACTGTTCACCTGAAGACAGGTAAAAAGGGCTCAGGTAGGGCTTCCTGTGTTTCCTGCAGCAGCAGCCACTTCCCTTCTACCATTGAGGGTAGCTCTGCTCTTCCCATCCTTGACCTGCTCTTCTCTTTGTGTGAGACCCAGTTAAGCCTATGGAGAACATCTGGGGAGTGAATGTGAGCTCTGTTCATGTTTATGGCTGCCAGGTACCTGTAATTTCATGTTTGCTCACACTTGGCCCTTATCAATTGCTTTTAAAATGTAGCTGCATTTATCTTACCCTCTTGTATGGTCATCAGTGTTTCTTCTGCCCATAGTCGGCCACAGATGAGTCAGTGCTGCACTGTCTTTCTTTGGACACCCCCATTTTTCTTTAAATTTCTAGCTACTTTTTGCTGGGAGATGTCAAATGTATACTGGGTTAAAAGACAGATATGATTCTAGGGTTTTTGAGTTGCTAGGATGGGAGTGACACTAACTTTTAACATTCTAGGCAGAGGTACAATTCTGGCCACATTTGTTTTTAATCAGTCAAAAAGCTACAGTTGTTTTCAAAAAGTATTCATGATTTGACTTTATTTGTTGATCATGTTTCTTACAATACAGATAAACTTTCTTGACTACAGTTACTTGAATCAATTTCAATATTATACACACATCTCATTTGTTTTGAAAATTTTTGAATCAGTGTAAGAATTTTCTTGCAACAGAAGATTTCCCTTTCTGATTGTCATTTTATTTTGACAATGAATAAAATATACAAGACAATGGAATGAAAATATACAAGAACACTTTTAAAATGAATGTTTCTTTGTTTAACTTGAAGTTCAAACAGTATTATGATCTTTCAGGAGGGAGGAGTTTTGCTCAGCATAAGTTTTTAAAATTAATTAATAATTGCATATTAATATTAATCTCAAAAGTAATGAGTCAAATGGAAGATTTTTTAGAAATATCAAAACAAAAGCTCTCTAGCCACTCCGGACCCATCCTAACCTGTTTGCTGTAAGACACTTGGAGTGGCCACTTCTGGTGAGGTTGGGATATTGAGGTTTCCATGTTCTCTTGCTTCATGTGGCTCTCTGACAACTACATCTGTGATAGGGACAGCTCTTCTCCTCCAAACTCTTTCTTCTTGAGCTGTGGCAATCATATTCAGTCTCTTCCATCACCCTACATCTTTGTTTTGCACTCTTGCTCTCCAGAGAGTCTTGTCTCTAAGATTTCCCCTTCTGTAGGTCTGGAATTTAGCTCTGCTGCCTTTCTCGCCTTCCTGGAGAGTGCGAGTTCAAGCCCTGGTTACAAAAAAAAAAAAA
>NW_022900949.1:50778033-50782478 GCF_012274545.1 Fukomys damarensis | reverse complement strand
TAAAAAAAAAAAAAAAAAAAAAAATTCCCCTTATATAGCATGTTTGTAGCTGTTTTTTAATCTTACTCTGTGGCCAAGTTTTATTGACCTATTTTTCTTTGTTGTTGCTTTGTATTCTTGACCCTATCTATCCTTTTCATTTCTACCCTTCCTTCTTAGATTCCATTCAAATTCTCTTTATATCATTACTCTACTTAGATATGAAGTTTCATCCATGTGAGCCATTTGCCAGAGATTTGTGTAAAGAAATTTCCTGGGCTCTTTCCTCAGTTTCTCAGAACTTAGTTTGGAAGCAAGTTGGGCTGAAAGTTCTTTATTTGCTCTTCACTTCTTCCCCACTACCTGTGACTGAAATTCCCCCTTTACTTTCTCCCACCGCACTGGCAAGTTGCTTACTACAAATAGGGCTTGCCCATGTGGTCCTTTCCTTACTTGTTGAGAACTTGGGACTAAAAGTTCAGGAAAGCCCTTCCACAAATCTTTATGTGTATCCTCAATGTTCTAAGCAAGGGCTGGCTGTGTAGATTATGCTGTCTACTCTGGAGAAAGGGGAAATGGAATTAATATAAGAAAATGAAAAAAAATGGAAAAAAATACTTTGCAAATAGGGAAGGGTGGAGGGGTTAAAGGAAGGGAAAGATATGGGGAAAATAAAAATCAAGGTTTATTATGTAAAGTTGCCAATCTCTAATGATGAATATCATTATACTGTATACCTAAAAAGCCCAATAAAAGTAAAATTAAAAAAAAAAAAAGAAAGAAAAGGTCCCTGGCAGTTTTTCTGAGGCCATCAGTATTTTCTCTTGGAGTATTTCAGTATCTGCACTTGATTTTCACAGCTCAGGCTTTGTGTTCCCATGTGTCATGATTGGAGAGTTCACTTGTTCTTCAATTTCACTGCAAATGAACTTTTTGGTTTCAATTTCCTATTGCTTCTAGGTGATGTCTTACATTTTAAAACCTAAATTTTTCTTTTCCTCCTCCTTCCTTGCTTCATGATTGTCTTCTAAATACAATTTGTTCTATTTAATAAGCCAATGTATGGATTATTTTTGCCACAAAGTCATTTAAGAAAATAAACAACCTATTTGATGGGTATGTGCCTGGTAAGTTATAACCAATTAGTTCATCACAAGTAGCCCCAAACCATCCTATTGCAACTTTTCCATGAACAGAAATTTCATTCCTATTGAAGCCCCTGTAGCTTAGTTTATCATGGGCATGCTCTTGGATTGGGTCATCCATGAATAATACTATGGCTAAACAAAAGAAAAAAATTTAAGTGAGGAGAAATGACTAAATAAAGATCCAATAATGACTCTGTTATGAATAGATACACAAATGATGGGTACATATATATTTATTAGAATTGGCATTAAACCAAACTAATCAGATGGCCAATGTATTTGAGCATCAGTTATCAGTTAATAGAAAATAGTCTCATGGAAATATTTTATAATGGAAGAGCCTGGTGTGGTACCAGGTAACAAGGAGACAAGGATGCTGCTGTTGTCCAGGCTCAAGTGTGCAGTACACCTTTTCTCCCTCCTTTAGGTCAGCATGACCATGCTCTGGTTCTCATAGCTGTCTGTCTTAGTCACTGCCTTAGCCACCCCACTGCCTGCAACCTCTTAGGTCTCTGTGCTCCAGCAGTGTTATTCACTTTCAGTTCCTCAAAGCAGTCAAGCTCTTGCCCAGCTCAAGAGCTTTATTTGTGCCTCCTGACACACTTTCACCTATATCCCATCAACTTCTGCTGCTTTCTTAAATGTTCCCTCATACAGAAGGCAGGCTTTATGGCCTTATAAGTTCCAAGGAACTTATATTTAGTTTCCTTTTAACTTTGCCTTGCATATAACTTTGTCTGAAAGTTCCTTAAAGCAAGAACCACATATCAGTTCTATTATATTTTTAAATAGTTTTAATCGATGTTTGCTTTCAGGCAATTTTTGAGGAGCTCCAGATTTCAAAAGCATTCCTTTGAGTTATGTGTCATGGTTAAAATAAAAATACAAAAGAAGTCAGAAAACCAACAGAATAAGTGAAAAACAATTATATCCTGTGTTAAATAATTCCTGAGAGTGTGTTATCTGCCTTTGTTTCTAGTCCAGCATCAACATAGCCTTGCAATAGCTGAACATTAATTTATATGAGTTTGAGTTGCCCATCTTCAGAAGCTGTCAACTCACCTGTCAGAGTTACATGTTGTGAAATCCCTATTTGTTTTAGTTATCTGAATTCTTTTTCTCTTTTGATTTCTTATGTAGAAGCTGCTCTTGAAACCAAATAGAAGAAAACTGTGATTAAAGAATAACCTGAAACAGCTGCCCAAGTGGGAAGTCCCACGCACAAGGGTTCACACCAGTGAGTGCACGAGGCTGCAGGGTCTCCTAGCCTGTGTGGGTAGAGGTTCCTGCTGGTCAGTGTGGGATAACCTGTGCTCTCCAAGTTTCATCACCTTGCTTCTCACCTCTAACATAATGACTTTCTAGATTTTTTTTTATCAGAACTATAAATGAAACAATGCCACTGCCTTTTATCTGTAACTTTTAAGTACTTTGAAAGATTGAAAGTCCATCTCTTGTCGGCCCTCATACAGGCTTTTTCCACCCATTCTTTGCTGCTTCCTCCCCAGCAGGTGATCAAGCTGGAAAAGAAAGTAAGGGTGCCCAGGTGTTGTCACCTGTCAGAAGCCGAAACCATCTAAATTGACTCCATGCCCACTTGTTGCATTTGACAGATATGAAGCAAGGCTTAGAAGGGTTTCTTTTTAAAACACCACTTAAAATGATTCTGAATTCTGCCTTAACTTTGCAATTTAAATGTCCTGAATGGTGAAGGGTACAAATTCAGAGGCAGAAATGTTGAGCTAAAGTTAAATTGTTCAGCACAGTAAGAGGTTGTGAGTAAATGAGATGAGAATGCAGAAATTCAGGAGTCAGAACCTTCAGACAAGTAAAGCCGGATACTGAGAGTGTAGGGTAGGAGAAAAAGAGAAGAGAGGATCAGGCCCCTTCTCCCAACATCTCCCAGCAAAGAAATGAACAATGGGGATTTTTCCAGAGAAATGCCTTATGTTGTGTGACCACATCCTAGGAACACTCATCAAAATTATTGAAAGCAAGCTGGGGGTGCTGGTGCATGCCTGTAATACCAGCACTTGGGAGGCTGAGGCAGGAAGATGACTATGAGTTCAAGACCAGCCTGGGCTACATAGTGGGTTCCAGGTCAGTTTCAACTACATAGTGAGACCCTGTATCAAAAAACCAAAAAATAAATAAATAAATAAATAAATAAATAAATAAATAAATAAATAAATAATTGAAAGCACAGTTTGTATGGCACAATTACATTTCTTGTGGAAGACAGTGGAGAAGGGTATAAGTTTTGTGTCAATCAGGGAAGACTGAGGCAGAATACAATCAGCCTTCTCAAACCATGGCGCTGACTTTGACTAATACTAATGCACTCTATTTGTATAATATTGACCACTAACATGTGTCTCCCAGCCAGGATCTGTCCCACATGGTAAATAGGTGGAATACCTAAACCAATAGATCTTTCCTTTAAGGGAAATATTTCCCACTGCTAATGTGGTCCATGGCCAAAAGATTAAATTTTTTTGTTTCAAATAGAAATATGCAAGATAATTAACAATAATGACTGTGCTATTTTATAGCATTAAAATAACATTGCTTATTTATGAATGATTCCATTCATAAATTTTGTAAATATATAAAACCTGGCAGGTTCTTAACATGATCATACTTCCAACGGTGTTTGTTCATTGAGCCAGTTATCCCAAATACATTTGTTAGATTTTGTGCAAGCTTTTATTTGAAATAAAATTACAAGCTCAAATAAATACAACATCTCTATTTTTTTCCAGTTTGCAAAAACACTATAACAAATTTGGGAAGATACTGTAGTTTTCAAGATAGTATCATTCACAATTTCCAGGAGATGAGATAAAAACTAACTAATCTCTTTGTAATTTGGACTTCTTGGTGAGTGTCTGCAGTTTTGGAGTGTGCTGTAGAAATTGTAGGTATACAACAGAGATTCTTAGCACAGGTTCAGGAACTCATGAAGTTCCCTCCAAAGCAGAGTTCATGTCTTATCTCTATTATAAGGGTTATCCATGCCAGTTGTCCACAGACATTTAGAAAAGGATTCAGGGAATGTTATTTGGGAAAAGAAGTTATTCTAAGAGTGACTTAGAGTGCTTCTCCATCATAATCAAGCAAGCATCAAGCCTAGGTTCTAAGAAACATAAGATGGTGATCCACCCACCTTCCATGGAAAGGGATACAGAAAAATTCAAATTGATGAGAACATTAATTCTGCAACAAGAGTTTCTGTTATGTTCTGCCAGAGTCTAGAAGGTGGAAGCCAACATTTGTCTCACTTTTGTGTGGTGGGGCCTATGAAAATTTGCAACCTCC
>NW_022900949.1:50776574-50777981 GCF_012274545.1 Fukomys damarensis | reverse complement strand
TTAAAAATGTATATTCTGATTATATGTTTATATTCAATATTTGAAAACACCTTTGGTACATGTATGTTATAACCAGAGTTTTTTTGGATCTGTGTTGGTTCTAATAGTTTGTGGACTGCCTCTTGGACTATCATGTTTCCATTATAACATATCTTCTTACTTTTCAATAAATGTGTGTGAGTATATATATGTATATATATATATATATTTTTTTTTTTTTCCCTACCAGGGACCAAGCACTGGACTTCATATTTGCAGGGCAGGTGGTGGAACCACTGAGCTAAATCCCCTGCCCAAGAATTATTATATTATATCTAGCATCATTAGAATAATAGAGCATGTGAAGAAAATGTGATGGGGTCATCCATAGAGGAAGTTGAAACTTTTTAAGCACAGGACTCTGTTAAAATAAAAACATACTGTTGCCTAGCCTCTGAGGAAAGGATGCTTCACAATATTTAGATATTTAGATTTGGGGCTGGGAAAAGGTAGGAAAAGAGAAGTAACTGCATGTCAATATACTACAAATTAATTAGTTTTTGTATTTTAAAAGATATGATAGGAGTTTGACATCATCTCCCGGGCTTGGACTCAGAGCCCTCTCTCCTGCGCCGCCTCCTCTGCAGCTGTGCCATTTCCAGGGGGCACCACTGATTGGTTCAGACACAGTGGTAGGAGGGTAGCTATGCAGGCGCTGCTGAGCACCGCCCCCACATCCCCCCCTCACTATTAGATCCCCTGACTGAGCCAGTCCTAGGATACACTCTGCAGATGCGTGGCGGGCTATAAAGGGTGGTGATTGATCCTATTAGGTTTCTCATTGTATAGATAGGGATAAAGGATAGGGATTGATTTGATGAGTTGTTTGCTCAATTATGAAAATAAGAATCTCTATAAGTGATTAGAGAATCAAAGACTGGGACACAAAGATATCAGGAAGATTTAATGACCCAAAGATTGAATCAAGGTCAACCCAACAGCAAAAATAAAGATGAGAAAACACTTAAGCAAGCCACAAAGACAGACTTCCAGTCCACCAGTGGCAAACAGTAGGGCAAAGGAGAATGAAAAACCAGATAGTGAACCTTCAGGACACTCAGAACTCACAGCACATGAAGTAAAAACTGATCAATCAAGCTCCAGAAAAATTCAAAACAGAAATTTTTTCCCAGTTAACCATAGAGATGGTGAACAAAATGAAAGACATGAGGCCTGCCTGCCTGCCTGCCTGGGATCACCCGGTGGCATGTGCGCGAGCTCCCGGCCTGCGCGGGAGCTCCCCACCTGCACGACAACAGACCAGGAAGGCCCCAAAGACCCCGGAGGGGGTTTCTTCAGCTGCCTGCCTGCCTGCCTGCGATCACCTGGCGGCGTGCGCGCGAGCTCCCGGCCTGCGTGTGAGCTCCT
>NW_022900949.1:50775652-50776297 GCF_012274545.1 Fukomys damarensis | reverse complement strand
TGAGGAACAGCCATTGGCTAGCTAAGACCAGGGGATTGGGTTCCGCATATGACTATGCATGTGGTATAATATGAGATCAGAGATAGCCTGAAAGAGGACCTTCAAATTCTTTTTCTTTCCCTCTCTCTTTTCTCTTTTTTCCTCATTCCACTCTAAAATTTATTTCTTTTTTCTGTCCTCTCTCTCCAACTCAGTCTCTTGCTCCACCATAGTGTCCCTCATCTCCCTTTTCTTTCCAGCTCCAGAATAACTCAGACTTCTTTTATTATTTTTTGTTTTTAGGAGGAGTTTCTCTTTATATTCCTTTCTCTAGTCATTTTACCTCACTCATGGCGCTGTACCTTCAAGGGAAGGCAAGCACCTGTTACTGTTAAAGGGATATATTCCTGTCCTTATTCCTGCACTCTCTCTATCCCCCCTGAAGTTAATAGCTTTGTAAAGATAGTAAGGTAATTCTACAACCTCTGGATTCACTTCAAACCTGCTCTAATTCTTTCACTTATCTAATCCTCTCATTCTAAGTCGAACCCCCCATCCTAAATGGTAAAGATGCCATATTGAAAAGCATATTCACTGCAAACATACTATGAGCTGCTTCTTGAAATTAATCTAATTCACATGAGTTAAAGGTGATACATTAATGAC
>NW_022900949.1:50743972-50767734 GCF_012274545.1 Fukomys damarensis | reverse complement strand
GTGAGTGCCAGTGATTGGCTCCGACACAGTGCCAGGAGGGTAGCCATGCAGGCACCACTGAGCACCATCCCCTACCCCAGCTATTAGATCCCCTGATTGAGCCAGTCCTTGGGCACACTCTGCAGAGACATGGCAGTCTACAAAGGGTGGTGATTGATCCTATCATGTTCCTGATTGTATCAATAGGGATAAAGGATAGGGATTGATTTGATGAGTTGCTTTGTCAATTATGAAAATGAGAATGTCTATAAGTCATTACAGAATCAAAGACTGGGACGCAACAATATCAGGAAGATTTAATGACCCAGAGATTGAATCAAGGGCAACCCAACAGCAAAAATAAAGATGAGAAAACACTTAAGCAAGCCACAAAGACAGACTTCCAGTCCACCAATGGCAAACAGTAGAGCAAAGGAGGATGAAAAATCATAAAGTGAACCTCCAGGATACTCAGAACTCACAGCACAGGAAGTAACAAAACAGATCAAGCAAGCTCTAGAAAAATTCAAAACAAAAATTATTTCTCAGAACCATAGAGATAGTGAGCAAAATGACAATCATGATTGGAGATACCAGAACAGAAACTGACAAAAAAATAGATGAGCTTGGGAGCATAATAGAAACCATGAAGACCCAGAATAAGAAAGAAATGGAAACAATGAACACCTAACATAGGAAAGAAATGGAATCCATTAAACAGATTCAAACAGATATCCAGGAGATTAAACACTCCTTTAAAAGCATACATAACAGAATAAAAGATTGCGAGGATAGGATCTCAGATATAGAAGATAGGATAGCAGACAGTGACCATGAAAAGAGAGGTCTCTTAAAAACAGTCAGGGAGCATGATAAATTGATCCAACAACTCCTAGATGATGCAAAGAAGAATAACATAAAACTGATAGGAATCCATGAAGTAGCAGGAGAAAATGCAAATGACTTTAAAAAGATGTTCAAAGAATTAATGACTCAAAACTTCCCAAACAAAGGGGAAGAATTAGACATACAGATAAGTGAGACATATAGGACACCAACTATCCATGATCAAAAAAATCGACACCTAGACACTTAATAATCAAGATCCCAGAAACCGAAGAGAAGAACAAAATACTACAAGCAGTAAGAGAAAATAAACAAATCACATGCAAAGGAAAGCCCATCAGAATCACAGCAAACTTTTCAAAACAAACCCTCAGGTCAAGGAGAGCCTGGACTGAGGTATTCCAAGTCCTAAAAGAAAATAACCTCCAACCTAGACTGATGTATCCTGCAAAACTCTCTTTCAAAATGAATGGAGAAATAAGATACTTCCATGACAAAGAACACTTGAGAAACTTCATGAATACTAAACCAGCACTACTAAGAATTTTAAACAATATCCAAAAAAAGACAATGAAGATCACAACACCAGGAGGTCCAATAGATCAAACCAAATAGCCAAGGCTAGAAACTAAAAAGAGAGGACAAAAAAATAAAGAGTCAATAAAAGGACAATAACATGACAATAATAAGTCAGTACATATCAATTATAACTATCAATATCAATGGCCTCAATTCACCAATCAAGAGAAATAGATTGGCAGAATGGATTAAGAAGCAAAATCCAACAATATGTTGTATACAAGAAACACACCTAGTGCAAAAAGAAGCCCGTAGACTGAAAGTGAAAGGATGGAAAACAATACTCCATGCGACAGGAGCACAGAAAAAAGCAGGGGTGGCAATCTTATTTGCAGACAAAGCAAATTTCAAGCCAAAATTGCTTAAGAGAGACAAAGAAGGCCGCTACATCCTTGTAAAAAGAACAATTCAAGAGGAAGAAATGACAATCATAAACATATATGTACCAAATATAAATGCCCCCAACTATAGAAAACAAATAATAAGAAACATGAAAAACCAAATAACCACTAATACAATTGTAGTGGGGGATCTAAATACCCCACTATAAAAAATGGACAGATCATCTAGGCAAAAAATCAACAATGAAATACTAGAACTGAACCAAGCTTTTGAACACATGGACTTATTAGACGTCTATAGAGTATTTCACCCCACAAAATCAGAATATACATTCTTTTCAGCTGCACATGGGTCATTCTCCAAGATAGATCACATACTAGCTAAAAAAACAGGTTTTAATAAATGCAAAAGAATTGAAGTTACTCCCTGTGCACTATCAGATCACAGTGCAATAAAGCTGGAGATCAATAGAATACATAAGAAACCATAGGAACTTCAAAAACACATGGAAATTGAACAACACTCTCCTGAACAATCAATGGATCACAGAGGACATTAAAGAAGAAATCAGACAGTTTTTACAAATAAATGAAAATGCCAACACAACATACAGGAATCCATGGGACACAATGAAAGCAATTCTACGTGGAAAATTCATAGCTATGAATGCCCACATTAGGAAAACAGAGCAAGCTCAAATAAACAACCTAATGATGACTCTTAGACTCCTAGAAAAACAAGAGCAAGAAAAACCAAAAGCTCGAACAAGAGAGGAAATTCTAAAGATTAGAGCAGAAATCAATGCAATGGAAACTAAGAAAATGATACAAAAAATAAATGAATTGAAGAGCTGGTTTTTTGAAAGAACAAATAAAATTGATAAACCCCAGCAAACCTTATCTAAAAAAGGAAAGAAAAGGCTCAGATCCATGCAATCAGGAATGAAAAAGGCAAAGTCACAACAGATCCCACAGAAATCCAGAGGATCATCAATACATACTATGAGAACCTGTACTCTAATAAAATGGAAAACACAGAAGAAATGGAAAGATTTCTAGATACCTATGAATTACCAAAGTTGAACAAAGAAGATAAAAATATTTTAAACACCCCAATCCCAATCAGTGAAAATGAAAATGTAATTAAAAACTTACCAACAAAAAAAAAGCCCAGATCCTGATGGATTCACTGCTGAATTTTACAAGACATTTAGAGATCTATTGCCATTACTCTTCAAACTTTTCAATGAAATTGAAAGAGAAGCAATACTTCCAAATTCATTTCTGGAAGCAAATATCACTTTGATTCCCAAACCTGGGAAAGCTGTAACAAAAAAAGAGAACTACAGGCCAATCTCCTTCATGAACATAGATGTAAAAATCTTCAATAAGATACTAGCAAACAGAATACAGAGGATTATCAAGAAGATCATTCATCCTGACCAAGTCAGATTTATTCCAGGGATGAAAGGATGGTTCAACATACATAAATCAATTAATGTAATACATTATATTAACAAAGTCAAGGACAAGAACCACATGATCCTCTCAATAGATGCAGAAAAAGCATTTGACAAAATTCAACACCCATTCATGATAAAAACTCTGCAAAAAATTGGAATAGATGGTCTATGTCTCAACTTAATAACGGCTATCTATGAAAAACCAACAGCCAACATGGCCAAAAACTGAAAACCTTCACATTAAAATCAGGAACAAGACAAGGATGCCCACTAACACTACTCCTCTTCGATATAGTTCTGGAAACATTAGCCACAGCAATTAGACAAGAGAAAGAAATTAAAGCAATAAAGATAGTAAAGGAAGAAGTTAAACTGTCATTATTTGCTGATGATATGATACTCTACATTGAAGACCCAAAAAACTCCACCAAAAGACTTCAAGACTTAATTGACAGATTCAGTAGAGTACCTGGATACAAGGCAAACACTCAAAAATCAATAGCCTTCTTGTACACAAACAACAGACTCACTGAGAAAGAAATTAGGTAAACAATTCCTTTCATAATAGCACCCTCAAAAATGAAGTATCTGGGAATCAATCTAACAAAAGATGAAAAAGACCTCTACACTCAAAACTACAGCACTCTGAAAAAGAGATGGAGGAGGATTTAAGAAAATGGAAAGATATCCCTGCTCCTGGGTAGGAAGATTCAACATAGTGAAAATGGCCATACTACCAAAACTGCTATACAGATTCAATGCAATACCAATTGAAATCCCAACACTATACTTCACAGAACTAGAAAGAAGAATCCAAAAATTCATTTGGAACCATAAGAGACCTAGAATAGCAAAAGCCATACTAGGCAGCAGACACATGGCAGCAGGTATAACAATTCCCAATTTGAAACTATACTACAAAGCCACTCTGACAAAAGCATGGTACTGGCAAAGAAGCAGACCTGAGGATCAGTGGAACAGATTGGAAAACACAAAAACAACTCCAGATGCACTCAGCTACCTCATCTTTGACAAATGAGCTGCCAGTCCCCACTGGAGGAAAGATAGCCTCTTTAATAAATGGTATTGGAAAAACTGGATCTCAACCTGCCAAAGATTAAAATTAGACCCTTATTTTTCACCATGCATTAAATTAAAATCCAAGTGGATTAAAGATCTAAACATGAAAACAAAACCACTAAACTTGCTGGAAGATAAGTTAGGCAGAATTCTGGAAGACATTGGCATAGGAAAAGACTTCATGAACAAATCCTCAGTAGCATGGGAACTAGCAGAAAGAATCAACAACAGGGATCTCATCTTATTAAAAAGCTTCTGCACTGCAAAAGAAACCATCAACAGAACTAAGAGACAACCTACAATGTGGGAAAAAATTTTTACCAGCTGCTCCTCAGATAAAGGACTATTACCTAAAATATATAAAGAACTCACAACAATCAGCCCCCCCAAATATAAAGACCCAATTCTAAAGTGGGCATCTGAAATGAACAGATATTTCTCAGACAAAGAAATAAAAGCAGCAAGTAAATATGTGAAAAAATGTTCAATATCACTGGTCATTCGAGAGATGCAGATGAAAACAACATTGAGATTTCACCTCACCCCACAAAGAATGGCTGCTATAAAGAAATCACACAATAACAAATGTTGGCATGGTTGTGGGAAGAAAGGAACCCTTCTCCATTGTTGGTGGGAGTGCAGACTGGTGAAACCACTATGGAAGTCAATATGGAGATACCTCAAAGAACTAGGATTGGAGGTTCCATTTGACCCAGCCATCCCTCTGTTGGGTATATTTCCAAAAGAAGTGAAAGAATCATACCACAGTGATATATGCACACCCATGTTTATAGCAGCACAGTTTGTAATAGCTAAAACTTGGAAACAGCCCATCTGCCCATCAATTGGAAATTGGATAAAGAAGGTGTGGTTTTTCTACAAAATGGAATACTACTCAGCCATAAAGAATGAGAAGGTAGATTCATTCATAGTTAAATGGGTAGATTTTGAGGATATACTTCTTAGTGAAATAAATAAGGCACACATATGCAAATACTGAATAGTATCTCTGGTGTGAAAAACTAAAATAGTACTTAAGATCCTAATGGGACACTTAGTAAATAGGAAGAAAAGGACCAAAGGTGTAGGGACAGAGAGAAAGATATGGAAGGGGGAACAAGGGAAAAGAAAAAAAATATGAGAAAATGTAAAAATGGAATTAAAGTGTTTGATGGGGGGAAGGGGAGGGGAGGGTGAAGGGAGGGTGGGGACAAGGGGAAAAAATGAGAACCAAGACCTGATGTGTAAAGGTACAAGATCCCAGAAATGATGTAACTGTATTGTATACCTATAATGTACCAATAAATTAAATTTTAAAAAATATATAAAAGATATGATAGATGAAAGTGGTTTAAACTAAATTTAAATATGTAAATTGAAGAATGTGCTTGAATTGAGTAGGAAGATATTGAGGAATTAAAAGAGTGGGTGACCCACTGCCCCAGGCCTTCATCGGAGCAGACCAGAGAGGACAGCCCACCTATGTGGGTGCCTCTGCAGCACCCCGCAACCCCAACCCCATTCTCTCAGGCTGCCTGGTTGTGCTGGTATCTAGATCCATACTGCAGACACCCAGGAGGTCTTACTGAGCTCCAGAAGATAGAACAGAGATGAGCAACTGCAATAAAGACACATCAGACCTCTTTAGTTGGTAAGTGGGAGGGATCCCTACCTGTCATCAGAACTTGGACTATCCTCAAGGGAAGGGCAGTGGGAAACTGTAGGAAAACCTTGCAGAGTTCAACCCTGAAGGAGAGCAGGGAGCTCAATTTGGGAATTGCAGCCAGAATACAGCCTGAATCTCAGAGGTTTGCTGTTGGTTAGCTGAGACTAATTGACTTCGTTCTGCACATTGCTGCCCACATGTTCTACTGTGACAGCACAGATATACCCTGAAAGAGGCTCTTCAAAATTTTTTTCTTTTACTCATATTTTTAATTTTAATTTTTAAATTTTTTATTTTTTTCCCATTGTGAAAATTCTTCCTTTTTTCTTTCTTGTTTTTCCCTCTCAGTCTCTTGCACCCCCATCCTAGTTTTCATCTCCCTTTTGGTTTATGTTCCTGCACTAATTCAGATTTCTTCTTTCTTTTTATTTTCTTCTCCTTTTTTCCTCCACTTGATTATCATCAGTTTCACTTGAAAGTGAGTACAATATATAGCTTCCCCATTATTGGTAAGTTGTTCTGTTCTTGTCTTTGTTCTTGCACTCTGTCTTTCCCTCTTGTCTTCAACAGTTTCCAAGAGTTTGCATGATCATCCTGTGTCCTCTGGCTTCACTTTAAATCTTTTTCTGTTCTTCTTTCCTTCTATTCCTCTCCTCCCAACTCCTTCTAAGGCCCTACCCTAAAGGGTAAAGTTGCTATATGGATGAGTTTATTCTCTGTAAACATATTTTGGGCTGGTCCTTGATTTTAGCTTAATTCACATGGTTTAAAGGTGAGAGATTAATAACTACAACAAATGGTCAATTTCTAAGCTGTGCTTGATGCTATTATGTTACTGATTGTATCAACTGGACTAAATGGTTGTGATTGATTTAACGAGTTGCCTTTTCTGATATTATGAAAATGAGAGTGTCTATGAGTCACTGGAGACTCAAAACTTAAAGAGAAGCTATATCAGGAAGATCAAAGTACTAACCCAGGAATTAAATCATGCACAGCCAAACAACAAAAATAAAAATGAGAAAATACTTAAGGCAAAAATACAGACTTCCAGTTCACCAATGACAAATTCTAGGGAAAACAAGGTGGAAAAGTCTGGCATTCAACCACCAAGACACCCTGAACCAATAGCACAGGAAATAACAAAACAGTTCAATCAGGCTCTAGAAAAATTCAAAACAGAAAAATTTTCCAGATAACCACAGAGATGGTGAGAAGAATGTCAGACATGATTAGACTCAAGAACAGAAACTGACAAAAAAAAATATGAGCTCAAGACCATGATGGAAACCATAAGTGACCAACATACAAAAGAAATGAAATCCATGAAACAGATTCAGACCGATATCCAGGAGATTAAAAACTCCACTGAAAGCATTTGAAGCAGAATGAATGAATGTGAAAATACAATTTCAGATAGAGAAGACAGGATTGCAGTAAGTGGCCATGAAAACAGAGATCTCTTAAAAACAGTAAGGGATCATGAGAAATCAATCCAACTCCTAGATGATACAAAGAAGAATAACATAAGACTGAAAGAAATCCATGAAGTAGCAGGAGAAAGTACAAATGACTTAAAAATTGTTCACAGGATTAGTGATAGAAAACTTGCTAAACAGAGGGGAAATTTTGACATACTGATAAGTGAGGCATATAGGACTCCAATTAACCATGATAAAAAAATCTACACCTAGATACAAAATAGTCAAGATCCCAGAAACCCAATAGAACAACAAAATACTGCAAGCAGTTAGAGAAAAGAAACAAATCACATGCTAAGGAAAGCCCATCAGAATTACAGCATACTTTTCAACACAAACCCTTAGATCAAGGGAAGACTGAAGTGAGGTATTTCAAGCCTTAAGAGAAAACTTCTCCAACCTAGAATGATGTATCCCAAAAAACTCTCTTTTAAAATAGAGGTGGAAATAAGATACTTCCACAATAAAGAACACCTGAGAAACTTCATGAATACCAAACTGACAATACAAACAATTCTAAACAATATGCTAGAAAAAGACAACAAAGGTCACACCACCATGAAGCCCAACAGAGCAAATCAATTAGGCAAGGCAAGAAAATAAAGGGAGAGGGGGAAAATTAAAAAGAGCTGACAAGAGGAAAATAATATGACAATAATAAGTCAATACATATCAGTTATAACCATCAATGTCAATGACCTGAATTCACCAATCAAAAGAAATATACTGGCAGAATGGATTAAGAAGCAAAATACCACAATACATTTTATAAAAGAAACACACCTAGTTCAAAAAGAAATTCATACACTGAAAGTGAAGGGATGGAAAACAGTTCTCCATGTGACAGGAGCCCAGAAAAAAGCAGGGGTAGCTATGTTATTCACAGACAATATAAATTTCAAATCAAAACTGACTAAGAGAGACAAAGAAGGCAACTACATCCTTGTAAAAGGAACAATCGAAAAGGAAGATATGACAATCATAAATATATATGCACCAAACATGAATTCCCTCAACTATATAAAACAAATATTAAGGGACATGAAAAACCAAGTAAGCACTAATACAGTTGTGGTGGGGGACCTAAATAACCCACTTCACAAAAAGACAGCTCATCTAGACAAAAAATCAGCAACAAAATACTAGAATTGAGCCAAACTTTTAAACAAATGGACTTCATACATGTCTGCAGAGTATTCCACCCCACAAAATCAGAATATTCATTCTTTTGAGCTGCACATGGGTCATTCTCCAAAACTGACCACATATTAGCTCATAGAACAGGTTTAAATAAATGCAAGGGAATTGAAGTTATCCCTTGTATACTATCAGACCATAGTGCAGATGAGCTGGAGATCAATAGCATAAGAAACTAAAAGAATTTCACAAACGCATGGAAATTGAACAACACTCTGCTGAACAACTAATGGGTCACAGATGAAATTAAAGAAGATATTAGTCAGTTTTTACAAATAAATGATAATGCCAATACCACATACAGGAATCTATAGGACACAATAAAAGCAGTTCTATGTAGAAAATTCATGGCAGTGAATGCCCACACTAGGAAAACCGAAGAGCTCAAATAAACAACTCAATGATGAATCTTAGGCTCCTAGAAAACGAAGAGGAAGAAAAACCCAAAGTTAATACAAGATAAAGATCAGAGAACATATCAATGCAGTGGAAACTAAGAGAATAATACAAAAATTAATGAATCAAACAGTTGGTTTTTTGAAAGAATAAATAAAATAGATAAACCCTTAGCCAACCTTGTCAACCTTGTCAACCTTGTCAAAACAAGGAAAGAAAAGGCTCAGATCCCTGCAATTATGAAAGAAAAAGGTGAAGTCACAACAGATCCAGCAGAACTCCAGAGGATCATCAATACCTACTTTGAGAACACATACTGTAAAAAACTGGAAAACACAGAAGAAATGGACAAATTTCTTGATACTTATGAATTATCAAAGTTGAATGAAGAAAATAAAAAAGTTCTGAACACCCAAATTACAATCAGTGAAATTGAAAACATAATGAAAAGTTTACCAACTAGGAAAATCCCAGGTCCTGCTGGCTTCACTGCTAAGTTTTGCAAGATATTCAGAGAACTACTGCCACTGCTGTTTAAACTTTTCAATGAAATTGAAAGGGAAGCAATACTTCCAAATTCATTCCTGGAAGCAAGTGTTACTTTGATTCCAATACCAAGGAAAGACCCAACCAAAAGAGAAAACTACAGGCCAATCTTTTTAATGAACATGGATGCAAAAATCCTCCATAAGATACTGGCAAACAGAATACAAAGTGTCATCAAAAAGATCATACACCCTGAACAAGTTGGATTTTTCCCAGGGATGGTTCAACATGGGTCAATCAATAAACATAATACACTATATTAACAGAGTCAACCATATGAACATCTCAATCAATCAAAAAAAGCATCCAACAAAATTCAACACCCATTTATGGTTTAAAAACCCTACAGAAAATTGGAATAGATGACCTTTATTTCAATTTGATAAAGGCTATCTATGAAAAACCAACAGCCAACATCATATTAAATGGCCAAAAACTGAAAACCTTGACATTAAAATTGGAAACAAGACAAGGATGTCCACTATCACCACTCCTGTTCAACAGTTTGGGAAACATTTGGCACAGCAATTAGACAAGAGAAAGAAATAAAAGCAATAAAGATAGGAAAGGAAGAAGTTGAATTGTCATTATTTGCTGGGGATATGATACATAGAAGTTTAAAAGAAACTCTGCCAAAAGACTTCTAGACTTAATTGACAGACTCAGTAGAGTAGCTGGATACAAGGTCAACACTCCAAAATCAGTAGCCTTCTTGTACACAAATAAAAGACTCACTGAGAGACAAATTAGGGATACAATTCCTTTCACAATAGCATCCAAAAAAATGAAGATCTAGAAATCAATCTAATGAAGGAAGCAAAATACCCCTACACTGAAAACTACAGCACTCTGAAAAAAGAGATCGAAGAGGATATAAGAAAATGGAAATACATCCCCTACTCCTGGATAGGAAGAATCAACATAGTGAAAATGGCCATATTACCAAAACTACTATACAGATTCAGTGCAATTCTGATTGAAATTCCAACAATATATTTCACTGAACTAGGAAAAATAATCCAAAGATTCATTTGGAAACAGAAGAGACAGAATAGCAAAAGCAATTCTAGGCAACAAAGACATGTTAGAGGGTATCACAATCCCCAACTTGAAACTATAATACAAAGCCACTGTGGTAAAAATAGCATGGCACTGGAAAAGAAAAAAACCTGAGGATCAGTGGCTAGATTGGAACATACAGAAACAACTCCAGAATTTGTTATTGGTTGATTTCTTGATAGTAGCCATTCTTTCTTGGGTGAGATGGAATCTCAGTGTTGTTTTTATCTGCATCTCTCAAATGACCAATGATGTGGAACATTTTTTCATATATTTACTTGCTCTTTTACTTCTCTGTCTGAGAAATGTCTGTTCATTTCACATGCCCATTTTTGGATCAGGTCTTGGTGTTTGGGGGCTTGATTTTTTTGAATTCTTTATATATTCTAGATAATAGTCTTTTGTCTGAGGGGCAGCTGGTAAAAATATTTTCCCACCTTGTAGGTTGTCTCTTAGCTCTGTTGGTGGTTTCTTTTACAGTGCAGAGCTTTTAGTAAGATGAGATCCCACTTGTTGATTCTTTGTGTTTGTTCTTGTGCTACTGAGGATTTGTTCATAAAGTCTTTTCTTATGCCATTGTCTTCAAGAGTTCTGACTAAGTTATCTTCCAGCAAGTTTAGTGTCTCTTTTTTAATATTTAGATCTTTAATCCACTTGGATTTTAGTTTAGAGCATGGCAAAATATAAGGGTCTAGTTTTAATCTTTAGCAGGTTAAAATCCTGTTTTTCCAACACCATTTATTAAAGAAGGTATTTTTCTCTTGGTAAGAATAGTTGGCTCCTTTGTCAAAGATGAGGTAGCTGAGTACATCTGGGTTTGTTTTTGTGTATTCCAGTCTATTCCACTGATCCTCAGGCCTGTTTCTTTGCCAGTACCATGCTGTTTTTATCACAGTGGCTTTGCAGTATATCTTCAGATTGGGAATTCTGGCAGGGTTGTGAGAAGAAAGGAACCCTTCTCCATTGTTGGTAGGAGTGCAGACTGGTGCAACCATTGTGGAAATCAATATGGAGATACCTCAAAGAACTAGGATTAGAGGTTCCCAGTTATCCCAAAAGAATTAAAAGAATCATACCACAGTTGTATATGCTCACCCATGTTTATAGAAGCACAGTTTGTAATAACTAAAATTTGAAAACAGCCCAATTGCCCATGAGTTGGAGAATGGATAAAGAAGATGTGTGTTTTTAAAAATAAAATGGAGTACTACTCAGCCATAAAGAATGAGAAACTAGAGTCATTCATAGGAAAATGGATGCATATTAAGGCTATACTCTGAAGCGAAATAAATATGACAGACATGTGTAAACACCAAATAGTTTCTATGGTGTGAAAAACCAAAAGTGTAAATAAGATCCAAATTGTATAACTGGCAATGTGAAATAGGAAGAAAAAGGCTAAAGGTGTAGGGGAAGTGGGAAGGATAGTGCAAGGAAACAAAGGAAAAGAAAAAATATGAGAGAAGGAAAAAATCAAAACAAAGTCTTTGTAAATATGGGAGGGTGTAGGGGGTGAAGGAAGGGCAGGGGTATGGGGAAATAATGAGAACCAAGATCTGTTATGTAAAAGTAAAAGATCCCAATGTTGAATGTAACTATACTGATACTTAAAATAAACTCAATGAAAAAATAAGAGTGGATGATATTCCCAGGAAGAATAGTGAAATGAGTAAAAAGGCAGGGATGGAATATGTGTAATGAGTTAGGGACTTACATGAAGCTATTTGTTGAAGAAAGCAGGATTTATGCCAGGGCATGAGAGCAGACATGTTTTAATGTGGAGGTAAGCACAGAAGGATGAACCAAAAGAGAAAGAGAGATGGAAATGGCTGGAGCCAGTAAACTCCACTGAGAAGTTAAATTGAGGACTAAAGTGATTAGAGCTTAACTTGGGTCCTGGAATGGGATTGCAAATTAAGGGGACATGCAAGCAGCAGTTCAGAAAAGGAATAACCTGATTTTGTGACAACTTGGTCACAGGAGCTGAATAGAAAGACTAAAGTGAAAGATGCCTGCAAATCTTCTCAACTGGAAGACCAGGAGGGCCCTGGGACTCGAGTGAATAGTGAAGTTAGAAGGGATTTGATTCAAAAGAAAATGAAGAAAAGAAGGAAGACTGTGTTTTTGTTCTATTGAATCTTGTGTGACTGGTGAGTATCCAAGTGGAAAGTACTAAGAGGCCTACAAAGCAGGATGTTCTGTGCAGGTGAGAGGTCAGGATAATAGCTGTAGTTCCAAAAGTCATCAACATCAGATCCATACAGATAAAAGTGGATGAAATCTCAGGGTGAAAATAGACATAAGTTCTGACTCTAAGAATTGGAAATTGGTGCTACATGAGTTTTTTATGTAGTTATTTTTGGCAGCCAGACCTACATTTCATTCAATTGATGATAACTTTAAGATTGGGGAAACATATTTTCTCTTTTTGTATAGGTTTTCCATTATTTCTCTAGTCAAATTTATCCATTACCATCCAGAGGCTATATTTGTTTTAGTGATGAACTTTCCTCTAGCACACATTAAAAAAGAGTCTTGTCTGGCTGCCTATTTTTTTAAATGACACAAATACAGCCATCTCCCCCCCCCTCCCTAATTTTCAATTCTGAGCGTTCTGACACTGAATTGCACCATGGTAGAAGGGAGAGGAAGAAGGCAGTGGGTAGAGACAGATCTTTTTATAAAGATCAGCAATTCTCTGTGCTTTTATTCCAGGCAAAGATTACATTTAAGACCCAGGGGTCTCTGCCGCCTCAGATCCTTTTCAGAATGCCTGGCTGTGGTACTGTAGATAGTTTGGGTTGTCCTTTCATATTCGACAGTATTAAATATGCCCCAGTGAGCCACAAATCAGTGATTTATTGATGAATAAATAATATCTCTAATAAGGGGTCACTTCTTTTAAATTGGACAGTGCATTATATTGAAGAGATGGCAGACTTTCTCAAAAGTATAAAATGTGTCAGCCAGCCATTTTTAATGAACATAACTTAAAATTTCTTTCTCTTTAGGAGAAACCCATTTCTCTACACTAGCACAAAACAGAAAGATCAGCTGAGTTTTGTTGGCTATTACATACTTTATTTTCTCTCTGAGTGATGGGGAGGGTTAAGGTTCCTCTCAGATTTTTCAGTATCCAGGTTACAAAGGAATTTAAAATATAGCCAGGGATTTAGCTCAGTGGTTCTGCCACCTGCCTCGCAAGTGCAAGGTCCCGAATTCAATGCCCAGTACCCCCCCCAAAAATCTCCCAATACTGCAAAAGGAATTTTAAAAACAAAAGAGAGAACTCTGAGGAGCTAAGCTTAGAAGCACAGCGGGACAGGGCCCCAGCCTGGCCTAACACTACTCATGCATGTTAGCGTTGCATGCTGCAGGCTTGTTCAACATTGCTGCAGGAGGTGGGTCTGCCTTACTTGCTGCTGTAGCTCTGGTACTCAGCACAATGGCATCTGAAATACCTGATAGGTGCTCAACCACTATCAACTGAGCAGATTTATACAGTGTTATGCTAAAGCGATATAATTATTTCATAAGTATTCAGATTCCAGCTTTGGCTATCCTGACATATCAAAGATGTGATCTTCACCACTATTAATCTAGAAACAGAGTTGGTAAAGGGAAAAAATAAATAAATACAAAGGTGCACTCAGTTTTTTATACATAGCATAGATTTTTCTAAGTCTTTGTATCTCTAAGAGAAAATAGTATGACATATTGTCCAGATTTGTTTTAATTAATGGATTGATGAATTGCAGTGACAAGAGGGGTATGAGTGTGGACAGAAAAGAACTTGATTTATTTAAAAGGCTGTAATTTGTTTTAAATACCTGGCTACCTATAAAAGTAAATAAATAGGTTAACTTCATATAAGTGTAAATTCTGAACTACAATTAAAGATAGATGTAGATATGATGGAGACATCTTTTCTGACAATATAATGAACTAAAAATTCCTTAAATCCCTCTAGTATAAAATACCTGAAAATGCAGAGAGAGGAAGTTTATAGGGAGGAAGCAATAAAAAAGGTAAAGGATTACATAAAAATGTCATAATATAAATGTATATAGCATGCCTAATGTACTTCAAACACATTAAGATGTGTACTAGAAAATAGACAAAAATTAGGATTTCAAGTGCTTTCAAACTTATTTTCTTATACTTTGGCATGTTGCTCCCAAAATTTTGCACAATAAATATGTGTTATTCATTTTATTAGAGACAGAAAATATTTCACTAAGAGAATTTAAATCCAAATGTGCTCATCAACTTGAAATAACTTATCAGTATTTGCAAGCCAGTGAGAAGTTAGACACCTAGAGCTGCTGAACATAGAAAAATCTCAGAGGCAACAGGAGGAAAAGGTTTTCCAAGTTCAAGATTTGATTTCAGTCATTGCTTGGTTTCTGTGTTTTCAGCAGGAAAAGCAAAACAAAAACCAGACTGTACTGGTCCTAATTCTGAGGTTGAAGAATTAAGAAATATTTGAAACAGGAGCATTTTTCCAATGTACTTTAGTCTTTAGATAAAATGTTATTCAGAAGAATAAATAGGAAGACAGAGAATTTTGTCACCATTTAAGGATGGAGGAAAGGTTTAAAGTAGTTATCATCTTGTTTCAGAAGAAAATAACTGATTTCAGACTGTTTTTCCAATAAGACCAGTGCCATCAGTAAGAAAAATGCGATCAGTTCTCCAGATATTTTGTCAAAGAAAAGTTGCACTCTTACATTTTGTAAGAATTGTTGCATTGAGATGATTTTCAAAGAAATTCTCAAGAAAAGAAAATTACAGCATTCTGTCCTCAAGGTGATAAAGCCCTGCATCTCCAGCCTGAACCCTGGTTTTGCAAGCAGGTGCTCAGAAAGCACAGTTTTTATCTCAAACCTATTTCACTTTTCAAGTTAGGTTACAGAAGTTCTTATTCTTTCTGACTCTTAGTCTTTTCATCTATAAAATGGGAAGCCTGATAATAGCACAGAGCAAAAAAGAATACCTACATGACTTTATTTTATGTGTCAGTGGCATAATTTGAATGCAAAAGTGTAATCATGAAAATGTTCATTTAAATGGGCAAAGTGCACAAACACCATAACCAAGAGTTTGAATAAATGTGGGTTTTTCCCCTTTAAAGCTATGATTATAAGCTGTTTAAGGTCACTAGAAAGGCCTATTAAAGTAAATAACAGCAAAGATGTTAAATGTGGAGTAAAATCCTGAAGTAGGAATGTCAGAGATCAGCAAGTCCAATGTGTTTGCTTTTCTAGTTGAAACAACTAAAGTTCCAGGTATTGAAGTGAGCAGCTTGTGGTTGCACAGCTTTTCAGTGATAGTGTGGGCACTAAAATTCCCTTGACTCCCCACCTAGTGTTTTTCTACTCACAAGTGAGAAAAACCTCACTCTTGAAAAGACTCCCACTTGCAAGATGACAGCTTATAAAGGCTTTCTTGACCACTCCCCACTGCTTCTGTCCATGGAAATGATCTCTCCTCTTTCCTGTACATAACTTCTAACATTCCACCCAAAAGACTGTGTTGCATTGCTCTCTCCATCCCTACTAGCCTGGTAGTTCTTTAAGAACAGGAGCCATAACCACCACTTCCTCCCTGCCTTCCTTCCTTCTTTCCTTCCTTTTTCACCCCTGGACTTTCACTGGTACCCAAGATACATGAAGCAGGACCAGGATAGGAAAGAAAAATCTAGATCCCTCTGAATATAGGTTAGGGTATGGAACCATTTCCAGCCCTCCTCCAGGGCATGTAAGGCCAGGGCAAGGCTCAGACCCCTGGATGTCACAGAGGAAGGGCAGTAGCTCTTTCAGTATTGTAGAGAATGTAATTATGATTTATACTTTACCTTTTATGTGTATCTTGGAAAACCGTATCTGCATCTTGACCAGGAAATAATACAGATGAGGTCAGAGACGATCTGATCAGTGCTCTCCATATTGTCTCTCAACTCCTTCAACTTACTCAGGATGTGCCCTCACAGTTATGTTTCTATGAGGGACTGCCTGAGCTGGGTCTTGGTTTTCAAATACCTGTCAGATCTAAGTATTATTGAACCATCAGGCCTGTGAACTACAGCACAAGCCTAATGATGTACTAGAGGAGAGAGGGAAGTAGCAGCACCAGTAGATTATCTATCCTTACATCCCCAGTGTGTTTTAGGAAGTGGCATGTAGCATTTAGCAAGTGCCTGATGGTTGAATTGGGTGGATGATAAATATTTGGATGTATGGGTGATAAAGTTCCAAGAAAGCACTGCAAAGCTATTCTGTAAACCATTGCTCACTCACTCTAGGCCGGTCATGGTTATCTCTATTTCCAAAAATCTAAATTAGAAATTTTGCCCTTTGAGTATGTAGTGTTTCCACTGTAGTGACTTAAGGTATTTTCTATTGAAATAAAATTAGCTAGATAGGGGTATACTACAGACACATTTCCAAAAGTGATCTAACTATTCTGTTGAAGAAGCAACTGCCATCTGCATAGTTCTGGTTGTGCTGAGGGAACCAAAAGTCTTAGCAGGCAAAATTAGAGCCTGCTGTAATTTTCTGCCTTTCATCTAGAAATAGTTCTATTATTTACAGAACGTGTGAATTTCTGTGCTATTCTATCCTTATTTGCTAATATGTTTCTACCTGTTAATAAATTGTGTTTAGTCAAGCCTCAGAAGACTCATTTGACCAGTTACTAGGCAATAGGGGAAAAATGAAAATGGTTCCTAGCAACACATGAAGCTCATTGTGCCTCGAAGAGGAGTTAGCAATAAACTCATGTTGCAGTTGAGAAAAGAAAAGTCTTTATGACATCTTTTTATTTGGGATCCTAAAACATTTGGCTCTGACACTGGTATCCACCAAAGAACAACTATAGGCTCCTAAAGTACTAATATCTACCTGAAATACTGAGTAAAATGTTGACCTTCTTCAACCTTCAAACCCAATGTCATTTCCTGGAAATATAATATAATATAATATAATATAATATAATATAATATAATATAATATAATATCAGAGGCTTCCCAGGTAGAGATGAATCAGGTTGCTTCAGCCTATTATAATGAGGAACAGTCTAACATTTATGAGTATCCAAAGGAGGAGTTTGGATTTATCAGATTTCAATACCTATGAGGTGGAAACAAGTTCCCAAAAAACCAATTGGCCCTACAATGATAGATTGTTCTATAGTATAATGATGCTGTTCATATGTGAGTCAGCTATAACTTCTTTACTCCAGGAGGAAGGCTAACACCCCTATCTACATCATGCTTTATCCAGTACCAGTGGAACCAAAAGGTGGGAAAATGATATTAAAGCCTGATCTGTAAAGTGGCCTGTATCTCTTCTCATATATAATTGGCCAATGTAGGGCCATGAGGCTAAGCTAAGTGTTATGGATTGACTTGTTTCCTCCACCCAAAAGTATATTCAAGTCCTAACAGCCAATACATCAGAATTTGGCCTTCTTTGTAAATAAGACCATCACAGATATAGTCAAGATCATGTCAGGGCTGGGGATGTAGCTCAGTGGCACAGTGCCTGCCTGGCAAGCATGAGGTCCTGAGTTCAATCCTTGGTACAAAAACAAAGCAAAACAAAACACCACACACACACACACACACACACACACACACACACACACACACATCAAAGTAAAGCAACACAAAGAAGAGAAAAGACACAAAGAGAGAAATGGGAGAAGATGGCCATATGAAAAAAATGAAAAGATTGAAATTAAACGGCCACAACCAAGAATACCTGGAGCTCCCAGAAACTGGAAGGAAATCCCATGCTTCAGGGAAATCATGACCCTATAGCCTCCAAAAACTGTAAGAAAATAGGTTTCTGTTGTTTTAAGAAATCTGGTTTGTGGTACTTATCTACAGCAGTGGATATACCAGACACCAGAAAAGCATAGGGTGGGCCAGAGAAGGGCAAATGGGAAGGATGCAGTAAGAAGGGGCAGCAAATAGTTGGATGAAAATGCAACTATGGTGGAAGCCGGTGTGGCTTCCAGCAGAGCCTACATGACCACTTATTTGAAAAGCCCTATTGTCCAGTAGAATGGCTTTTTAAGTGTAGGAAAAATTTGGGGGGAGAAGGAAAGCTTCTGCCTAAGAGAGACAGAAGGCAGACTGGAAAGTGAGTTGCTCACCTACCCCACTTCTCAAAAATGTTTTCCACAGTAAAGCCATGTGGTGAGGCAGGTACAAAGTGGAACAAAACTACAAGACCCAATGGAAAATTTATTTGTATGTTTCAAAACAACTAGAAGCACTACAAGTGTTTCTAACACAAAGAAATAATAACTATTTGAAATGATAGATATGTTAATTATCTGTATTATGTCATAATATCACATGATATGCCAATAAATGTATATAATTCTTATGTGTAAATTTAAAACAATTATTTTTTTCGAAAGGGAAATGAAGGTAATCTTCCAAAGAAAGGATCCTGCATTAGAAGGGAACAATACTCCTTTACCAGGTATCTGCATCAGAATCTCCTGGGAAGCTTTGAAAATATCCACATTTCAGATCCATATACAAAAGTCTCTTACCTTCTGAGACACTTAGTCATCAAATTTTGGGGGGTTCTGTAAGAAACTCCCCAGGTTCAAGCCTCTGATGCATAGGTCTGGTTCAGAGTTCCAGCATGGAAAGCCAGCTTCCTCTCCAGAGTCCCTCCCGATAGCAGACTTCTAGTAGAGGCTCTGGGTCAGCAACGAGATCAGATGCCTTCTTGATGAGCTTGCTCTTTAGCTGTGCTTCAAGCACAGTGAGGAATATCAAGATCTGAAACTTCAAAGCTATATCCTTTTTTGCCAAACATTTAAGTCCCAAGATCTAATCAGTATTTCTAGGCTACAGAGCATTGGCTTGGGTCCCAGAAGGTGGAAGGTGAAAAAAAAAAGATAATTCCACAAGTCGTTGTTGACTCCTAAACAAGGAAGGTGATCTATGTAACTCTTGTTTCACTTCAGTCAGACTGGGTTTGATGTTAATTATTGCTATCAGAATATGTTTGATATGATTGCATATATGTGCCCCCATTCCTATGTTAAAATCCTAGCCCTGAATAGTAGTACAGTATTAGCAGGTGGGGCCTATGGGATAAAATTAGGTTTAGATGTGATCAGGATAGTGGAGTCCTCCTTAATGAGACTAATTTCTGTAAGAGAAAGAGACCAGAGCTTATTCTGTTGGCCATTTGAGGATAGAGTGAAAAGGGAATGGGAACTCTGCAGACACCAGATCAGGTGTCTTGGACTAGGACTCTCCAGCTCCCAGAATTATGAGAAATTATTATTTAAGTCACCATAATCTATGATATTTTTGTTATAGCAGGTCAAAGCACTGGATCTTGATGATTCTGTTAGATTTAGTGCCTATTTGAACACAGCAGAGTCTCTTTTTTCAAGGGGGCAGTTCATATAAACAAGAGTCACCAGAGGCATTCTAATGCCACAAAAATAAAATTAGGGACTATGGTTGGAATAAGCAGTTGGAAATAACATTAGCCTCTATTGTGAAGTGAACGAAACTAAGTCCCTCCCTGGAAAGTCACGCATAACTTTACTAAATTAGATTCTCTGTGCCTCCCAAACCCTGAGAGAGAGCTGTCATGCTTTTCTGAGATAGGCCAGGCATCTAGGATCATTAGCCAAATCCGATGTCATCAGCCACATTTAGGAAGGTCAGAATCAGCCAGCTGGTGCTGAAAGAAAGAAGACCTAATACTCATCCCCACCCCTATTCTCATCCTTGACTACAGTTGCTCCTACTCCCCCAGACTTTTTCACTGTAGCTACTCTCTGGGAGATTTCAGCATTTGGAAGCTTCACAGCCAGCTCAACAAGGCTTTCAATTCCTTGCCTCCCTTCGACTGTCTGACCATTAATAACTGTTACCCCAAACATAAATCTTCAATAGAGAGGCAAGAAAGTAGTACCTAGAAGGAATGTAAGTAAAATTTGCATCATTTTTTAAAAAAATGGTAGACATTTGAGCAATAAAAGCAACTTTTCTGTTTCTTTTAAGGAAAAGTGGATACACATAAATAAAGATAAAATTGTGAGTTTGGAAGGTGCAAAATAAGTACTGGCAAATGCTTTTTATTTCGTATGAAATAAGAGATCAAATCATCTTCTGAAAGTGAGGGAAACAATAGTAGATTGGAGGTTCAGTGAAGGATGAGTGCTAATGTTTTCCTAAAAAGTCTTTGGAGCCTGGAACGGTGGCATATACCTGCAATCTCAGCCCTCAAGAACCTGAGACAAGAGGATCCCCAAAGGTTCGAGCTCACTGTGGGCTACATAGTGAGTTCAAGGCCAGCCTGGCTTAAGTAGTGTGTCCCTATCTCAACACCCCACCAAAGTCTGTAAAGAACATGTAAAAGAAAGTGGTCAGAGAACTATTGTAATATAATTTCCAGCAGACTGGAGGTCCGTTTCAATAGAGTGGTACCAGTCTGCTTTATTAAAGGACTTTCTCTAGTAGATTGAAAGCCTTTGCTGGTAAGGTCTTTGATTGTTAAAAGAGGTCCATCTTTGGAGGGTTATCTGCTTTACAGAATCTACAGGTTTTAAGTTATTCATCTCTTAAAAATCCTCTCACAGCGACGTCTAGTCTAGACTGGTGTTTGGCCTAATTACTGTACACCATAACCTATCCAAGTTGGTACATATAATTAATCATCACAAATGGCAATGGAAGGAAAGGAAATTGTTTTAAACAGCTGATGCTTAAATTGGACAAATTTGGTAACACTATTCTTGAAATGAATATGGATGTGAATAACAGGGATGACAAGACAGATGTCTTTGGAGATGTGAATGTAGAGGAACTGAGCTTATCACTTAGACAATGAAGTCATCTAAGATGCTGTCAGAAGAGACAGAAGGGAAGAATGTGAGCCATGAGCTAAATTTTTTATTGAATGACAGGTAATGATCAGGAGGAAGAAAGATGACCAAGAAAGAGGAGAGAAGGTACTGTAATCAAATGGCATGAATCTCAGTGGAGAGAATTCTAACTCAGCTCTGCTATTGGCTGACATTGAATAAATCACTGAACATCTTGGGCCTGCTTCATCATTTCTCAAGCAGAAATTCCAGTCCTACTTTTATATTCAAAGACTGGTGTAGGAATCAAGTGTAGTGGAACAGCAGTTTGAGAAAGGTAGCTAAACTTGTTAGAAGATAGAGTTTCTTGATAATGATACTTATCAAGCATTGTACTATGCGTCCAAACAAATGTAAGGAGTTGAGGTAGCCATCCTTGGCTTCCAGATGATCCTTCCAACTGGTAGTCACACCCTTGTGTAGGACCTCCTGCATTTAACAGGGTTCTTCTCTTGTATAACAAATAGAATGAGACAGAAATGATGGTTTATTAACTTTTTATCACTATGAAAAACACTTTAAAAACTCAACTACATAAAGGAAAATTCTATTTTAATTTATAGTTTCAGAGTTTCAGTCCACAGGCAATGGGCTCCATTGTTTCTAGGCTGGGGTAAGGCAGTACTTCCTGGCAGAAGGGCATGGCACAGCAAAGCTCCTCATGGTGGCCAGAAGCAGACAGAGCAAGAGGGTGAGGAATGAGTCAGGCATAACATATACCCTTCCAGGTCAGAGGCTAGATGGGCTTCACCTCCTACAGTTTCTATCACCTCCCAATCATACACTAGATTGTGAATCCATAAATAATTTAATTCAATGGTGAGATCAGAGCTCTCATGATCCAATCACATTCCCAAACCATCACCTCTGAACATTACTTAACTGGGGGCCAACCCTTCAACACATAAGCCTTTTAGGAGACATTTTATATCCAAACCATAACAGATGATATATGACTTTCAACATTTGGATAAAAAAAGACTGTGGCTTCTTCCTATGTCTTGGATCACTTTGATAAGTGGTCAGTTGTCATGCCATTTAGACATTCAAACAGTTCTATGGAGGGGGCTATGCCCAAGGAACTGAGTCCTCCTGCCATATTAGAATGGACCTGTGAATGGGTCGTATTAGAAGTGAATCTTCTAGTCCCAGTTAAGTTTTCAGATGAGTGCCACCCCAGCTAGTATCTTAGCTGTAAAACAAGAGATCAAGGGCCAAGAACAACTGTCCAACCTGCTTTGAACTCCTAACAAACAGAAATTATTGGTGTAAAAAAATACTTGCTTCAAACTACTAAGCTGTAGGGTAATTTGTGATGTGAAAGAAAGGTCGGGGAGGGAGGGAGGAAGAAAAAAATATTTGTTTCAATTGAATCTTGAACATCTTCTTGATTCATACTTTCTACATCTGTATAGAAATGAAAGTAGGTATTTAAAACTTCATACTGGAAGAAATCATATAGTATTTCTTTCTGTTGTAAAAAAAGAAAGTGGGTGAGTCTTTTGTGCTTTAGACTGGCATGTTAGGTGTAAAATAAAGAATTGCCCTGATGCTGTCCAGGTACCAGCTCTGTGAGAAACTTCCTGAATGAGATACTTAGCTCACAAAACACACATGATCTTACCATGATGCTCAAAGAAAGTTAAATAGTCTGAATGCTTTGACAGAGTTTTCATAGAACTATTGTTTTGTAGAGAAGGCATCTAAAGCAAGGCCAATAAATGTACCCAGTGCAGGAATTGGCTGCAGAGGCAGGAAGCATAGCCAAAAGGAACTGGAGAGAATGTGACAGACTGAATTTTTATAAAGAAATTTCTCATAACATACACTAAAGTGTACTGCATGCAGTTTTGCTGTAGTGATACACTTGATTATACATTTATGTTTCTGTTCCTTCTAGACTTGTTTAACTTTATAAATAATATTACATTTTGCTAAATTAAATTTTTGAAGCTTCTTCTATGACTATGTCTCTCCAATAACTAAATGATTTAAAATTGAAAAAGTGTATAGTAGAATAGGTTATTAATATTTTAGATAACTATAATAGTCATAGTGAATTTTCAACTATGATTAAATCCATCAACTTCTCTCATTTGCCCATTTTAAGAAGAAGGAGATGAAATGATGTTAAATTAATTAAATTGGTTTGATGTTTATTTTATCCTCTGACCTGGGTTTCCATACTCTCTCAATCTTTTTTTTTTTTTTTTTTTT